>NC_062286.1:63800668-64146501 GCF_902655055.1 Lutra lutra
AAAAGATGGAAGGCTTTGCTCCCACCCACGGAACAGCTCCAGCGCTCTCACTTCCACCCTAGTTCTAACACCCTGACACTCTGACTACATTCAAAAGCCAAAATAATTTGGGTAAAGGACCAAAAGCCTGTCTTGACGTAGCCTCCAAATCTTTAGGCAACTTGAAATAGATCTACCCCAAATTACCGCCTAAATTTTGCTTTGAAGACAATTGAATAGTTCTATGATTTCGGACAATTATGTCCAACACTGAGCTACTGTTTAAGGTAGAATTAAGATGAAGTAATGGGTTGAGTAGTAAATGCACTTGCATCAACCTTATTTCTTGTCTCGGAGATGAGATGGAAATTGCTGAATTGGAAGACATAGATTCTATATTGGGGAGAGGCCAAGATTTTGCCTCGCAAAACTAAATGCCTCCTCCTCCTTCCTTCCTTCCTCTGTTCTCCCTCCTCCTCCTCCCTCTTTTCCTTCCTTCCTTCCTTCCTTCCTTCCTTCCTTCCTTCCTTCCTTCCTATTCATCACAGTACGATTTACCTGCTACAAGAAATCTGATGGAATTTAATCTATAACATGGTTCTAGACCGGAAGTACAGCTGCACAGCAGAAAGGCGGCAGTGGGGGAGGGGGTCTGATATTTTATAAGCCACAAAACAGTCAGGCCTGCTCTGGACAGAGGATAATGCAAACTAGCTTTGCTGGAAATGAGCTGCAAAATACCTTCATTTTCTACTACAGTGAAACCCTGATAAAATCACAACTGTTAAGGTCATACAGTATATCAGGTGGAATCACAGTCTTTAGAACTCCATTATTAATGCAGACAACCTCACAATCAAAGAGGATGAGAGCACAGTTTCCAGATGCCAATGATTTGATCCTATCTTATTTGGCTGTTTACATTTAAATAATGTGACTGTATAAATTTAAATAATATGAACCACCAACAGATGGATTCCAGTGAAAAACTGCGCCTTCTCTGAGACCCTGAATGTACACTATACAGTGCTTTACAATTTATTTGAGCTGAGCTCATATTAAAAAAAAAAAATGGGGTGGGGGATAAAGAGAGAGAGAGAGAGAGAGACTCATTTCTTCTGCCATTATGGAAATAAAAGGACTACCGCTTTAGTTGGTGGCTGACTGTGCCAAGGAAACATGCAGTCCTCTAACCTCCGGTACAATGTACCCATAAGGTACCAAGCATCAAAGCATATTAAAAGATATTAACTGCATATTTGCTTATGAACAAGATAAAAAGCTGTAGGGCCTCCAGGTTCTCAAGCTGTGAGTGGAACAGCTTTGCAATTTGCCTGCAAAACTGCATTTTGATCTTAATGAATATAAAATGGCTGCCATTAAAAGTAAAACAGATTATTTCGGGTCTTCCAGGGCCTATAGCTCTTTGCCGGCCTTGGAGGGCCACTATGATCTTTCATTAAAATCTCACAGCAGGGCTCCCTCACCAGCAAATCAAGCCTTGCAGTCTAGGAGATTGGCTACATTTAAAAGTAATTTTCAGAAATCTACACAGATTTTCAATTTGGTAATGAAAGCCATAAGAGAATGCAGGCGGCATTTTGTCGAATATTGTTACTGATCCAGCGCTCACATCCGTTAGAAATTAAACTGCCCCGTAACTATCACACTGATGGCAGCTTGCCATTTCGGCTGCTCTAATCTCCGTTTGTTAATGAGTAGCATGTGCTAATTGTTGTCATCCTTACCGCGGAGCAGTCCTTCCCTAACAAACATATTTTACCTGCTCAGAGGTGGAACCTTGCACTTTGTCGCCGACCAAGTTGGAACAGAGCACTGGAGCTGAGGCTGCTCTGTAAAGAGAGAGAGAGGAGAGGCCGGCTGAGCGGCGTTAGAAAACACGAGAGGGAATACAATCTGAAATGGGGTGCCTTGATTTTATCTGGCTTCGTTTGCTTCCTTTTTTTGGTCTAGCCTGTTTTCTGAAACCCTAGAGTAGGCAAAATGTTCATGCTTCCATGTTACTCCCGGGAAGGTCTGGGCAAACTCACAAAGTCTGGGGATGACTGTGGTCAAGTCAGTGGTAGCAGAAAATGACGGAGGCATTGTGGTAAGGAGGGATGGAAGTTGTGCAAAGTGGAAAGGCTCTTGCTTGCTATCCAGAGTCAGAGTGCGCCTACAACCTGAAGTAATGGCCACTCTGCTACTGGCTTTCAAAAGGAAGTTTGAAGCTTTACCTTCATTCCTAGGTTATAAAGTCTGGGAGGTGGGGGCTGTGTTACCCCAAGTGAGCTGTGGTAGGGGAAGTATCCGGTGGATCCTAAATAATGCGGCTCCTGGGGAGGAAGAGAGCTGGAGAGGAGGAAAAAACTAACAAATCAGCCATCTAGAGGTGTGATGCAGGCAGACGTATAAATCGAGAGAAGCACAGAAAATAATTATAATTGAAAACATGATTAAATAGAAAAAAGTTATATAAAAGCAATCTAAGACTAGTAGGTATTTTTACGTTTGCGTTTCTTTGTACTAGAACTGAGGAAAGTTAAAAAAAATTCGAGGCAAGTTATTTTTCTGAGATTCTTTAAAAAAATATCAGATTATTCTTCCCTTTTGGAAACACATTTGATAAATTTTCTTTACTTGGCAATTCTCTCTTCCTGGCACCTTTAGGACAGAGCACCTCCCTGTGCTAAAATGTGACGGACACCAAAGGCTGCTCTCCACCTCCTCACTGGCCAGGCATCAATTCTTCCTGTCGATAGAGAAAGAGTCTCTGTTTAAAATAGCAAGTCTCCCTGGAAGAGCACTGGGAACTGCAGAGCATATATGCATAAGACATGTTTCTTTCCAGGGGGTCAGAGCAGGCATCTTGTGGTTCAGCGTAAGCAGGCCTGCAGCACCTCTGAGCATACACCATGTGCCTTGGAGCACCTGGGCTGGGCTCCCTTGGTTTCCACAGGGTACAATTTTAATTGGGTGGCATGTCTGTGATTTTAAGGGAGTGACATGGGGCACCTAATAAGGTGCCACTGCTAACGTAAAACGCAGGCCATTTCCTTGTTTCTGTGGCCTCAGGAACCTCATGGGAAGTAGATACAAACAACCTGGTTAGCAGTTTTGAATCTGTTCCACCTGTAGTTGCTACTCTAACTGCAGGAAGCACTTATGTAATATGTTAGGGTTTTAACCACCCAAGTGACACTATAGGAAATTCTGCTGAATCCTCCTGAACTCAGAAGTCTGAGAGTTCCTTTATCTCACCTGTTGTCAGTTCTTCTAATATTCCTCGAGAGCTTCCAGATACATTTTGACAACTATATACTGTAAGGTCTCTCTTACCATCATTTTGGCTTGTGCTAACTTGTGGGTAGAGTGATGGTATGTTACCAATTCCAACTCGCAAGTATTAAAATATTACTGATATTAATATCCCTCTAATTACTGGAATGGGGGAAAACTGTACTTTAAGTCATAGAAGTTACCATAATTAGTCTTCACATAATCAAGTTAAATTTTACTGGTTGTAATAAAGTATAATTATTTATTTGCTTTGTTCCAGAAATAATTCTATGGAACAAGCATTGGCCTTGTTTTGTCGCTTTGACCATATTAATTCTGTTGGAGAATACATATCCAAACACACACATGCATTAGGTGGGGGATTTTTTTTTTAAAAAAGTCAAATGAAAGCTAAAACATTTAAAGCCTTTTTAAGGGGCATCATAAATTTTTTCAAATAATATTTTTATTGCATTATGAACTCCCCCCCCATCCCTACTTCAAAAATTGCAGACATGGCATTTTCAATTTTCTATTGCAATTAATTTTTTAAACTAAATGTTAAAGCTAAAGTAAAATATTTTTACAAAGAGAAGCATATTGTTTTAAATAAGTGATCGCTTGAAAGCACCCATCTACTATAATCACACTTCTCTTAAAATTTCATTCTTAAGAATAGAGGTCTAAATCAAGGTCTACATAAAGATACATTTTTTAGCTTTTAAAAAATTTTTAGAATTTTACAGATTCTGTGTTGATCAAGTCAAGCTTTTAATTTTTTTTTGCTTTGACAACATAATACAAATATGTCTTATACTAGATCTAACAACCAGCTTAAAATACAACATTCTTGTACACACATATACTTTTGTATGTATTTACTCAAATGCACCTTACAGAGTCAGCTTCCAAGTGACAAATGTGTTTAATTCCCAAAGCTAATTGGTAAATAGCTTTAGAATTTGTAATTAATTTTTCCATAGAAACAATACTTAAGTAACAGTTTGGTTCCAAGCCTAGCCCACAGAAAACAAATTTGTCATCATGTAGCTGAGTTGAAACACAAACTGCCTTGGCCTGTCCTTTGGTTCTAGGAAACAGAAAAGCATAAGATACAAAATGGGGAAAGGATGAGATGAGTTTATAGGGGAAGATGTGGAGAAGAGCATGATTTCCTGTTTCCTATTCAGAGCTTGAGTTATCCCTCCGTAGGCAAAAGACCCTAGACCCAGGCCTAGACCTAGATTATCTACGGTCTTACATTATTCCAGACTCTGTACCTCCTGAGCCAAGGCTGTACAAATTCACAGCCTTCATGACTCTAAGACCAACTACCTCTCATTCATCCTCCCAGTGCTCTCATCACATTCCAAAGGCTTTTAACCAGAAGGAAAGAGGAGCAAATTCAAGAGAGAAGCAGTAAAGAATTCACATTTCCAGGTGGGTGCTTCTCCTTCGGGTTTGAATAGGATGCTCAGTGATTGTGTATTCTATGCAACATGCATCTCAAACCCATGGGGCACCCTGGTTAGTGGCAGTATTACTCAGTACCCCATTTCACCGCCACCACTGCCACATATAATCCTGTAGTAGAAGCCTCACTGTCATGAGGAATAAAAAACAGATGTTTTCTAAGGGGACCTATGACAGGGAGCAATGTGTGTTGATGCCTGGGAGTTAGGACCACAGGGGCTCCTGCTGGATACTTCTTTGTTTTTCCTCTGTCCCAAGCCCTCAGTAGTATGCATTCTGTAAGGTAGCATGGACTTCTGTTGTGATGAATGCCAACCTATGGTTCCAGCTTATTAAAGGAGATAAAGGTTTTAGAAATGTCTTTTAAATGAAATAGAACCCAACAAGAAAGAAGAAAAAAATATTTCTGAGGCGCCAGGAAAATCTGAATCTGGTATGAAGAGGGTAAAAAGAAGAAAGTTTGGACTGGTGGGGCTTCAAACTATATAAGGAGCTACTTCCCTGGATAATGAGTGTAGAGTGCTGTTTCCCTCCCCCTTACACACAGAATGAGGAGAATTCTCAGGACAGTTCCACTGGAAGAGTTTTATCAACTTCTCCAAGAGGCAGAGGTGGAGGGGCGGGCAGAGAGTAGTTAGCTCTCTATAAAAGAGTTCAGGAGCTCATGTTTGGACCGCATGTGACAAGAATTATTTTCCTGGGTGGTAAATGCAAAAATGAATGTAAAGATCCCACTCTGCTCTGTGATTACCTGTGATAATCAGTGCTGTCTCTAAGAGCTATGGTCACTGTTCATCTACGGCTGTGAAGATGTAAGCAAGAAGCTGGAGGACATGGGAGGTGGTAGAGGCATCTGTCTCCAATTTTAGTTGAGAACCTCAAGGGATTTGGAGAAATTACTAGGTGGTCCAAAGGAGGATTTATTTTTCCTATATTTCCTGATGGTAAAAAAGACGGTCTTCTGCACAAGAAGTAGTCCTTTGAGATTGGAGCAATATAGTATCATGGCCAAGAAAACTGTGCTAAAATTTGAATCCAAAAGGGCCAAAACTAAATAAAGCTTTAAAACTTTGTATTAAGCTGAATCAAGAGATGTGATTTAGAGACATTAAGTTGTATGTGAGTCCATCAGGATTTTTCAGAAGAAAGCAATAGCAAAGTTGGGCAGATACAATGTATTTGTTCTGTGTATTCATATAAAACAAGAGACTAAGAATATTACACTGAATGTGTAACTTTAATACAAAAAGCTAGGTATGACCCTAGATCTACATCATGTCTTTGTGAGATGTGGGCCTCCTACTTAGGAAGGGCTCCTAGATCATCCAAGGGCCTTCACCAGCTTCTTTCTTTCTAACCTGTTCTAAATCAATACAGTTGTACAATGCAATAAAAATAAATTACTAGAAAAAGAAAAATTTTAAAAAGACATACAAAATTCAAGCCTTGATTTTTATTAAATGCAACATACATAAAGTTATTTTTGTTAAAATTACTTTAAAAGTTTCAACAGAATTACTTTCCATTCTGTACTTATCTTTTTGCAAACCAATAATAAACAGCTCACAGACTGGCACTGCTTTATGAGCCACATTCTGAATGGGTATAATTGGCCCCCGAAAGAGTGTGTAACATGGATGTGGCTTCAGTACTTTCTACTGGGGAAGAATGGCCATGAATGGTACTAATGAGGAACAATGATAGAATACATTTCAGTGAGATTAAAAGAAGGGGAAATTCAGAGTCTTTATCATGTCAGAAGTGGATTGACAGTCCCATACCTTCCTAACACAGATTATAATACTAATACAGAGAGGTAAGTTAAATTAATGACGGGAACATTTTCTCCCACAGAGTTGCCAGAAAATTCTTCTAAATGAAGACCTTCTGGTAAGTTTTTGGTTTGCCTTCTGTCAATTGCATCCCTGAGAAAGATGAGAGATCAATCTGGAGAATTTTTATTTTGAATTTATTTTGACCAAGGGAGAAGTTTCATTTGATGAGCTAAAAGTGATGGGGAACTTAGAGGGAAGTAACATGTCAACTTAGAGTCATGGAGTCATGTTCATAGAAAAATATTTCTGGACATAGGTATTTATCTTAGAATTTAGGAAAGCAGGCATCAAAATAGAGAAAATGTAGACATAATTCTATGGCTGCAGCATTTTAAAGGGAAAATAAACCTATTTTCAAAATTCTGACAAAATAATCACTATTATTCCAAAGATTATCCCAAGATCATATAACATGAAAAGAGCATTGTTTTCCCCTCTTTAAAGCTACTGAATGCAGGATATAAAGGGACACAGACCCCAAACGGAAGGCTGAAAACATGAGGAGGAGCCAATATAAAAAGTACCTTAAGAATGTTGTCAGGAGGGCTAACGCTTGGCTATAGGTTGAAAAACTGCCAAGGACAACAGAAAGCTATTTTAAGCTCTGTTTGTAAAGAAGAACAAAGGGATAGGTACATTGATTGGGGCACACAGCAAAATGTTAACAGATGTCACAGGGAAAACGGAACTATTCAACTCCTATTTTGATTTTGTTGTCTCTATCACGAAGAATGATCTTCAAACTGGAGAGGGCAGAGCAAACAGTTAAGAGTGAACTGGGACGCAAGATAAGTCAAGACACACTAAAATATAGTCTGGTTGCTTCAAATGAGTTCAAGGCTCTAGGCCAGACAAATTATCTCCCAGGTTACTAAAAGAATCTAAAAAAGGGTCCAGATGTGATTATGAAAACCCAATCACTGGGTTTTTTTTTTGTTATTGTTTTTGTTTTTGTTTTAGAATCATGGTCTAATCATAGATGACCAGGCATTATGTGGCTGAAACAAGGAAAAACCTAATTTGCAAAAACAGAAAAATGTCCAGAACATATCTCTAGCAAAATTCTAGAACAGATTGTCACAGGCATGAGTTGTTTATGCTTAGAGAAAGAAGTAGCAATAACCTTAAATTAGCAGAAATTCACTCCAGATCACATGAATGTCTTTCTCCCTTCCTCCCACCCCACCTTCCTCCCTCATCCTTATCAACCTCATTCCCTTTCTTCCTTTCCCTAATTTTTGGGGGGTTTCTTTTATGTTTTATAGAATGATTAACCAAATAGGTTGGGGGGAATGGCTCTCAGTTTTATCGAGACATTTAACACATTACTGCATAACATATTAGACTGAAAAAAAAAAAGAGTCCATGTAATTAGGGTGACTCAAAACTGGTGGAACAAATGTTCTCAAAGAATACTTGCTAATTAATTGGGGGCAACCTGGAGAGTTCTCTAGTGATATGTGCCCTTTGGACTTTATTTTACCCCTTTGTTCTTTCTCTTCTCTTTGTGCATAGCTTTTCTCTAGGACCTGCCGTATTCCATGAATATATACGCTGTTGTGTTTGTCTCAATTAGATTCCATAAATACGTGTTTGGTGCCCATTTTGTATGAATCAGATGGGCTCTGGCAACATGAGCTGGGTAAGGTCCAATACTTTCCTTTAAGTAGCTTGTAGTTTAATGGGGAAACAGAGGAGTAAGTCAGCAGTTATAATGCAGTGTGATATAGAAAAAAGGATATGAACATTTGTTGTACCCCATCTTTTTTCTAGGATCTATGCTAATGGCTTTACATTTCATCAAATCCCCTCAGAAATGATATGAGGTAGCTTTGATTTTCCCAGGAATATTGATGAACAAGGCCAAAACCCAGAGAGATCAGTCAACAAGCTCCAGGTCAAACCTCAAGTCAGATATGGAGCCAGAATTCTAAGTTGGGTCCACTGAATTCCAAAGCCTGTGCTCTGTTACACCCTACAACGAAAACCAACTAAGTCAAGAGGGTAGGCCCATGTCCAGCAAAGGGTAGGTTTCCTGAGTGTTCTAGAGATGAAATGCCATTCAGAAAATCTTCCAGTGAAGGGGAAGCCTAGCCTAAGAGAGAGATACAGATGTTAGCCATAGAGGTTGCCAGAATGTTGAGGACAAAATCTTAGGCAGAAGGAAGGACATGCAAAATCAATGGGGTTTAGGTGCATGTGCCAAAGTCTGGAGAACTTGGGAGGAGTCAGTTCACAGCGAAATGGAAAGCCAAACACAGAGGTGATAGCAGGCTCCAATTCTCTCTCTCTTGCTCTCTCTCTCTCTCTCTCTCACACACAGATACCACAATAGGCACAGAATAGGAACTTTATGAATGTGTATTATTAACAAGTCCTAATTACAAAATACGAAGTTTCAGTACATCATGTTCCCTTACTGCTTTATTTTTCTTATGTGTTCTTATCTGACTTATTCCTAACTTTTAATATTCTCTTTTCTACTCCATTTTTTTCTCTATACGTTCAACAGATGTGCTTCAATTTATGCATGAAATGAGTTCTCACAAAGTTGTGTGGGTTTTTTTCAGTAAATGAAATATTACATTAAAGATATGAGGGAACTTCCCTTATAAAGGAACCTTATGCCAAATAGCTTTGTAAAGCAAATAATGACCCTATAACCAATCTTTCTCTAAGTCTAGATTTCCATAGATCAGATTTTACTAAAAAGAGATACATCTGTACTTTATTTTTATATCTATCTGCTAGCAGTACTGCAACATAATAGTATGCCAATTTGAAATACCGTAATTTTTATACTTTTTCAGTTCTCACAATGCAATCTTAGAAAATGTATTATTTTCTATATCATACTCACACGTGCTTTCTTTTCCTTACTGGAACTGTAGAATTTTCTTCCCCTTGATATCGGGGAGGTTGTCAGTAAACTGCAGAGTTAATCATCATGTATAGGGCAATTATAATATTCTGCACCTAGTACAGAACTACTCTGTATGCATTTTTACAACAGATTTCTAAAGTATGAATAATTACCTTGACCATTTTACAAGTCAACAAACTGAGGCTCAGAAAAGTTGAAGAACTTCTACTGGGGTCCAAGCTGTGCTCTGATCCAAGTTGGCCTGACCTTACAGCCACAAAATAACTATTATTGTATATATCTTCTTATTATTAGAATAATGAACATTAAGAAGAATTTTGTTCCTATAGATGGTGACAGTTTTCACTGATGCTGATGGGAAAAACAAAACAAAACAAAACACAACATTTTTATGAGAGTTAAAATAAATTCTAGCAATTTCTCTGCTGTCAGTTGTCTGGACAAGACATTTACTCTTTTAAGCCCCAGTTTTCCCATCTGTGAAATGAAACACCTAAACTCTTCTCTGCCAAGGACATTCCTCTACTATCCTGCTACTAGGAGACAATGCAACACCACACACATTCTTTCTGTTTTCCATTTGTTTTGCTAGAAAGTGAGTTCAGATGAACATTTATATCACAAGGAAACACTTCCATTGGCTGACTAAAAATTCAACAATTTTAAAGAAGGAAATGGAAAGAAAAATGAATTCCTCCTTTTTGGCTGCTATGGGTCAGGATACTAACAACCCCAGCCACAGCGATCTCAAAGCAAAAATCTTTCGTAGGTGAGAAAAACTGAATACATAGCTATAAATTTGATCTAAGAGAGAAGATTCAGATAATTTCTGATTCAGCCACACCGCAGTGTTTGAAAAGCATGAAGAGTTTCCAGATGAAGGTCCCAAGCCTGATCCTGGCTGTTAACTCAGTGTCATGGGCAGCTCCAGCCTGGCCACACGTACTTGGTCCCCCAGACCTCACAGGCCTTTGCAAGTTTGCTATTCAGCAAGAGAAAGAAACTGAGCTTCTGATTACCTTTCTTTTGCCTCTTTTCCTTTATGATCAAGGTGACTTATAAACAGTTGCAATAAAAATGATTTTTTTTCATAAGCGTCTTCTCAATAATATCTCCGTGAAAGCAGGGAGGCTAAAAGATACGTGACATTCACAGATTTTGCCCCTGAAGCCACAAAATACACACGAGCAATTTCTTCATTTGACCAAAATGAATGGTCATCACAAAAACAAATGTAACTTTGGTATCCCTGATTTGGCTGAAACAGCTTAAGGGCTCAAACTTAATAGACTTCTTCTGACCGATTAGGATCAGCGCGGGTTGCTCATCCTGCTGGAGCCCACAGCCACGTCCAAACCACAGGCACAGAGCTGCCCTTGATCCATGACCTTAGCATACAAAACAGCGGGCTGGAGAATGTCACAGGACTCCCAGGGAAGGAACTTTGAAGACACTGTTCATTTTGCTTGGTGGTCTTCCACAAAAGACAATTAAGCATTAAGAATAGATTGATGCTTAAATAAAATGCCTGACAGTAAAAGCACATTTCTATATTCCAAAGGCCCGAGAAAAGCTGTGCCTAAGAAGGGATTAGCTACTATCAGATGATATTACGACTGGATTAATGATGTTTCACACTCACTATATTTATAAAAAAGAGAAGAAAAAAAGAATAGGAATCTTTTAAGGAGCAGATAAGTGATTTCTATAAACCTTAAAAGCTAAAAGAAAATTCATTTTTAAAAGGACAGTAGTTATAATAATACAGTATTTATTTATAAATCCTTAATTGGAGTATTTCTTTCTGGGAAAAAAAAACAGCCATACATTTCAGGTAGATTGCTGTTAATATAGTCTGTGGACTATGAGGAACATGTGTGTGTGTGTGTGTGTGTGTGTGTGAGAGAGAGAGAGAGAGAGAGAGAAAGAGAGGGACAGAGAGAGACAGAGAGAGACAGAGAGGGAAGGTGGGGGGAGAGAGAGAAAGAAAGTCTCCTGTATGGATGCTTTATATTCCACTAGGCATTTTAAACCACTCTTATTTTAGGCAATTGTTTTTGTAATAGATACGCTAAAGGTGATCATTTTATTTTATTGCTAGTCATTGCTGACTGAAATATTTTGCCAGATGAAAGTAATTACTATGACTATATTACTTCTCTAACCTGTTCTGTGTATTGGATCTCTGGTACTCATAGTATGAAATTCCGTTATCTTGTTTTAAAAAAATGTCATCTGTTGATGTGCTCTGACCTTACTTATATACATACCAGTTATTCTGGTTTTTTTGTTTTGTTTTGTTTTGTTTTATTTTACTCTTTGTATCTTTACATCTCCAGAGGTTGCAGGAAAACTCTAACCTTGTGTAGAAATATAAAGACAAGAAAAATTGAACAATGCAATGGCTAATGTTGGTATTAAAAGCAAGGAAACAGGGGCGCCTGGATGGCTCAGTGGGTTAAGCCTCTGCCTTCAGCTCAGGTCATGATCCCAGGGTCCTGGGATCGAGCCCCACATCGGGCTCTCTGCTCCGCAGGGAGCCTGCCTCCACCTCTCTCTCTCTGCCTGCCTCTCTGCCTACTTGTGATCTCTGTCTGTCAAATAAATAAATAAAATCTTAAAAAAAAAAAAGCAAGGAAACACAACAAATCACTTTAGGTTAATGAAAATAAATATAAGAGATCCATACCATAACCAAGAAAGGGAAGAAGGATAGAAGGAAGGAAGGAAGATAAAAGAAAGGAAAGTAGAAAAGAAGAAGAGAAGGAAGAAATGGAGGAAGGCAGGAGAGAGGGAGGGAGGGATCAGCAAAGCAGAGCTGATATCAACAAACTCAATCTTGCTAATAAATTGTTGGCCAGCATTACATATGGCTAATATTTACATATTTGAAATCATGTGCTACCTGTCTCCTTTGCTCTAGAAATCGGTCATGCAGACAGAACTACACTGAACTTAGAAGCTTTTATTTGGAAACCTGGTCAAAAGAAAACACTACCAAAAATAATAATGTCTGTTAGTTTTCTATTCTGACCAACTAGCTAATCATTTAGCAAATTCCGTTGGAAGCTTCATGTCCTACTGTTGCAGCCAGACAGAGTAGCAGCATTAGATCCGGAAGCACTGATTACCACAGTAGGCCACGTGAAGTGATGGCAGTGGAGCTCCAAAAAATGAGCAGAGGAGATAGATCTTCCTGCTCCCTTGATTTTCCTCCACAAACATAATCCTCCCATCCTCCCTCGACACCTGCCACCCCCTAATCCTACCCTGGGTCCATGAGTTTTCCTGGAGAAAGCCATTCGGCTCTCCATAGGGACTTGGTATTGATCCCAGAAGAAGGTTGGAGTCAAATCATTTCAGCTGCCAAGTTCAGAGAAAAGCCATGCTTTCAATGACACATACTAGACATCTGTGGTCCTGACTTGAACTTTTTTTTGCAGTGATGAAAGACAGCACTAGACAAGGTTCTCATCTCTCAGGAGACAGGTGGCACATTGCCACAAAATTTCGTGGGTGTGATGCCACCTGAGAGTCATGATGTGTTGTGATTTTTATACTCCTTTTTTTTTTCACTTTTTGATTTTTCTTTTTTTTAATTGAAAGCATAGACCATGTTGGCCTGGGTCAAAGTCCTCAAAAACGGCTGGCTTATTGGAGTCCTGCCAACATTACTGCCAAGAGTTCTAAGAGCTGCATTTGCTGCCACAGAAAAGGAATATCTTAATCCACAAAGCAACTAATAGACACGTCAGCTCAGTCATTCAAAAAGTCCTTAGTGCTATCAGGGTATCCCCTACCTTGCCACACCTCCAAGTCCTCAAACCACACCTGCAAGTGGTAGATGGGAATGGAAGGCTCCTTCCAAACCCCCACAGCTATGAGAAACAATGTTTAGTAGAGGGTTCCAGCACAAGGCTCCGCCATTTCACCACGTCTGCTTGTTTCTACACCAAAATCACATAAAATGAACAACTTCACAATTGCTTCAGTCTGCAGGAATTAAGACCCTAATTCACCTGCCTCTAAAATAATGCCTCCTCAAATCTGGTCACTCTGACAGCTACAGTAGCTCCTGTTCATTGAGAGCTCTGCACAGCTGCAGCCAGAATGGTGTTTGTTTATGTTCTTATGAGGGATTGGGGTTTGAGGCTTGAAAGGAGATGTGGGCGGCATAAGTAGCAGCGAGGCTATCTTTGAAGCTTCGAGAATGGACAGAGCCTCTGAAGGCACCAGGGGGGTAAGAGAGAAGAGCCAGGGGCTCAGGCTGAGCCTGTGGAGCGTCGTCTCCAGCAAGGAGAAGAAGGAAGGGGAACACAAAGCGGAAGTGGGCGGTGACTGGCAGCTCGCTGTGTCAGAGGCCAAGGGTTGCCCACTGCAGAGAGTCAAAGGACTACTGGCCACTGTGGACTAACAGATCGGTGTCAGTGGTGTGGCACGCACAGAAGCGTGAGTGCACGGAGGTTAAGGACAAACAGGATGTGAAAGTGTAGGAGTGGCACATCACCTGGTTGAGATGTTGGAAGCAGAAGGAGAAAAGTATAAGGTTACCCAGAAGAGGCAGCAGGGCCAACAGAGGTCAATAATTTAAAGTGCAAATTATTTGCACAGAAAAACATTAAAAAAAAACCCACCATATTTCTAACCAGTGTGAGCTTAATTTAAAGTGAAAAATAGTTGCATAATTATACATTAAATATTTTAAATACTCCTAAATGAGAAATATGATGCCTATGATGGGTAAATTTGGTAAAAGAAGCATAATAAGCAACATTTTTAGCAGGTGCTCTTGAGTTTACATAGTTCTTTCCTATATCCTCCAAAAGTCCGATGAGGCAGATCTTTCTGTTATTCCTAGCTTACAGAAACCAATCTGCCCTGGAATACAATTAGTTAGTGGTGGAAGTGGGACTTGTATCTTCTGGTGCCCCCCTCTCCCTCTTTTCCTTCTATACCAAATCAATTCTTCAGTAGAAGAAAGAATGACTAAAAGGTACTTTTTTTTTTTTACGAGACTTTTAATAAGTACAGAAGATTTATTTTTACATAAACAGATCTTCCTGCAGATAAATCCCACAACCATACACCTCCACTCTATCTCAAGAGTGTTAAACTAGCAGCAATTAGCTTAGACTTACCTTTCTTTATTCCCACAATTCCAGCTGCAAAATTTGTGTCATTCCCTATCTATCTATAGCAATGACAGCGGGAAGAAAAAGGTTGCTAATATATAAACACTGGGTGCCCATGCCAGTACTGCTCTCCTATGTGACATACATAAAGACAATTAATTCTCAAAGATATTTCTCGTCTCTACGCATCTACACATCAAGCCTGACATATGCATTGCTGGTCTGCTGGAATAATCATATCAACTTTTTTAACACCAAAAAAAAAAATCTAAAGTAAGATTTTTATAAAGGATAATTAAGCAAGCTAATATAGTAATAAGTGGAACACACAATAAGAATATGTACTAAAATATCTGCTTTGTGCAATGCAGAACTGGTGGTTTAGGAGATTAACAATTATGATCGCCAGTCCTCTTCTGATTCTATAATACTCCACACAATCTTTTTTAAATTACTTTATTAACCTTTCCTCCTAGCACAGAAGTGCCCGATTATAGATAATATTTCAAAATCATCTGAGGTGTAAGTGTGTTTGATTTGCTCGGTAATTATTTGTCTACTTTATTACATTGGTCGAGCGCACAAGCTCCTTGACCAGCTTTACTTCAAGTCCAGTTAAGAATAGGGTCATATCATTTGGTGGCTCACTCCCTTCGGGCCCCGAAGTCCATGAAATTTTCATACTGGCGATGGGGACGGTGCATGGAAACAGTACATTTTAAACCTGGAGAAATCATTTTCCCTGCCCTGTCATTAAAGGTTTCAGGCCCTGGGCTTAATGGAAAGAATGTTGTTCACAAGCGAAAGGAAGTTGTTTATTCCCTGCCTGATTAGGACGCAGGGCGTTGAGGGCTGAGCATGCAAATGCCCCTTGATGAAGTCTAAAAGCATATCACTCTCATCCCTCCCATGGCCTTACCCCGGGTCTTTATAATCTGTCCCTTGTCATTCATGGCACCTAAAACAACACTTCTATTTTGATCTGAATCATGAATGCATTTCCAGCATGTATTTTGACCCACTCAAGGCAGAAAGGAATGAGGGGGTGGGGGGCAACCACGAGGGGAGATGGCAAACATTCTCCTTTTAACAGGGGTGCGGAGGAAAGAGTACTGCCTGAAAACCACACGGGGTTTTGCAGAAGGAAAGTTTGCCTGCTCCAACGTTACAACTCAGGGGCCAGTGAAACTGATACTCACATGTTCTTAAAGATGAAAATGCACTGGGATGAAAGAGGGCTGGTCGGTTTATTCTTGAGGGCCACCACCAGGATAAAAGCACAAAAGCCGGAGGACTCTGTTTATTGTCCACAATCAACAAATTCTGAAATTTCCATATGGAGGAGGATTCCAGGGCGCTGTCAGCAACACAGGATACGGCTGGTCAGCTCAGTCACCCATGGAATTACAGTGTAGGGTATGGATGCCAGTATTTTAGACCCAAACCGAGCATAAAAAACACAAAGTAAAATTCAGTGTCAGCACAAAGTTGACAGCGAATGATTATAACAGCTTCGAAGCTTGAAAAAGAGTGTAAATAACTAGGATCCCCTGCGGGCTCACTCAGCCTGCATACATAACAACCATGATGGACAGCCTCTGTGGTAAAGTCGGGGAAACGAGGCACTGGGAAGATGCAAAAATTCCGCCAGCAAAGAGCCTTAACTGTCACCTTTCTGACTAAATCAGCTACTTTCTTACAGGGAGAGAAACAGAGCAGTAGGCTATGCCTTTGGAAGACCAATTGCCCTTTTGCCTAGGAAGCAGGAATGTTAATTATCGGCTCTTCTGTGGTTATCAAGGCACCGCAACCCCCAGCTTTTGCACGTCGCGAACGCTCTTCTCCGTGATCTTTAATCCTTGGCGCTTTTAGTCCACAAAAGATTGTTATTCAGAACAACTCTGCCATTTATAGAATGCAAAAATAAAGGCAGAAAAGAACAGTCGGCCGTCCCAACTCAACTGTTAAGTCACTGGAGCAATTTGGAAATTTAATTTTCATTTCTTTTTGTAAGCTTAGGCACGCCAACGTGCGCGCACAGATACCGGCATTCCACCAGGAGTGTTTTCACGTCCTGACAAATGAAAGGCACATCAGGGCACGCGGCCTCCAGACTGGTGTAACAGATGCCAGCTTTGTGTGTACAGAGCCTCGCCATCACAGAGACTCATCAACTCAAAGGAGAAAAGAAAGCAGCCGGGTCTTCTGCACACACCTAGCTAGCACTCCACAGGTTTGTAATTCATTTACAAGATAATTAATCAATTAGCAAATGATCCCTTTCCCTTTTGTTATTTATGTTGCGGAAGAATTGCATCTCCAAATGAAATGGCAGGCCACTTGTATTGAAACTTTGCCCTTCAAACACATTGGTCTTATTTATCTGAATTGAGCAGATGCTTTGCAATGCTAGCCCATTGTAACGGGACTGTTTGCTATTAGAACCTGAGCAAGATTTAAGCTAAACAGAAGAGCATAAATATGACATCCTATAGACATTCATGATGATCAACTGTGCTGTATCATCACCAGCCATTGCTACTTACTCATATAGGAAAAGAGGGAGAAAATACACTTGACATTGCTAAGAGGGGAACTACAGTCACCGGAAGGAAAGGTGAAGTTGGAATTTACACGGTTATTGGCTCCAGAGTACAACCCTGGGGTCTTCAAAAGCAATTAAATTACTACAGTGTATACATTCTGATTACAGTCTCAACAATTCCCATTTCTTTCTGAGCTCCAGATTACACCCAGGACCTCATTGGGAAGCAAAGATACCAGGCAGCTTTTGCTTCGGGACTCGGTGTTTTCCAACCGATCTCCCAGATAACCATCACTGAGGAGAAGGTCGAGACAACAACAGTGTGACGGTAATCGCACCAGATCCTGCTCTGATCTGAGACTGGTCAAAAGACAGACCTCCTGGGCGCCTGGGTGGCTCAGTGGGTTAAGCCTCTGCCTTCGGCTCAGGTCGTGATCTCAGGGTCCTGGGATCGAGTCCCGCAAGGGGCTCTCTGCTCAGCAGGGAGCCTGCTTCCCTCTCTCTCTCTCTCTCTGCCTGCCTCTCTGTCTACTTGTGATCTCTCTGTGTCAAATAAATAAATAAAATCTTTAAAAAAAAAAAAAAAGACGGACCTCCTATACAACCTCTTCACCTCTTAGGGTGTCAGGCGCCTCCACTGTAGAAGACGCAAGTTGAACTATGTGATTTCTTTTTCTTCTTCTTGTTGCTTCTTGCACAGCTACTGTATTAGAATCTCTGCATCCTTCCATATTAACGCTGCCACCAGGTGGGAAAATAGACAACACCTTCCCCCTCTAGCCAGGGTAAGGGTCTAAAAATATTTTAAAAGCAAAGAGTCCCCAGAATCATAGAAACATTTCAGCAGCCAAATGAGCAGAAAGTCTGTTTCTGTTGCTGTGTTTTTAAGTCAACAATTATGTATTAAATTACTCCTGTACACACAGAACAACAAAGGCATTTTGGGTCCATTTGTACAGGTGAGAAAATGGGTCAGCTATGTAACACTGAACCCCAGGTGTGCACATGGCAGAAAAATTCTGTCATCTATTGCTTTCATGGAGGACTTCTGGGGCAGACTCAGAGCCCCACGTAGTCACTTGCCAAGGCTTTAATAATAGAACAGCTACAAGGAAAACTTCCCTAACCCTTTGCTCCATTGAGAAAGGACTTAAGAATAAAAAGCATTTGAATGTTTTAAAAGGAACTGTGAAACTTAGTAAATGAGAAAATTAGGGAAGGTCTTTATAATATGAATGAATACCCTTAAAAACAAACAAACTAACCCCAACCTTTTTATCTTTCTCAAAAAAAAGAATGGTCAAATGCGTACAGAAGCAAACTCTACTTGTTAGCCATGCTGAGCAAAGCTGGATTTGTTCGCTCACAGGAATAAAAAGCACAACAGTGAATCTTGGAGGCATTATTTCTTAGCAAAATTAGCATAACCCAGCACATCAGACTATTAAAATTTAAAAAGGATTTCAAACTGTCCTCGTATCATCAGCAGAGTCTTGTCACAGATTTTTTTTTATTGGTTCGGCAAGCTAGGTGTAATTGTATCAATATTTTAATGCTTGATGCATATTGCCCGTGATACATTGCTTGCATAAATAAAAAGCACCGATATTCAATTGCCAATGAAATAATCACACACTCTAGATCTTTATTATATCATGCATTATTTAATTACAATAATCAGAGTCCTTTTGAAGGTAAAACAAGATTAAAAAGGTTTTGTTTTATTGGATCTATATATTTGATTTAAACTTTACATGTTAGCTTTACATTAAGAATTTATAAGGCATCGGTTCAAATGGTGCTATTATAAGAGTTTATTTCTTTTATAATTAGTACAGTACTCTTAAAGTACTCCGGCTACGAGAGATAATATTTCAGTATTTTAATGAGCTTTTTAAGTGTAATTGATGTAACAATCATTGAATTACACATTTCTACCTGAAGAATAATGAAGGAAACATTTTAATGAGAAATTTAATCATTATTAGCAAATGATCTACTAAACTGCCATTTGCTGACATTTAAAAGCTTAATAGCAGAAAACTGTATTTTCCCACATCTGCATCAACATCAATGGCGATTACTTTTCTGTTACTCTGATTTCCCAGGTTAACTTTCCACCGTCACTAATTTATTTATATATTTGAGAAAACTTTCTTTAACCCACAGTTGTCAGACCCTTCCAGAAAGTGTGGGGCTTGACACTTAGAGGGATAATTTAAATAAATTAGCCCCTTTTCCAGCTTTCAGCAGTTTTCAGCATAAAAGGGCTCTTTCTTGTGAGTATTCATGCTTGCATCAGCTTGATTTTGATGAATGCCCTGCAAATTCCCTGATAGTACCTCAGACAGAGAGATCTTAGACCGATGTCAACAAGGGGTTTTAAAGCTCCCTCACTTCAAGAACACATCAGCATTCAGAGGTGGGTAGACCTGAGTAAGAGGAGCCTACTATGCAGCTTTGCCAAATTCTGGGGTTGGGATTTACTGCTGAGTTTACAGAAATCTCTGTGCCTCGGGAAGAGAGATTTAGAATGGAGACATCAGTGGAGTCCGTAACCACGCGTTTAGGGGGCATAAAAAAGGACCACGAGATAATACTAGGTAGGCAGGATTTCTGTCACCTATTATAGGTTAAGAGAGTTAGAAGAAAAGCTCAGCCTTCCAACTGAAGTGTTGGAGAGGCTCACGACCTTCCGATCTTTACCAGGCGTCCATGTGCCTTGCTGGTTTCGTAAGGGCCAGTCATTTCCAGGACTCCTCAGTGGAGTGCTGCTTCTCTCACTGTGTGATTTGTATGATGTGAACAGTCAATCTAGTGGACAGAAAGGAGTTGAGGTAGACACACACTATTATGTATCCAATGCACAGTGAGATTTCTTTCTTTCTTTCTTTCTTTTTTTTAAAGTTTGAGCTCTGATTTGGAATCCTGACCATGAGTGGGAAAAAGGGAGGAAGGAGAAAATGCTAGTGTTTGACTCACACCAGTGTCCTGGTGATCACTAAAGTCCCTTTCAGCCCAGGCATGCCAGGTTTCACCCAGCGACTAACTTTTCCTAACTCGGAATTCCCATAGCCTTCAATTTTTTTTTCCCCCTGTCTCCTTAAGGAACTTCTTTTTTTTTTTTTTTTTTCCTACTTTGTCTGCTGTTATGGACTGAATATTTGTGTCCCTCCTCCCTAAATTCATATGTTGAAATCCTACCCCCAAATGTGATGAAATAAGGAGCTGGGGCTTTGGGAAGCCCATTTGGTCATAAGGATGGAGTCCTTAAGAATGGGATTTATACCCCTATAGAGAAGGCCCCAGAGAGCATAGCCCTTTCTGCCCTGTAAGGACACAATGCAAAGAAGGAAGTCTGCAACCTGGAAGACAGCTCTTTCTAGAACCTGACCAGACTGGCACCCTGATAGATTTCTAGCCTCTGGAACTGTGAGAAATAAATTTCTTTTATTTATAAGCTCCGAAACCTACGGTAATGTGTTACAGGAGCCCAAACTGACTAGCACACATGCTCTCAAAAGAAATCATTAGAAATTTAAAAAATCATTTTTTATTTCCCTCATAACTGAGGGAGCTAAATTCTATGGCTGACTCTCTAGTGCTTACTGCCAAAGGCTTGGTGAAATCTCCCGCCCTGACAGTTTGTGCTGGGTACCACACCTGGTCATCCAACATTGGGTCTCTCCGCTGCTTATAAATGAGCAGATAATAATAGTGTTAGCAAATGGCCTACAGGGATCAGAGCACTCAAGAAATTAAGTATAGAATACCTTTCAAGTAAAGAGCAGAACTGAGAAACAATATCTCAGCTTATTTTTTTTGTTTATTTGCTTATTTATTTGTTTGTTTAGTCATGATGCAGCAGGTGATTGTCGATATTATTTATTATGGGAGATGTCATTGCCAAAACTCCAAAAGACAAGACTGACAGTACTGTACTGGATGATAATTTTGAAGTTTATTCACATATCAATTCTGAGCCTGCAGTAAAAACAAAATTACAAAGGACTACTAATAAAGCAGATCTCTTCTGCTAATTACTTTATGATTATAAATCCTAAATATAGTTGCCTATAAAGGTAGTCCATGTGTTATGTCTAGAAAGGATATAGGATAGCACTGACATTTATTTTTTATTAAAAATATTTTACATTTATATTTTTTAAGATTTGGATATCATTTGTTCATAACTAGAACTTGTGTTTTTAGAAATAAATGACAACTTTCACGTTATAATTTAGACTTAAATAAGCATTTTTTTCCAGATCTCCTATATTAGAGGGAAATAAAAATATAACATCAAAGAAAACATAAGTGGATGTCTGGCTGGTATTTTCAGAGAAACTGGGTCGGGATTAGTTATTAGAAATTTTTGCCAAAATAATATTAGGATGGTATTATTTAGCTGTGATACCATATACTGAGGCAGCCTGAAACATTCCCATATGAGCTACCAAATTTTTATTAACATATAATTTTTTTTTGTTTACAATCAAATTATAGTGTTATCTATCCAATGGAGCAATTTTAGTCAGCTAGTCTCAGGAAAAGAAAAGTATAACTTGTTCCAAGGTAGTAAGAGAGAAAGGAGGGAGGGCAGAGGGAGGAAGTGTAGAATGGAAAGAAGGAAGGAAAGAAGAGCAAGGGAGAGAGAGAAAGAGAAAGAAATGGCACTCAAAAGAGTGCCATTAATGAAAAAGGACCTATAGATGTAAATGGGAGAAAATGAGAACAAATATTAATTCAAATGAAAAGTACTTTTTGAACAAAAGTATCAGTATTCTTATAAGTATTTAATGATTCTTTACCCTAATCACCTCAGTTTTATCACTGTAATGGAACACCAACGACTCTAACTCATCCAGTTAGCAAACCAGATATAAACAAATGCTACTTTCTAAGATGCATTTCCCAAAGGATTCCTCCAAAGATTGGGGAACATGAGATGAAAGCCATAAAGAAGGTTAATGACGCCCCCTCAGAGCAGCCTTACGTTGCTGCAACAAAGGTGGTCACTGACAGTTCCCCCAACAGCTGCTAGGGCCTGCTCCCAATTCAGGAGATTCTACCAATTATGTAAAAGCTTATCAAAGAGGTCAGAAAGCATGTTCAATCAAATGAGCTTCCCCTTCTTTTGCTATCATTTAAGGATTTTTTTTCCCTTCAAATTATGTAAACCTTCTGTGTAATCCCAAGTAAACATGAGTCCGGTTCAGCCTCTGGATCTACTTCACTGGTACATCGTTCCCAGCTTTGATAAAATATTTGAAATGCATGCATATACATCTACACTTCTCTCATATACACAGACACTCTCTCTCTCTCTCTCACACACAAACACACACACACACACACTCTAGATGCCTATTGATTTGCTTGAGATACATATAACCAATTCTTTTTTTGGGTGAACTCCTATGTCCATTTATAAGAAAGAAGAATCACAACTCAGACTTTCCTCAGTTTTAGCTTAAATTTTCTTTTCCTCTTTATCTGAATTATTATTTCCTCCCTACTCCATCTCTGCCTTCCCATGGCCTTTTTTTTTTTTCCTTCAAGTCAAGCCCAGATCCCTGGCTCTCTGAAGGATTGTGGTCATCCACAACTGGAAAGGAACCTCCCTTCTTTAGAAATACCATAGTACATGTTGTCTGAATTGTTCATACATATCACACACAACGTATCATATATTGTCTTGCATCAATCACTATTTTATAAAGTATAGAAACAACTAGACTGTAAACTCCTGAAGGTGAGGGTTATGGCATATATTGCAGCTTTTAAGAGAAAGGAACCCACTGACTCTACTATTGTGTGCCCTGAGTAAATGCCATGACCTCAGTTTTCTTCTCTGTGGCTGGAAATAATAAAAGTTGTCTCATCAAGTTGTTCTGAGAAATAAGCTAATGCATGTGGCACAATGCCTTGCACATACAAAGATGTTCAACAAGAGTTAGTGGTCATGGGTGTTGTTGTTAGTTCTGTCTCTTGGCTCCTCGGTGCCATGCTCTGCACCTTGCACACCACATGCATTCAGTGCTCAGATTTTTGATTGCCTGATGAGAAGGTATCTATGGTTTTGGCCATGCAATATCTAATTTCTTTTTTTCTTTTTTTTTTTTTTTAAGATTTTATTTATTTATTTGACAGACAGAGATCACAAGCAGGCAGAGAGGTAGGCAGAGAGAGAAGAGGAAGCAGGCTCCCCGCGGAGCAGAGAGCCCGATGCGGGGCTCGATCCCAGGACCCTGGGATCACGACCCGAGCCGAAGGCAGAGGCTTTAACCCACTGAGCCACCCAGGCACCCCGCAATATCTAATTTCTATCTGCCATTCCTCACTCACTAGCCCTTCCTCCATACAGCCTTACCTCATACAGACTTCATGTGGCCTAGTGGAAGCCCATCATTCCACCAGCCAGAGGAAGGTATGTGATGCCAGGTGTTTGTCTAACAACCAACCTTCCTTTCAAATGTTCTCATCCAGGAGTCATTCTGGGAAACCATTTAAGCATATATAGCTTAAACCATTTAAGCATATAAAGGCCTTTCCTAGACTTGGCAAACCCCTAGGTACTAAGAGAATACCCCACTGCCATCCCAGAAGCCCTCATCTCTATGCTCAGAAAGCCTAAGAACTTGTCCAGTGGCCCTCCTATTTGTGGGCTGCACCATTTCACTATTACTGGAAACTCATCAGTTAATCATTCCAAGAGGATGTCTAGTAAATGTTGTGTGAAGAGTAGTAGGAGCTGCATTTGAATTTAGCATATGCAGGTATGTTTAAGAAATAGTGGTACAAGTCTTTCCAGTATATTTATTTACCTGAAGAATCAGGTCCTCATGGGAAAGCACAGATGTCTGAGCCAGGGCAGTGAGCCACATCAAAAGAGGGGCTCCTCCACTGAGACGAATGACTGAACCCCAGGTACTTTGTGGCTACTGTATCCTACATGGGCTCCAGTGACATGGGTTTTTATTTTTGTAGTTCTGTGAATTTATCCTGCTTTCTCCTATTTGTCCTCATGGATTAGCTCCAATGTTACTTCCTTTGAATCCTGGGGTGGGATAACTGGAACAGGAGGGAAGACGAGAACAAAGAATGCTACACAGAACCTCACTGAGTTACTGAGGGTTCAAGAATCAGCAGCAGTGATAACAACAGTCCTTATCCCGGGATGACACTCCCCTGGGCAAAGGGTATGGGCAATCCTGGCACAGGTATTGCTTGGCATCAGGTCTCATGGAGGGAGGGAATGCTACAAGAGGTAAGGCCATCCTGTATCACATCAGGCATAGGGAGGGTGGATACCTTCATCAGTGGTCATGAGAACTGTTATCTTTACAGGTGCCAGTGAACTGTCATCCTTTCAGCGGTGGCAGGAGACATAATCATGGGAAACGAGTGGAGGAGAGCAAAATGAAGATATCTTACCCTCAGAGAACTAGTGCGAGAAGCAAAAACTAAGGTGCTCCCTGGAAATTCCTGGCACCAGACTTGGGAGGAAGCCTGAAATGATCATAAAGCATAGAGGGAAGGAATCCAAGAAAACAGTCTTTGGTGATGGTTGCTGTGATTCTGATCTTCCCTAGGATAGTCAAGGCCTATGAGCCTGGAGTTACACAAGTCTGAAAAGAGCAACATGTGTGGTAATGTGGGGAGACACGGCTCTGCTGGCCTTGAAGTGAAAACATTAATTTTGAATAAAAAAAGAAGTGCTCT
The DNA here is from genome assembly GCF_902655055.1 of Lutra lutra. Lineage (NCBI taxonomy): Eukaryota > Metazoa > Chordata > Mammalia > Carnivora > Mustelidae > Lutra > Lutra lutra. The sequence goes on from NC_062286.1 coordinate 63,825,521, forward strand.
CTCTCTCTTTTTTTTTTTCCTTTTTCAAACTGACATCCATTTCAATGTTAACAATCTAAAGCTTTTCAAAACATGGTCTGAGGATTTAATGCTGTCTTTTGTAATTGCTGAAACTTTTATTGAAAAATCTTGGTCCTAAGCCCTGAAGATCAGTCATACAAAAGTGAACGACACATTTAAAAGGCAAATGATCCTGTGAAATGTCAGGCCCACAAACAATTTTGGAGCCACAGTTGGTAAAAACTGACAAAAATAAGTACTGCATATAAGCAGTAAGACTTCCCACCAAGTCCTCAAAACTTTAAACATGATTTTTGGAGCCTCAGATTTATTTGTTTGTCCCCCAGATCAAAGCCATGGGTCTGTTAAGAAAAACCCATGTCTATTTTTAGGGCATGACTTTTGTTTACAGGAGCAGAGTATAGAAATAGTCTATATACAGCTTTGGCCCTAAATGCTATAGAGAATAGCTGGGATTTGTGGGGGGTTAATGCCGTCAGGATAGACTCTCCAGCAGCTTTTCTTGCACACCTCATTTCTGCCAAGGACTACCAATTGCTTATTCCTAGCAAACACACATAGGTCACTGAGGTTGAGAGAGCTTCTGGCCTATCAATGTTCATAGTTCAAAATAGAAAATTCAGACTTTGGGTCCTGGATCTTTGTCCCCAACAAAAAATGTTAGCCTGTCATTGCTTCTGACCAAGATGAAGTAAAAGTGACCACATTTAAACTCTGCCTGAAAGCCTAAACATGCCAGATAATAATAATGGTTTTCTAGATGGTAGATATCAAGGAATGGGCAATGATCCCTAAGCAATGGGAACAAAGGAGGTGAGCCCCACAATAGCCATTAACATAGGTTTTGACAGAGTATCCAGGCTGTGGTAGAGGGAGGGGGCACCCAGACAGAGCCCTGCCAAATCCCAGGCTGAGGAGACTAAGCTGGGTATGGGGAGACATAGGCAGCAAGAACTCCTGAGAGTTCATTCCAGACAAGAGAGGGCTGCCAGAGGAAGACTTGGAGATCTACAGAGAGGCTCTTGAGTATGTAGCAGAGTATTTACCAGCAGAGGCCTGAACTGAGGCCAGGGGAAGAAGCAACCAAAAGGATTAGAGAAAACACTATCTGGTGCCCACACTGAGCTGGGAGAGTGCCTGCTCCCACCAATACCGAAAACCTCATAATTCACAGACTCTTGCGAAGAGTGCACTGAAGTTTCTTGCCTCACTAGTGAGAAATAAGCAGCTCTAGTCGAAGCACTGCTCTAGACTCATTTAAAAATCGTAGAGGTAAGACCTTTCAAAATTCCAATTTTCAGGTAATTCAGTTGTGTCCCAGAACAAAAGATATAAATGTCTATGGGAGCACAAAAATAACCAGCACCCAACAGGATGAAAGATTACCAGATATGCAAAGAATCAGGAAAATGTTACCTTAATGCACAATGAAATCAATAAATTAAAACTAACCAAAAATAGACACAGATGTTAGTATCAGAAGACAAGGACATCAAACAATTATTATGACTGTATTCTATACATTCACAGAGTAAAGAAGAGACATAGAGGGTAAAAAGACCAAAGACTCCTAGAGATGAAACAAATCTAGATGAGATTAATAGCATATTAGTCATTGCAGAAGAAAAGATTAGTGAATTTGAAGACATGGCGATAGAAACCATTAAAAAAAAAACAGAGAAAAATAAAATTTTAAAGCATCAGTAAGCTGAGGGACAACTTCAAGTTGCCTACCATATATGTAATTGGAATCCCATAAGGAAAAAAAGAGGGATGGGGCAAAAAAGGGAAGAAATAATGGATGAAATTTTTCTAAATTTAATGAAAACTACAGAACACAAATCCAAGAATTTCAATGAACCTAAGTACAAGAAATATGAAGAAAACTACTCCAAAGCACATCACAACCAAACTTGTCAAAACCAATGATAAAAAGACAATATTAAAAGCAGCCAGAAGAAAAAGTCACTTTTCATACAGGGGAACAAAGATGAGAACTCTATCAGATTTCTCTTCAGAAACAAAGGAGAAACTAGTGGAGCAAAGTCTTTAAAGTACTAAAAGGAAAACCGCCCCATAAGCCCAGAATTCTATACCTAGGGAAAATACTTCTCAAAAATGAAGGTGAAATAAATATTTTTTTCAGATTTAAAAATGCTGAAAAATTCAGGACTTGCAGTTCAACATTATAAGAAATGTTGAAGGAAAGCCCATTGGGAAAAAGGAAAATAATATCAGATAAAAAAAATTAAAAACTTGTCTACCAAAGGAACAGAAAGCACTGGAAATGGCAACAAATGAGTAAATACTTGAGAGAGTTTTCTTATTAATTAAATCTTTTTTAAAAGATAACTGACTGTTTCAAGAAAAGTAATAGCAATGTAGTGTGGGTCGTATAATACACATACAGGAAGTAAGTATGACATCAGTGTCATAAAGACTGAGCCAGCACTGAAAGTCTACTCTTGGAAGATCTGCATATCCTACAGGAAGTGCTGTAGTAGCACTTTGTGTTGAATGAGATCACTTAAAGGATGTGTACCAGAAACACTGAAGAAAGCGCACACACACAAGAGTTAGCACTATTAAGTCAGCCAAAGAGACAGAAGTGAAACCATAAATAGTAATTAACCTAGAAGAAAGCAAAAAAGGGAGAAAAAGTGAACAAAGAACAGATGAGGCAAACAGAAAACAAACAGAAAGATGACAGACTTAACTCTAACTATATCAACAATCACATTGACTTGAAAATGGTTTGAACACTCCAATTAAAAGGCGCAGATTGTCAAATTTAATTTAAAAAAAAAAGCATGGCCTATATGTCATTTACAAGAAACACAATTTAAATATAAAGAAACAAATACTTTAAAAGTAAAAGGATGGAAAAAGATATCCTATTCTAAAGCTAATTAAAAGAAAGCTAGAGTGACTATATTAATATCAAACAAAGCAGATGCCAGGGTTAGGAATATATTAGCAAGGGTAAAGAATGTCATATCATAATGATAAAAGACTCAGTTCATGAAGAGGACATAAAAATCCTAAATGTTCGTGCACCTAATAACAGGACTTCAAAATACATGAAGCAAAAACTGAGGATTCCTCGGAGAAACAAATACATAAGTATAATCTATGATTTCAATATCCCTCTCTCAATAATTGATAGACCAAGCAGACAGAAAATCAGTAAGGACATAGAGACCTTACAATAGTATCAACCAAATTGACCTAATTGAGATATATATGTATACACACTCCACCCTATAAACATCAGAATACATATTCTTCAGATACATACCAAGATAAACCATATTCTGGGCCATAAAACATGTCTCAATATATGTAAAAGGATTCAAGTCTTGCAAAATATGTTTTCTAACCATGAGAAAATTAAACAGGAAATCAAAACAAAAAGATTTCTGAAATCAAAACAAAAAGACTTCTTACACTTGGAAATTTAAGCACACTTTCAAATAAACCAAAGATCAAAGAGGAAATCAAAAGAAAAACTAGAAAGTAATCTGAACGTATTGAAAATGAAAATACAACATATCATTAATTTGTAGAGTCCAGTAAAGCAGTACTGGGGGCTTGAGAAGGATTAATAACATGAAATGTCTGTATTAGAAAAGAAGAAAAATCTTAAATTAATAAACTCACTCTCCACTCTGAGAAATAAAAACACCACCCACACACATAAAAATAGAATAAATTAAACAAAATAAGCAAAAGAAAAGAAATAATAAATATTAGAGAAGATATCAATGAAATGGAAAGCAGAAAAACAGGAGAGAAAAATCAGTGAAATCAAAAGCAGGTCCTTAGAAAAAAGTGAAATTGGTAAACTTCCAGCCAGACTAATTACTAAAAAAGAGGAATAGAAGACCAATTTTACCAATTTTAGGAAAGGGAGAAGTTTAAAACTTTCTGTATATTAAAAGGATATAGGAATATCATACCAATTTTATGTTAATAAATTCAAAAACTTAGATAAAATGGGAAATTTCCATAAAGAAACAAATTACCAGAACTCATCCAAGAAGAAAAAGATAATCTGAATAACCTATGTATTTTTTAAAGATAATATTTTTAAGTTTAAACTTTTCCTACAAAGAAAACTCCAAGACAAGATGACTTCACTGTTGAATTCTTCCAAACATGTAAGAATATAGTATCAATTTCACATAAATTCATCCACAACATTGAAAAAGAGGAATCACTTCCCATCTCATTTTATGAAGCCACCATTACCCCAATAACAGAACCAAAAATAGATATTACAAGAAAACTATAGATCAATATTCCTCGTGAACATGATAGAATTTTTAAAATTAGCAAATGGAATTTGCTGGAAAGATTTTGCTTGAGGAAACAAATACATCAAAGCTAGTAAGACCACGCAGAGTAAGGTCTATGATCCTATCATGTTGTTAACTCCTCCAGCAAAATAACATTTTATATAACTAAGTTTCTCATTTCCACAGTCTCAAGTCAAAAAAGCAGTGATTCTCTTCATTCACCAAAGTGACTATGGTTTGGATATTGAGGAGGTATGAAGTGGTGTTCAGAGCACAGATTCTGAAGTCAGACTGCCTGGGATTACATTTCAGCTCTACCTCCTACTACCTTTATAACTTGGCAAACATTGCTTAACTTCTCTGTGCATCAAATTCAACGGTCTTAAAATGGAGATGACACTATCTCTTTCTCACAGGGATGTTGTGAGAAAGAAATGACTTAATCCTTATAAAATGTAGGGAACAGTGGAATGAGGCATGGAGAACACAGTAAGGCTTACAAAGTCTAGCAAGGAGCAGTGGTGGAAGGTAGGAGTGACTGTGTCATGTGCATAGACATGAAAGACACCCACTGAACTGAGTTCTGAAGAATTTTATGCTTGATGTTACATCAGGAAGAAAGTGAGGGACAAAGACACCACTAATAGGCGTCGATGTAAACAAGCATTTAGTACCCAAAAGGTTATCAGTATTTTCTAGAAACTGTGATTAAGATAATGTGGTTGAGTGTAGCATAAATCCTGGGGACGTGTAGGGATGGGGAAAAAGAGGAAGTGGTAAGCAATATAAGAGTAAGAGCTGGAAATTGAGATCAGATAATGAGGAGCCTTGTGTGCCATGAGAAAGCAGTACAATGTGATCCTGGTGAAGATAGAAAACCATCAAAGAACTGAATACAGGAGTGTCATAGCCAGATAAAATAGGGTCAAGAGAAGGAAACAGAAGTTAGGAAAACTTGCTAAGAAGCTGGATTAATTTCCTTTTGCTGTTTGTAACAAATCACCACAAGTTTAGTGGGTTAAGACAACATAAATTTTTATCTTTCAGTTCTTGTGTTAGAAGTCTAGCACTGGTCTCACTGCGCTGAAATCAAGGGGTTGGCAGGATTCCTTCCTTCTGGAGGCTCTGGAGTGAATTTACTTCCTTGTCTCTTCTAGCTCCCAAAGGTCACCTGCTTTTCTTAGTTTGTGGCCCCTTCCTCTGTCTTCAAAGCCAGCAGTGGTGAGCTGAGTCCCTCTCATCACAAATCACTCCGGCCTTTTATGCTCTTTCTTCCACTTTTTAAAGATCCCAGAGGTTAAAATGGACTCACTCCTTTAATATAAGATGATCTGCCTATTTTAAGCCTACCTGATTAGCAACCTTAATTCCCGCTTGCCATGTAATGTAGCATAATCACAGGGTCTGGGGGCTGGGATATGGACACCCTTGGTGGGTGGGGGGAGCATTGTTTCTCCTCCTACAGAAGCTCAGAAGCTATTACAAAATCTCAGGTAAGACATGATAAGGTCCTGAACTAAGGTGGTGGTAATAGAAATAGACAGGAGGGAATATATTAAAGAGTACCTTTAGATGCATAATTAAAAGAATCTGGAGGATACAGAAGAGATGAGGGAGAACGGGAAATTAAGGATATCTCCTAGTTTATTAAGTTTAAAAATTCTGGTGAAAGATGATGTCATTAATTATTGCAAATTTGGTTTCTAATATGTGATTATAAAGTTCTCACAGAATATTAAGAGTGAGATGCCACAAGTTTGCTGGAAATTGGGTCTGTAATTCAGGAAAACAGTAATACAGATGACCAAGATCTGAGCATTGGCATGCAATATTTAAAGTTTTAGAGTAGGTGCTGTAAATTACTAAGCATCCTAAAGACAAACACACACACACACACACACTCAATATTTAGCAGCTTTCATTCATACTAGATATTATTTAACATGACACAGTTAAGATCTAAGAACAAAATGTAAATGATCTACTATATGTGCAACTGAGTCTATAATGGTGAACCCTTACAGAAGTGGCATTCCCAAGCCTCCCAAATGTGGAAATGCTAGTAAGGATGTGTTCTACTCAAAGAAGCAAACAACTGTGACACTGGCTGCAGCTAGTGACTGTCCAGAATGTTCTCTTGTTTCATCTCTCGGAGGAATACCTAGGAGGTATTTCTCCCACTGCAAACTATGTTTCTACTTGAGATTTCAGCATTTCCCCATTTTGTGAGAGGCCTCAGCTGTATGTACCTTTAAAAGGCAGTGTTGTATACAGGAAATTTCTCCACCTTCCTTTCAATTTTGCTGTGTGCCTAAAACTGCTCTATGGGGCTCCTGGGTGGCTCAGTTGTTAGGCATCTGCCTTTGGTGCAGGTCATATTCTTGGGGTCTTGGGATGGAGCCCTACATCGGGCTCCTTGCTCGGCGGGGGGCCTGCTTCTCCTTTTCCCACTACCCCTGCTTATGTTCCCTCTCTTGCTGTATCTCTCTCTGCCAAATAAAACAAACAAACATTTTAAATAAATAAATAAATAGAACTGCTCTTTAAAAAAAAAAAAAGTCTTGGGGCACCTGGATGGCTTAGTCAGTTAAGTGTCTGCCTTCAGCTCAGGTCATGATTCCAGAGTCCTGGGATAGAGCCCCACAACTGGTTCTCTGCTCTCCCTCTCCCTGCTGCTCCCCCTGCTTTTACTATCTCTATCTCTCTCTGCCAAATAAATAAATGAAATCTTTAAAAAATAAAGTCTTAAAAATGTTAGTATCTGAAGCATGATTATATCCCACTTCAGGATATTGCTCCCAATGCCTTGTGATTTTTAACATAACTAATTTTTTTATTCATTAAGAAAATACAAGCGGTATGATAAAATTAATATATCAACAAGTAAGGGGGATCTTTTAGAATCCTCTCTTATAGAAGAGACCTGAAGTTTTATACAGATCTGTTCATTCATTGCAATGCAAACGGTGCACAGTACCAACCACGAGTAATAAAACAAAAACTTAAGAGTTCCATATAAATGGCTGGGGGGTGGCTGGGAAGGCAGGGTGGAAATGTCCATTTAAATACAGGACCTTGATTAATTTTCTTCTATAGTGGAATCATAATAACCAAAAATAAGCTCACTGATGTAGCTGTAGTGACATATGAGTTAGAACGCATGGCATGTACAAAGGTAAGTAATAAAAGTGAAGCAAACGAGCAAAAATATATCAAAAATGACTAAAATTATGTGTTTTCATTGTTAAGAAATGTAGTGAAATTCTCATCTGGTGAATTCCAATTCAGCATTTCCTTGATATATCTTTTATAATTTTCACTCTAATTATAATGAAAATCATTTTTCAATGTAATTTTGTAATAAAAATGTTTCTTTATTTCTCATTACATAAGAACATGATCTCGTACAGTTACTGAGCAGGCTTACAATATGCACACTGTATCTTCCCTTTCTTACCATTTAATCTCTTCATAGTCTACAGATGTCAAGAGGTTCAGATTAAGCTTGTTAAAGATCTGCTTCACTCGAACTCACTGATGATTATTTATTTAGCAGTTTTATGTAACCCTGTCATTGATAAGCACTCTATTAATTTGCCGAGGGACAAATCAACACTAGTTATTTTTCTACCGGCTATTAGACTCGGTGCTGCTGTTTGTTACAAACCACTTGCCAGTTAATTATAAATTATGGGTCCTCTTTGCCTATATTAATTGATATCTCCTCTGCCTTTGTAATACTAGACAAATAAATTGAAGGCGAGATTTATTAAGCAGTGTATGTCTTGTGTCTCTTGATTAGTATTCTTTACTTTTTTAACATTTATACTTGTTTATATAGATTTGACAGACCAATGCATTAGAGAAATGATCTTTGAGGTGTTTTTGTAGTAAAGAAAGAAAAAAGATTTAATGGGCTTCCTATAAATTTATTTCAAATGACCCACCATTCATTGTATGCAATTCCTAAAATGCCTTTTGACTTCATGCTATAGACTAGTGATAGCAGCTTCCCAATTATGCAAAAGCTAATATCCAAATAGTTTTAAGTCTATGCATCTATTTGCTCTAAGGTAAACAATAGGAAGTGTATATAACTTAAAATCTGTATCACTTTACACATTCAATATGCAATGTCTCTTTCCTTCGCTTTATTGCATATGTGCATTCTATTACATATGCTTTTGCATACATGTGGAACCCTTTTAAATTTTTCTCATTTAAACAATCTGTAGGTGTAATACATAGTGACAAAACAATAAACTATAGCCATTTTAAATTTTCCGAAGCATGAATTATGGAAGGCACTTGCCATAGGACATGCACCTTTCCTTTTGCAGCTCACTGAGGAGCTGGAGTCAGAATTTAGGCCAGGTAGAAGAAAAAAAAAAAAAAAAACATTATACAAAAGAAACTCTTAATTCGTTTGCTCCCTGGACAGTATCAAACATTGAAGAACTGCAAATTTAATGGGAAGGATTACCCCAGAGGGTCATTGGACTATATTCTGATTTCAAAGGGCTTCAGAACCTAGCTATCTGCCAAAAGATTAGGGTCTCTGAAATCCTAATTTTATATATAATTTTTCCACTTAATTGACAATTTTGACCCAAGTTACATTTGCAATACCTTGAATTCCTAATAATTCCCCATCTGATATAAATCTGGCAAATGGACAGTTAGCCCACTGGGGTAGGTGGGTTGTTTCTTCCATTAGTTCTCATGGGAAAGGAGAGATATATTGGTCAAGCAGATCTGTCCCTATTTTCAACTCACACATAATTGAATCCCTTCTCCATCATATTCATGTTTGAAGATTTAAAGACTCCCCAATTAGAATTTAGAGGAAGCCTTTAGAGTAAAATTAGCTAGCTCATTCAGAAAACATGCACTCTGCTAATGTGCTGTGAAACTGACCTTGAGCCACTTTTTAATAATGAGATTTCAAGAATCATCTTCTCCTATATACCATGCTACCTTTTGTTAGCTGTTTCTGGGCACACCTCCCAATGGATGTTATGAGTGATAGAATTTCCTGATAGCCTTGATTCATTTGATTATGCAGAAAATATGCTATTAATCATCCCTCAACAATTTATTATTTTGTCTGTATATCCTCCATGTTACCCTTCCTACCATTTACCATCTCACTGCTCAAAATCTCTGTTCCCCACAGTCAAACAAGATCTGAGAGAATTAGATTTAAGTTATTAGTTATAACTTGAAATTACTTTGATTAGCAGCAGATTGGGGTTGACACTAACCTCTCAAATAAATCATTTTTGATTATTCACATTTCACATATTCACATCACTTTTGAACCCAATTACGTGGTTAATCCATTGTTTGCCGAACTACAGTGCACTTTTTTTTTTTTTTTTAATTGCTTCATACTATAGACCCTAACTTAGTGGCTCTCAACTGGAGCAAATTTATTCCCCCATGAACATTTGCAATGTCTGGAGACACCTATGGGTGTCACATATGGAGGAAGGAAAGGGACTGCTACTGGCCTCTAGTGGGTAGAGGACAGAGATAATGCCAAACATCCTCTAATGCAAGAAAAGCCTCCAAAACAAAGCACTACTGGTCCCAAATGCCCACAGTGATGAAGCTAAGAAAACCTACTCTAACCCTTTAAGATAAACCCTAACTTTCTCTCTTGATGGAGCATTATTAACAAGTAGAGCAAGGGTTTTGGAGGAGAAAGTTTAAAAACCAAATATGAACTACATTTTCTTATTTTAGGTGACTTATAGAGGTTGTCTAATTTGGTCATGGATAGGGAGGCAGGCCTGAGGTGCTCAGATGACTCTGGGTTTAAAATGTGCACACTTGGGAATGGAAATGAATCTTCTGTGAAGCTGGCTGTGTGCTACCTCATGAAAATGTTATCAGAAATGCATTTGAGGGAAATATTCAAATCTACTCAACTCAAGTAGTTGAATTAGGAGCTTTGAATTGGTCAGTGGGAAGAGAGGAAGGAGCTAAGAGTTATATGGATCACTGATGCAATCATTGGGGCAACACGCAGAAGAGGAAGCACATGGATAAAAGGGCATGAAGTGGCTTTTAGTGCACCTGGGAAAACAGGAAGATTGACTAATCTGAGATGTGAATGTTTTCATTCAAAAATTATTTACTGACATCCAGTGGGAATAAACTACCATTTACTATAAAGAGTGGTCTTCAAACCTTGATTTCTCCACCCCAGAATTATTTTTAGCATCTAAATAAGTAAAATGATATATATGCACAAAAAAGGCAAATTCAAATGTTCAATATTAGTAAGACCTAATTTCTCACTTAAAACTATAAATAGGTGCTGTATTATCTAATGTTCTAATATCAAATATGATCTTTACACAGCCTCAACATGCACACCTCATTTTGAAGACTGCCACACTAGGAGATACAACTTGAATTCTTTGCTTTCTAGTGTAAAGAACTCTAGTGCCCCGCTAGATGACGATCTTCTTGAGACTGGTGCTTGTGTCTCTTTTTTCCGTTGTGCTACTAGAGCTCACAACAAAACAAAGACTCAGTCCCTGTTTTATTTAAAGACTAAATGCAGTTGGCCTATAAAGAACTGATCCAGCAGGATGCAATATGTTGGGTACACACATAATTATACTATAAGGCAGAATTGTAATGTAGTAGTGACTAGGAAAAAAGCAGATTTGCCTCTGTTGTAGATTTTTCCAAGATGTACTTTGAAGGTTGGGCAGGGAACCCACAAATTTTCCTTCAATTATTATTTCTCTTTCTTAGGCGGTCCTTGGGTTATGACCACATTTTCTCTTATATAAGAAAGCTTGAGAAAGCTTTATAGGGTCCAGTTAAGCGAATTCCCTATTACATGTATATTTAATGTGGGACCTCTGGATTCCTAGATTCCCCGGTACTAAAAAGTAACCATCCAGTTAGGAATGGTATAAACCTGCCTCTTTCCAAAATGAGCTTAATTATTCAAGTCATGCAGGATTCTTTGTCTTCTTTCTTTTTAAACTAGTAACTATTCTAGTCAATCAGTAACCATGCTTGAAGTATTACAGGGTACATTTATTTATTTATTTATAAAAGATTTTATTTATTTATTTGACAGAGAGAGTGATCACAAGTAGGCAGAGAGGCAGACAGAAAGAGAGGAGGAAGCAGGCTCCCTGCCAAGCAGAGAGCCCGATGCAGGACTCGATCCCAGGACCCTGAGATCATGACCTGAGCTGAAGGCAGAGGCTTTACCCCACTGAGCCACCCAGGCACCCCATCACAGGGTACATTTATTATGCCAAAATTTTGGGTATCATTTGAAGTTCTCTGGAAAAATTGTGTGTGTCCTTTGGCCCTGTTTTGCTTGTTGGAGTTCATAAACAAGTAGACCAGGCTGGAAGGGGAGCATGATCGATCCCACAGTGGATGAGTGGGGGATTTTCTGCACAGTGATCAAATAGTCATCATCATTCAACTTCTGCAACAAAATAATTTTACTGACTTATTCTTTGATTTAGCTCTCAAGTACATTTGTAATATGGAACCTCCATATTTAATATCAATACTCAAGGGAACCTGAGTAATTCTTGAATAATTAGTTCTCTATTCACTGGAAATCAGTTGGAGAAATAATCTTTTACCAATAGAAGCTTTAGTTTTCTCTTACCTTAGAGGACCAAATCTATTATATGTCACATTCCTTCTTTCCCATATTTCCTTTACACTTTTGTGACATTCACTGAGCAATCACTATGTTCTTTAAGTTGAGATTCCATAGATAGATTCTGCCAACCCTGAAGAAAAACACTGCTTTCTAAAGTTATCTGAACCCACAAGCATTATCCAGCCAACGGCCTTCAGGAAAAGTCTCTCCCTTTGTATAATTTGCTGGCTATGACTATCGATGACAGAATTCTGAAATTGCAGGTCAAAAATTAGTTGAGCAAGATCTGCTTATTTACTTATCAACATTAATGTGGGTTGAATGCCTGGCACACAGCACACTCTATATAGAAACCCTCCATGAGAGATACTATTAGTATCTCCATCTTAAAGGCAAGAAAACTGAGGAAGGAGAGATTAATTTTCTTGCCAAGGGGCAGAATCTACATTTATTTAGAGGTAAATAAAATGCTAAATTCATTATTACATGAAAAACAGGTCCACTTAGAAGCCACTGTGTGTCTGATGGGCCTTTAGAGTTTGATTGCAGAATTTTCTGCAAGGGGGTTGTTTGGGATGTAATTAACATGACAAACAAGGGAAAGACACAAGTTTAGCAAAAAGCTCACTTTGAGTGGATAAATTTCTCTTTTCCCTTTTTTTAAATGAGAAAGCCTGGATAAAAGGCACATGAAATAACTGCTGACTGAGTGGAGCTCTTGAGCTAAGGACTTGTGCTGTGAAAAATCCTACTTTGTCTAGCAAACACCATCAGACGGGAACCTTGAAAGAGAAACATTCATTTTTCTCATTCTCTAAACAACAACAACAACAACATCATCGACCCCAGCTCTGACCCTGTGACCTCTCTGACCATGGTGAAAGCCGCACACGGTGGGGAGGAATACAAAAGCAGGGCTTCCCCTCCTTGAATGGGCTCCTTCTCACTCCCAGAGGCAGAGCCTGACTAGGAAAGCTGAAGGGATGCATGGAACATCACTTACTAAGGCACCTTTGGGTGGTAGGTTCAAATGAGTGACCCAAATCCTCGCACATCAATCAATTCCAAACTCCGCCTATGGTGAAGACAGGAATTTCATGTCAGTCTCTTAACACCAAGCCAGAGAGAATACATGACTGTATACCAATTCCATCATCTTCCAATCACAGTCACATTCAAGGAAAAAAATCAAACACAATGACCAGTACTAATAGGATTTGGAGGGAGTTGCAGTTGCTTCAAAGGGGCTATGGCATAGTGACCGAAACACCATGGGCTCTGGAGTAGAACAGAACCTTCTTCAAATGGTAACTGCAATCTACTAGCTGTGTAAGATTGGGTAATTTTCCCTCTCAGAGCAACTGTTTTTCCTCTCCTAAAATAAATGTAATTCTTATCTCTTGGGATTTGAGAAGATTAAACGAGACAACAAGGTAGCACATTAACTTGCATACAGAGAATGATTTTTTTAAAAAAATGTGAATTTTATTATTGCCTTAGTCCAGATCCTCCAAGAAACAGATGCCAAGATGGGATTCAACATATAAGAAATTTATTAGAGGAAATGCCTGTGAAGGAAAATGGGTAGGGAGGCAGGAGAGTCTGGGAGAGCTTTTAGGCCATGATGTGAGTGACCCCAGGTGAAGGAGAGAAGGAAGATTGAGTGGAAGAATCTTAAAGTGTCATACATTTATTTCTATGGAAAGTCTGGCAAAGTCATCATGCAGTCCTTGAGCCAGATTTGCCCATCGGAGGATCCTGAATCTCCTAGGAATGGGCCTGCCTCGATAACAATGCTGGGCTTCCTCATAGGCTACACACCCCCCATGGGAGGCACAGACTCGAAGGGTGATGGATCACCAACACAGCTGTCAGGGTCCTGGGTCAGTTGCATTCCTTGTAGTCACATAGACATGTTCTCATGGTCACCACAAGTATTATTCAATGCAGATCCTTGGGCAAACCATGTTATTCAGAAAAGGCAAAAGGGGAAAAAAAGGTAGAACAATATTACACACAGGGTAGTTATACCTCAGCACATCTTTAAAGTATTAAAAATGGGACTGAAGTAGCAGGTATGCAGAAGGGTGCCACTTCAAATTCTAAAATGATTCTTATTGGGATTACAAGCAAGTTATGAAAACAAACAACATTTAAAAACTGCTTTCAATCAATCCTTTTCTACTTAGAGCTGACTTTCATGAACTAGAGTCTAAATTTCCTTAAATGTATTATTTTCATTCTTTCCTTTTCCTGTCTTCCTTTTTTTCCCTTCAGAGGATATTGGTAAATGGTTTTTTAGCTTCTTTCTGGTCTTGCACCCATTTGAGAATCTGAAGAAAGCCAGTGATCTTCTTTAGCACCCCCCAAATGCACACACATCTGTGTAAAACAAAGGGTACAATCCCAGAGGGCTTGTGGGTCCTGTAACACCTATCAATGACCGGCAGATGCAAGACTTAACTGCACTTAAACAGTGCTTAAATGTATAAAGCTGTTAACCTACATGATTTTAAACTACCTTATAATTCTTGGACTACCTAGTTCTCTGGATTAAGATAATCCAACCAGTTTTGTTTTGTTTTCTGGTTTTTTTTTTTTTTTTTTTTTATGATGACACATTATTTTCTGAGTTCAAAATCTCAATGCACACGAAGGCATTTTTCAACTAAGCTAGACTGAATGGGCACACTCTGTGGGGATATACATTTAAATATATAAACAAAGTGCTTGACTGAGTGAGGAGTTCTTTCTTACTCCTTTGTTTCTCCACACACAATGTGTCCAAATTGGGTCAGTCCACGTGCTAGGTAAATTCAACCATGTTTTAAGTTTGTTCATTTTATATATTTTAATTTAGTATTACACAAATTCTAGGTTTGGCATTGTAAGCGTCTGTTAGCACATATTTGGCTTTCTTATCCTTAGTTAAGTGTTTATGGTGTACACTTTCCTCCTCGTCTTGATAGGTGAACTTGTTCCCTCTCGCTTTTCTGTGGCTCATCAGTGCATCAGCCTTTCCAGAAGTAATTATAAATTAGATGGACAAAATGGGGGAAAAGTGGGGGAAGACTAATGAAAATTCAGTCACCACTCTGAATACATGAGAGCCTAGATTCTCAGACAGACGCTGTGTGAAATATAATATTCGTCACATAACTGGTGTTGGACCCACACAATACCTGTGTGTGAGGGGGTGAATTAATTATTTTGTGAGAAACCAACTATTTTTCTAACAGTGGATGCCTCCAATTACTCAGCCTCCAAAGGGCCTGCCCAGCCTTGCCACCTTAACTCTTCATTTTCTTTCTTTTGGGGTTAGAGCCAACACTTCAACCTGGCTTTTTTTTTTCAGCTAAAGAACACGGTAAATGACAGAGGTCTGGAAGAATATATTTCCTCCAAAGCTGGTGACCAATTAGTTGCTTGCCACTGACTGTCATTTCACTGCTCTGAGTGCTGTGTTCTTATAGCTTGGTGATAGACACACTGTTTATTTTCCACTTTACAGTCTTTGCCAATACTCCGAATCCCACACAGCTGCCTTTAATGCTGCTCTTCTAGATAGCTTGTGACAGGGGAAAAGATAAAAGGTATGTGTGAGTGGCAAAATGGCAACTCTGAGCAAACTTATCTAGGTTGTAAAGTAAAGAGAATAGTTATTTTACTACCTCACCTTTTATTTTAATGCTTCTAAATGAAATCGTGGAAAACACCAAGTCCACGAGGTTAACGCTCAAAGACATAAGCAGTGTGGCTAAAGACTTTGTAGGGTTATTAAGCTGTTGACAATATGAGAATCCGACATATTCGCCACTGGTTCTGTAATTGTCTTTCATCTAGGAGCAACTTCCCCTCTCCCCCCCACCCAACTTTTATGATTCATCATATTTATTTTTTGTTTCCTCAAGCAACATCTTTTATTAGTTGCACACCCACTGCAGAAATTTAATTTCTGCAAGAGAACAACAAAGCAGTTGATTATTATTATTGAGAATCTGGTACAACATCGAGTGAAATAAAATCTATAAGGCATTAAAATGACAGATTAGGCAAGAGCTGTATTCATTTACAAGTGTTAGAACATCATGCTAATGCCTCACAAGCACAACATAAAATGAAAATCAACTCTTTCATGCTGCTTTACGAACAGCACTGCGAAGCGCCTAGGAACAGAAGCCAGAGTCTCTGTTAAAGAGGCACTGTCCTTTTGTAGTGTGCTCAAAGGTTCATCCTTGACAAAACACAAATAAAAACACTCCTCTCATATGCACAGCCAGAAGCACTCCATGGTTATCCTGTGGTCATCCCAAACTAAACACTGCTAATCCTGGTAAGATTTAAAGCATTCATATGCACCTCATTGTTTTTTAATGGAGAGTAACACTTCACTTATTAGGCAACCTCCATTTTTTATATCCCACCTGGAAACCAAAGAGACAGCAGAGAAAAGTGGCTCCTGGAATCAGCAATTCAGGGTTATTACTCCACACAAAAAAGCTCTGATAATTCATATATTCTCTAATCACTCAGAACCTATTAACTCTTATTTTAGACATAATATTTATGTTTTTATATCACAGGTTGTAGCTCAAAACAGATAAGAAGCAAATTACAAGGATGCTAGAGAATATTAGGCTGAAATTTCTAAAAACTACAGTAATTCTCCTGATAACAGAAGAGACTCAGAAAGATAATAAACAGAATGTCTCAAATAATCTCCAAGGCCATCATACCTGAGGGGATCTTTACAAGAGTACAAAACAAATAAATTCTGTTGATAATATTGACACAAATCATCCAAAGACAACTAAATGAGTTTCACTCCTTATACTTCCTGAAAGGGAAGGATGTAAAACATCTCATAGTAAATTCCATCAAAATATTTAAATTCTAAAAAGGTAAGTGTTTAAGGAAGCTGAAATTTCACAGATGTAGAATTTATTTTATAACAATATTGAATAAAAAACATGTGGCACATCTAAATTACACACATGAATGTGTATATTTGAGAATGAATGTATAATATGCAATGCACTTATTAAAATATGACAGATAACATAATATATTATATATTGTTAATTATATATGTAAACATAGCTATGCCAGATAAACAAATAACACAGTTTTCATAAATGAACTCTTTAGAGATTTATTTCAGATTGATTTAGTAGTTAATTCTAAGAAGGTAACATCTATATCAGAGCTTCCTTTCCTTGAACCACAGATGAAAAATATTGAAAAGTCTGATTTCTTGGGTTCCGTCGTGGGTGACATTTAAAGGATGAGAATCACTAAGTTGACCCTGTTGAATATCTCCTCTTAATACAGTGGGCAGCACTAACTAACACAACAGAGGTCTCTCAAACTCTTATCCACAAAATCTCAAACACTGTTTGCATGCTATACCCTTTCCCCTGGTTGCACCCATGAGATACTCTGAGGCTCATGTGTCACACATAACTCCCAGTGCCCACATGATATTTCTACCCCTTGTCCTCTGTTCACAAAAGCATACTCAATGATAAATTCAAGAGAATGGAAATATGACCTGCAATAATTTATAAAAACATAGAAAGGTAAGTCATGGACAGACTTTATTACTTTTGTTATTAATAACAAATTCTTCATGACACACCTTGGGCATCAAGGTGAAAAACAGCTGACTGGAAAGAGAATGTAGCTGGTGGCAGGAGACTCTTTCGGTCTTAGCTATCTGATCTTTCACCTCTGGGGACTGTAGGATCCTGCAAAGGAGGGACTGTGATAGAGTTCTAGGCTTAGACACCTCACAAGGTATTGTAAGAGCTATCAGGATCATGGGATATAAGAAGGCTTTCATATAAAAGTAAAGCAGTATTAATGTCAAATAATGAACCACGATTTCTCATAGTCCTCATATCAAATTTCTTCCCTTATAGCCTGTGATTCCCAGAACTCCAACAACCTGCCCTCACTTTGAAGAAAAGAATAAAATAAAGAATGTTTTGCACTTGCGCATAAGCATACTTGGAATTAATGATGCAATATACCCTGCCTGATAAGGCAAAGAATGAACTGGCCAAGAATCATCAAATCATTGATTTTAGAGCCTGAATACACATCTG
The DNA here is from genome assembly GCF_902655055.1 of Lutra lutra. Lineage (NCBI taxonomy): Eukaryota > Metazoa > Chordata > Mammalia > Carnivora > Mustelidae > Lutra > Lutra lutra. Next base: position 63,843,601 of record NC_062286.1, read on the forward strand.
ACAAATATGGGCTAAATAAAAAGGCTGGAATTGTGAAGGAACATCAACATGGAATGTACAAAGAGATCTCAGACTCATGGTTGCACATAAAGACTTAATAAAGAAGCAGCCATCCCCTGAGGTGGGTGGGAGAAAAGGAAGGAAGGAAGGAAAGAAGGAAGGAAGGAAAAGGAAGGATGTATGGAAGGAAGGGAGGGAGGAAGGGATGGGAAGGAAGGAAGGAAAAGAAAGGAAGGAAGGGAGGGAGGGAGGGAGGAAGGAAAGGAAGAAAGGAAGGAAGGAAGGTGGAAAAGAAAGAAAGAAAGAAAGAGAAAGAGAAAGAAAGAAAGAGAGAGAAAGAAAGAAAGAAAGGGAGAGAGAAAGAACACACATGAATTTGAATGAATTTGAGCTCTGGCCTTCTCCCCACTGACTGACTGCTAATTTCTTGAACTTCACCCAGGCTGTGTGTCCAACAGACCACATGGTGATTGCTAAATTGCTCAATGACCACAAGCTACAACCATGGGGAAAATATTCATGAAAATTAACATCCCATTTAATACTTACCACATTTCCAGCCAACGCTTTGTGTACCAGAAAGTCCTCGAACTGGCTCCAAAACTTTTCAATTCCTGACAAATGCACTGGCCCCTCTCCAAGGAGCTGGGCAGCAATCTGTGCTTTATGCTGGTGCGTGGTGGCGGCAGCACTGCTGGTGGGAGAGCCAGCGGGTGGAGGCGTTCTTCTCAAGGAAGAAAAATCAGAAGAGCAGTGGTCCTGGGGACTCACGGAGGCCCCAAGAACTCTCACTCTTCCTGGCATGGCAAGGGCATGTGACAGGGGCAAGGTCCTGAATGCTTTCACTTTTTTTCGAAGTACATTTTGCAAAATGGATGGCATATAATAAAAAGCTGGGACTTTAAAATAGTAACAAATACCTGATTATGTTTTTTATTAGAGAAGAAAATTCATGTCTGTCTTTATAGTACGAGGACATCATTGGGAGCAACGTTTCTAAAATATGAAACCTTGAGGGTTTTCTTTAAAAAATGACCACATTAATAAAATTAGCCTTGTTTTCCTTTAATGAGTTTCTTCATATCCTCTTATTTACTGACCTTTCCTATATTCCTCCTACCACATATCCTTTCATCACAACTCTATGCCAAGAGCTTCAAACATCCATCTTTCCCTATTAGTTACAACTGGTGTCAGCCATACTTTAGACTGTATGTCCGCCTCTCCCTCTCATTCACATGTGCTTACTTCTCTTAGCTATGCTAAGAAAACAGATTTATTTGCATTTCTCAAGTATTTTCAGAATTCCTTTATACACACGTTCTCATGAAAAAGTTGGTTTTCAGGGAAGGCTGAACACATTCAAGATCTATTTGACTCAAGGCCTGATTTTCTTTAGGCTGCATTATGTTCTCTAAAATATGAGGTTTGCATAATGATTCTTTTCAATGGCATGACCACAGAGTAATCTACAGGCTGGCATCTTAAAGTCTTGACATCTTCTACTGCACCTAGTCAGGGCGTTTGCGCATACAGCGTGTTCACGCCCCATATTTGATGATTATGAGATTTAACAGCCTGTACCGTAAAGCCTACCTATGCAGGCTTAGCGGTATATATATTTGGAAAGAGAATAGTTTAAGAAGTATCAGAGGTAGAATATTCCAGTCACCCACCCTCGTTTCCCCTCAAAAGAGGAAATGCAGCATGACATCACCACAGTTAGACTCAGCTGGAAGCAGAACTTTGTTTCACTGCTGCCTCTGGAATTAGCAATGTGACTAAGACTGCCCAAGTCATATCCTCCCAGGCACTGACCCAATAAAGAAGTACTGGGACTCGATCATTTTCAAGGTCCCTTTCATCACCACATTCCTGGCTTAAGGTAATCTTTTTATCATCTCAAAGGGAAAAAAAAAAAATCTCCAGAATGTGTAGGTCACACCATGCCATTTGAGCCACTGGCCAAGCAAGTACTATGGCCTTGTTCATTCGACACTGACATAGAAAATATCTAGATGTTGAATGTTATAGCATTCAGATGATTGAGTTTTCCACTTAAACTTTTTCTTTTTCGGATTGTTGGCATTTAGATTGATTCTGAGAATGCCACCAAGAGTTTCTCAGTCCCTTTTAGATTCTTGTACCTTCTTTTTTAGAGATATTAAGGGAAAAAAGGACTTTGAGTGTCCTTGGTGCCATCTCAGAGTACCTGCAAACCAAGGAGCAGGAAGTCCTATAGGAACCTGCAAGCAGCTGCTCACCCTCAAATGTGGTTCTCCAGCACCATGCACCAGGGCCTCAGAAGGCTTCCTGCCAGCAGAACACCATTTTTAAAGAAGGCACATAAGAGAACCACGCTGTTCAGGTAAGTACACCTCAAACATTCTGAGTGTGTAAGATAAGCAACAGAGAGAGTACTGAATCATCGTTAACGTCCTCCTTGAGAAGCACCATAAAATCTACTCTAAACTCCCACCACTGGTTGTTTTAGACATTACCCAAGCGTTGGTTTGATATGCGTTAGAAAAAATGGACTCATCTGGTGATCTCCAGGCTCTAAGACATGCTGTAAGAAATGGCCAGAGATACAAAAGGGAAATGAATAAGCAATAGATTGCTATCAGATGTTCTGATGAAACTATCAAGTGAATATAAGAGGCTGTCCCAGGAGCAAATAATTAAGTCAAAGATAAATTTAGCTCCGGTCAAGGAGAATGCTTGAATCTGTGGCACCTTTCTTTCCCTTTAATTGGCTTTAATGTACTCTAGACTCTCCATTAATGACCTAAAGCCAGGGAGCCCACTGGCTCAGAGTATATGTGAAGACCTGTGTAGAGAGGTATGCAGAATGGTTAAGAACTTGTACTTTAGAGACAAAAAGGCTCAAGTTCTAATCCTGCCTATTTCTATAACCCTGGGCAAATCATGGAACTCTTCAGTTTTTTCACCTGTAAAATGGGTTAATTTCCATCACAAAATGCTTGATAAAGCTTAAATGATATAAGCTTTATTAGACATGGGACTAGGCAGGTAGAAAATGCTTACTATGTGGTAGTCTTTGAAATGATTAATATATAGATAGGCTTCATCTTATAGTTGTCTTTCAGATTAGTGAAGGCCCTGTGGATGGCGTCTTTACAAGTGGATGGGGAAAAATTCCTCCCGGAAACATAGCAGATTTAGTTGTGAATGGAAAGAAATAACTTAGACTTGTGTGTCTGTGGCATTTGTTATCACACGGTAGCTGAGAACATCAAGACAGAGGCCTAGCACTTTGATTCAAAAACTAGCTTTGTCCTGAGAGGAAGTAATAATTTCAAGGATCCCCAAACCTGGTTTCTTTCTTTTTTTATTTGAGTATAGATGATACACAATGTTACATTAGCTTCAGGTACATAAGATAGTGATTCAACCAATCTATATGTCATGCTATGCTCAGCACAAGTGTAGCTGCCATCTGTCACCATATAACGCTATTATAAAACCACTGACTATATTCCCTATGCTGCGCCTTTTATCCCAATGACTTACTCATTCCATACCGGAAGCTCTATCTCCCACTCCCCTTCTCCCATTTACCCATGCCCCACTCTGGCAACCATCAGTTTGTTCTCTGTATTTAAAGGTCGGAGTCTGCTTTTTGTTTTTTGTTTATTCATTTGTTTTTTTTGTTTTTTTTTTTAGATTGTACATATCAGTGAAATTGTGTGGCATTTGTCATTCTCAATCTGATTTATTTCACTTAGGATAACACCCTCTAGGTCCACCCATGTTGTCACAAATGGCAAGAGAGCATCCTATTTTATGGCTGCAAAATATTGGGGTGTGTGTGTGTGTGTGTATGTGTGTGTATCACATCTTTATCCATTCATCTCTCAATGGATACTTGGGTTGCTACCATATCTTGGTTATTGTAAATAATGATAAACATAGGGGTGCATGTATCTTTTCAAGTCTGGTTTCTCAAGTGTAGAAACTACCAACCAAGTGTGTGAGGGAAGCAGAGAAAGGGGAGGGCATACAACTAGCTGAACTCTGGCACGCGGTCAAACCCAGTTCGGACCAGTGGGCATACCACGTCAGTAGGAGGAGCAAAATGTTATTTGCAAAAATAAGATGACTGGAACACCTTCTCCTTTCTGGGAAAGCTTAAAATCATCCCATTGGTAGAGGGTTCTTTGTTTAACATAGCCATTTAGTGGACCTTTTATTTATGGGAAAGCAGGTATCCACGCAAGGGAGAGAACTGGAAGAAGGGGTGCTCAGTCACTCAGCAGAACAGCTTTATGGGAATTTTCAACTGTCCTCGGGGGCTAGGGGAACAAGCAAGGGGGGAGGTTGAAAATCTGAAGGAGAGAAGAGAGGCAGTGAAAGGATTACAGTAGGAAGAGCAAACCCCACTCATGGCCCAAAGCTGAGTCCTAGGGAAGGCCAGGTGGACATGTCTTGCAATAGGATGTTTAAGGCCCTATAAGAACAGAGAAATCACACAGTCAATTTAAAGTTGTTTTCTGTTCCATGCTGTAATCCCTCTTTACTATTGGAAACCATCAATAAATGCATATTATGTGCAGTAACTCATTTTTTGTGGTGCTTGAGGGAACGAAGACAGTGCTCATAAGTGCAGTTGAGTGTTGCAGAGGGAGTTCAGAGAAAGCAAGAATTCAGAGTTAGAGGTGCCCGGGAAAGCACAGCATTTTCTGCTCCCTTTCAGGTCTCCAGAAACCTTGGGATCATGGGGGTTGGAGGCACTTTGTTTTTATCTCAATGACAAGAGTGAGACAGGAATGCTGGGAGACATTTGTAGATCTCCAAGTTGTCTGTTAGGATGAGGGGAGGAGGAAGTGTACAATTTACTGGGTAGGGTGACTTGATGTCAGGATACATGGGATCAAGGATAAGAACCCTCAAAAAGGTTCAAGTCCTTAGAAAAGAATGCAGAGAGAGAGAGAGAAAAGAAGAATAAGAGAAGAAAGAGAAAAAAAAATGATCCCCATGATTTCCAAAACAAGCCTGGGGCAGATACATAACAGACCTCATTTTAATATGAATGAGTATCTCAACCATTTCCTGATCACAAATGCATTCCTTTTGCTGAACATTTGGATCCCTCTAACATATTTTGAGAAACAGCCACTTCAAAAGCTAAGTAACAGAGTGGAGAGGGCATGGGGTTTCAGAGGTGGAGACCTGGATTTGGGTCCTAGCTCTGTCACTTGCTGTCACTTGTGTAAACTTGGGCTCTCTGGGCTTCAGTTTGCCTACATGTAAAATGGGAAGACAATTTCTATAATGCGGTAACGCACGGTCCAGTTAGATCTGACACAAGGCTTGTGCTTAATGAACATGGTAGCTGGAATGATTTTTCCACAAATGCCATTCCAGCCTTGTCAGTGCACACAGAACTAGCTGCTGAAGAGATGGTCCAAATAAGACGTATGCCCCTGGCCTTCAGTCAAGCTTGAGTTAGGGAGTGATCAAAACCCTAGGGTCTTAGAGGGATAAAATCCACCATATTCCCCCATGTAACAGCTTCTTTTTACTTTGCTTTGGATTTCCTATTCTTTTCTAGAGTCCTTTCTAATTCCAGCAAAAGGTAGCAAACCGCACTGTTTGCTATATAATTTTTAAAAATACACCAAAATATTTATCATATCTATCATATAAAAAAAAGCTATGAACTTTCATCTGGAAAAACAAGCTAAGTGCAAGGGGAATAAAGCAGCTAAGGGCACACAACATTTAAAAATAAAACTTTGGAAATGGCAGCGTAGGAGGGCTTTTTTAAAACATCATTTTATTTAGTAATTCCTTGAGAAAATTAATGATCCCAACTAGTTGAAATGTTAGCACTTTTTTTTGACACTTTCCCATACATGCTCAGAGAATGTGCGCTGTCAAAGCTGGATATTACAACAAGAACATGCTGTGAGAAATAATGCGCCAAATGTGCCTACTGGAGAGAAGCATGGCCCCTCAGTGTCCTGGACTCAGGAACCATCTGATGGCCACTCCGCACACACAGGTGAGGGGCCCCCAAACCGCCTTCGAGAGGGTGAGGGTCAGTGGAGAAGGAGTCACCTTTGCCGCTTGTGGTACAATTACAGACGATGATACTCGTCAGCTCAGGAGAGGAGGACAGAGAGCAGAGTGCCTGGTCTCATTTCCCCTGGCTCACCGCCCCCAAATTACTCTTCCCAGTGTAGCACTGGCGGTTTATTAGAACCAGAGTGAGGGGCTGGGGCTTTTTAGGAAAATGAGCTGCTGTGGCACAATGAGAATCCGGTTGGCCACAGACCCAGAGTGCAGGCCACAGTGGACCTTGGTACAATGATGGCCAAGCCCCTGCAGAGCTCTGAGAAATGCGCAGACCCCTGAGCAGAGAAGCAAGGCCTAGGATGGCCACGTAAACACCGTGGAGTAACACATACGTAACAGGACACGGGGATTGTGGGTCAGTAACCGTTGGAGCAACTATTACATTACATGTGGGCTAATGGGGCCCGATTTGCCTGTATGGTTTTGGAGAATTTTATGTTAAAGTATAATAAGCTGAAGCAGGAGCCCTTTCAGACTGAAAACATGGCTCAGATGATGTTGTCAAACACCTTACTGCACTGATGTGCTCATTATCTCCACCGTGGCATACTAGGCATTAGGCTGGACCATATGAATTGCCATTTCTATAGATCTCATATGGCCAAATTTCATAGGGGCCCATTTCATATTTTTTGGTTTGCTAATGTCTATCTCCACACCTTAGAATTCAAAGCGCTGTGAGATCAGCGGCTTTGCTATGTTCGCTACTGGTGTTCCTGGAGCTTAGAGCAGTGCTGACACGGAGTAGGCACTCAAAACACTGAATGAATGAAAAGTACATTCTGCAGATAGTTAATGAAAATTTATTACGTGCCAGGCACCGTGCTACAATGAGACATATAACTATGAAAAAGACAATCTTAAAGAGCTTTGTGTCTCTTGGGAGAAAGACATTGACATCAGCAGTCGTCAGATAGCAGCTAAACATTGATAACGGGGAATGCAGGACACAAGCAGTAGCGGGGTAGCAGCCCAGATCCAGTCGGTAAGGGAGGAAATAAAAGAGGGCTGAGGTTTGGGTTCCCAGTGGAAAATACCAATGTTGACATCCGAAGAGTCAATAAGAATTAGGCAGATGAAAGAGAATTAGTAAAAGTTGGGAGAACCTAGCTGGATTTCTGACTTCAGACATGTTCTCATATGGCTTCACCAATCCCAAGAAAACGGGTATTAGCCCTCTATCCATGAGGTGACTTGTGTATACCAAAGGAAGACTTCTAGTTGTTGCTCTGGGCAGACCATGTAGACCTTCAATCTCGGCAAAAACCAGAATTACCAAAGGCCTGCTTAAGAGGCAGATTAATTGGGTAAATAGGCAACATAAATGGCCTAAATAAATAAAATAAATGCCAAAAAAGGGATGGAGTGCCTTCCTGGAAAGAAGTGTGCTCTCTTTTTTGACCTCTTGTTTACCTTGCACCTGCATATACAGGAACTAGTGTTTGACCTGCTGTACATCTATTTGCTGTCTTTACATTTAATAACTCTTCTTGGCTGATTTCTCTTATTCCAAACGCTTTAGGGATATGGAGATTTTCAGGGTTCAATGATAAAATCATCATCGCTACTGAGAGCATTTGTTCTACCAAATGCATTAAACAGGTAGACCCCACCTCTGAGTAGGAGGGGTGTTTACAGTCTACCCTGGATCACATAGCTGACATAGTTGAGAAGTATAAGGTAGGAGAATTCAGGCTCCAACACGGAAAGAGAGCACAACCTATAGGTCCCAAGGTGCACAAACAGGGCTCTCTAGAATTGAAACAGAAAGAGAAAGTCACGGAAGAATGAAACACTTTGCCACGTACCCTGCCAATACGACTATTTCTCCCCAGACTTCAGGTTTTGCTTGTCTTCCCTTCCCTCCCCTCTTCCAGCAGATGGGGTGGGGGGTGGGGGTGGGGGACATATCACTCTGGTTCAAATCCCAAAACTATCTCCTCATCATGGCTCTCCAGCCTGGCAAGGAAAAGAGCTACTGTCCTCACAACCTTGCGCTGCTTCCAAGCTGGTCCTTCCCTGGAATGGCATCCAACAGTATAAAAAGCAGCTTCTTCACAGAACAGCTTCAGCCCCGACTGAGCCTCTGGGAATGGAATGCTACAAATTGTGGTGCTTCTATTGTATGAGCAATTCAATGGGCATTTCATTTCCAGTCAAAATCCAAACTAGTTAAAGTCAGCCTGTACAAGCTGCCTTGCTGAGAAACAGCGGCTTGCATTAAAATTACAATTATATTGTTTTGCCATGTCAGAAGCAAAGGTTAAAATCATATCTTGGCCGGACATTGTTTCTATAATATTGGCCCTCTGCAAAGCTGCCGTGCAGATGAGCCCAGAAATGATGTGAAATATTTCTAATACAAATTTTATTTTTATGTGAAACTATTCAAATGCTGCTGTACAACATGAACTACCTGAACCAAATCAAATCCTCAGGTCAATTCCTTCTTCCGAGTGCTCCTTAGATAACAAAGTCTTGTTCTGCGAATCTGTTCAATATATTAAAGTTGATTCACTCGGACAGTGTGTAAGATATAATACATTAATCTGGGCCATTTCAATTTCTGAGGCTGGGACTATAAAACTGGTGTGCTGCATATCTAATTTTTTTTGAATACCTGATTTATGCATTCCTCTGATACCGAGTGTCGATGGTATGGCGGATGCGGCTGCTACATTAACAACGGGCTGCATCAGCACTCAAATCTTATCTTGTTAAATCAGACAAATGTAGCTCAATGAAAAGGAAGGAATAAATGCCTGGGATGGTTGAAAGGAGTGAATTTTAATCCTGTTTGTTAGGGGACTTTCATGGTTTGCACTGGATGACTAAGGTGGGGGGGGACCCCTTGAGACTTTGGGTACCATGATTTATATTTATATGTGATGTATATAATGGACACGGAGCACACATTTGAAAATATACACTTTATACAAATCGGCACACACCCTTACAGCAGACACAGTGCTGCAAGATGCAGTCTCTATATTTTACAGATGCTGTAAAATCTCTATTAGATAGACAATTTGTAAAAATGGGTCCCTTTTTAATATTTCCATTACAAATATAAAAACTGCTCCTTTGTGCATCATTCTCTATATTTTTTCATCAAAAAGAAGTTACCATGAAGGCTAAATGCCAGGAGGATGGAACAGCTTATCACAATCATTATAAATATAATGTTTTCAGGAAGTTTTGTGGCACGCTGAATACTGCCAGCATTCTAAAGACAGACAATATTAGTTCTCATTGAGGGGAAATGTCCCTGTGTTTGCACAATCAACACCTTTAGAAATTATCCTTGTGCCGTGCAAGAAAAAAGTTTCATCCGTGCATTTAGCACAAATGGCCAAGACATTTAATAATAAGTGAAATACACTTTAGAACTAAGTTCTTGGGGAAGACCTTGTACTACTAAACCCTAATCTAAATCTCCTTCTCTTAAAATATCCGTGTAGTTCAGCTTTAGAAAACAGAAGTCAATCAAAATCCTTTATTTACCCAAGAAAATATGTTTGGAAGCACAAGAGCACCATGGTACAATTGTAAAAATGCATTGCCCATTAAAATGCAAGCATCACCAAACAGAAAAATTACAGAAGAGGCCAAGTTGGAGCTAGAATTATTTAATTGGCTCAAAGATGAACTTGCCTGCTCGGTGACACTTTGGGAACATATTATTTAAACATAAATCAGTTGTGCTTTCATTGGCTTCTCCCCTTCCTTAGTGTTTAATTATAGAAGGTGTATGCATGGAAAGTGGGAGGGGGAGGAAGTCTTGTAAACAATAGATACACTTGTACCCCTCTATTCCTGGCGTGTGTTAGAATTCCTAGGTCTCAGGCCCCTGTCTGCAACATTACCATCAGTTACAGTGTTCAGAGGTATAACTCGCAAACATGAAGGTCTGCAGTTGATTAGTACCTGTAATCAAATGGACTGGGGCAAACCTTTCACACAGGTTTTAGAAACACAAAATGCTATTGCTAGGAGGGATCACAGACAGCCTCTTGCCAAATCTAGTCATTTTGCAGATAAAGACGTCAAGGCCAAGAATGAAGAGAGCCTTAGCCAAGTTCAAAGCCAGGACTAGACCCAAGTCATCTCATATTCAGTCCATTGCTTCTTGATTGCACCATACGGCCAAAGCTTTCCACACCTCATGCAGCCCCCACCCCCCAACAATAGCCTCAAGCCAGAGCTCCTCCCTCTTACACAAATCAATATTCCCTAGACTTCTCATTAGCACTAAAATTTGGAATAGATGTTTCTGAAAATGTCATGAAATCTCAGCTCATGTGAGTTTTATCTTAATAGTAGTAAATTGTGAGTCATGTTTGGGCAAGATTTGGAGAATAAAAACTTGAAACTATTCAGCTCTAAATAGAATGAAATATCTTCATTATCCTCATTAAATGACTCCAAACTCAGCTTTAATATGATACGGTGTAGACAGTTTCTTTAAAAGGATCAGTGGAGAGTTCAGTAGCAGGTAATGTCAGTGGAACAGGGTCCAGAAGCATGAGTGACAGTTCCCGGTTCTGAGGGAGAACAGCTTAAAGACGGAAAACACGAGCCAGAGGTAACATACGGTGCCGCTCCGGCTGAGTGTCAACCAACCTCTCATGTGCACCGAACACGTGATCAAGTGTGTAGAACAAATGGGAACATGACTTTCAGGCTAGAAAATGAAAACAGCCTCCCAGCTGGTCATTCGAGTTATTTCACCGAAGGGCTCTGCCCAGATCCCCAAGTTGCTGAAAATGAAAAGAAGATGCCAACATTGCAGACAGACATGTCACCCAGCAAGGACAAGCACCAGACCCTGTGAGAGCCGCCCTCGGTGGACAGTTGGTGGCACAGTGGGGCGGTGCCTTGGCTCTAAGAATAGTCTGGAGCTATGAGAGCCTGCAGTCATTCCCAAAACACTGTCCTTTCTGAGAGAAGTTTTGGGTCCTAGAAATGGACAATGCTTGAGGAAAACGTGGATGGGGTGAAGGCCGAGGGGACACATCAGCTGGGTCATTCTGATCACTAGAAGGACGAAGAGACCTGAAGCTTGAATTAAGCCTTCATTAGTACACGTGGGACGCTCCAGAGGTATTAAGAGCAAATAATGTGAGATCCAGGCCTCACCAGATTCTTGAATTTATGTCAAAGTAGCTCCATTACATATGTGTCCCCCAGGGTCAGACTACATTAGCTGGTTTCCTCATTCCTCATTCCATACATGGTGAACTAAAGAGTCAATGGAGTGTACTTCAGAAATGTCTCTATAAAACACGTTTTTAGTGTCCACAGAACTTGGGTTCGGTTTAAGTGTGTATTCATGTGTGTTGCACGTGTGTGTGTGTGCCTGTGTGTGACAAGGAGGGGGGGAATAACTCACGAAATGTCTCTAAGGTCACAGAACACTGACCTCATTGGCGGGGCTAATTTGATTGTGCGGGAACAATAGCACCGCGCTCCTCTGCCGGCGAAGTGCATGCTAATTATGCGATTTGCCCTTGATAAGACCTTGGTGGGTCATTCAGCAGTTGTGATCTGTCACTGACTTCTAATCATGTATTATCGTCTGGGTGAGGCAGAATGGGACCCTAAGCTTTCTGTCTTTACAGCAATGTGGCACTCTAATTACCTTATGCCAAGTGGATATGCAGCCACTGAATTAAGTGATCAGTGCAATTGCCTTCAAAATCTTCCCTTTCTCCTTTGTGTTGCTTCACGGCAATTTACATTTTAAGATGCCGCGAAGCTTTTGGTGTGACTGAAAATGCCACTCTAAAAAAATAATTATTTTATTTTTAATTTAAGGAGGATAATATTAAATTCAAGCCACACTAGCACCTTACCTTCTTTCTGTGGCCGAAAAACCCCCAGATGCTACAATAAGACTCCTGTGAGCAAACTTGTTGAAAGCCATCATATTGGGAGCCTGGCTTTTGCTTTAAAAAAAATAAACATAATAGAGGGAGGGTGGGAGTCCTTTGGGGTATGAAGAGACTCTGGAGAGTAGAGGACTTTCCAAGCTCCTTAAGTTTTTACTGGATTAATAATACGCACTTAATAAGCAGACCTTAACATTAACCATTATTTTCTGCTTTTAAACGGTGCTTGGGGTCCACCGAAGGGATATATACACTATAGAAAAAAAAATTAAAACCCCGAGAATAAAATCTTACCACAAAATGTTCATTAACTAGGGTAATGATAAACTGACCTTGTAAGTGTTTTAAGGTCAGTAACAAATACCTTACATATTGATTAACTTGTTCCATGGCAGTGTGAAGGATCAGCGTGATCCTAATTATGGTAATATAGCTTGCATTATTTTCTTGATACTTTAAAATGTTGTGAGAAGTAGCATATAATTCCCTATTGTTGCATAGCAACTCTCAAAAACTACAAAGCAATCTGTTATGCTAAACCAGTTGTATCAACATCTGTATTTGCCTAGAGAATGATCTAATGCCTTTTGTAAAGAAAATGCACTGCAACGTTTATAAAATTTGAGAAGATACACTGATGTGGATGATCCTTGAAAATATGAACTCTGAAGTGCTTCTTGAAAGTTGTCATAAAACAGACCAAAAGGAAAAAAAGAAAACCCAACCATCACCACAACATCATAGAGCAAAAGTTACTGTGCTACTAACAGGAAACAGAAAAGGATTTTCAAAGCATTTCTGCCTTGTGTGTCAACATTGCTGCAGAATTCTTTTATAGTAACTGAAAAATCAAAACCAAAGAGGACAATTGAGAGAAAAATTGCAAGCCTTATTTTCCTTGAATCACATGATGTGGAAGGAACATTATTTGTTGAATCCTTGGTTTGTTTGGGTGGGAGAAGGGAGAGGGAGAGGGGGCGAGATGGTGAAAGAAATGGGGTGGAGGGAGAAGGAGGGGGATTGAGAGAGCCCAGAGGGAGGGAGGGAGGGAGGGAGGGAAGAAAGAGAAGAAGAGTGGAGAAAGAGAGAAACCTAGACTCGGAATATTCTGCATTCCCTGGGTGGCAAAACAAAAGAGCCCAAGGGGGGGGGGGGGGACGACGACTGTGGAAAGTTGACACAGTCAAGAATAATGGCTAAATCTATCAAGTTTGATCAGGTCTACTATAATGAAGTGAGGCTTCATATTCCAAGCAGGGACAATGAAGACAGGAGTCAGGCTCTAGAAATGCGCTGCTCACTTTGTGCTTGGAATATGCAGCAGCCAGCAGGGAGCCACCAGATAATTACACAGTATTTGTGCGGTTCCAGGAAGCTTCCTGCGCAGGTTGAATGCCCGTGCTATATTAAAAGGCAGCACAGTGAAATGTTTTTAATGAATATTTTTGTCAGAGAAAGAAAAGGCATTTGAATGATTGTGCATGAGAGAGAGAGAGAGTGTGTGTGTGTGTGTATGTGTGTGTGCACGCGTGTTTATGCTTGCACATGGGAAAACCAGAGGTGGAATATCACTGTCAAAATACAGGTACCTTTATTTATTTTTATTCCATTATTTACCGTTTCAGGCATCTGACGTTCTTTCAATAATACGAATCACAACATTCGGTTAATGTTATTTAGGGCTAATTGTACATATAATCCCTTAACTAATATTTGCTAATAATATCTTTCAGTGGAATAGTGCCTCAAACAGAGGCTTAAAACAACTTTAAAAAAAATTCCAGTAGTAAATGAAATGTTTAGACACATTGAATCAGGAAATGTAAAGAAGAAGTAACACAGATGTTGATACTTACTAGTCAGTAGCCTTTGGCAGTGATAGCTCTAAAACATAAGAATATATTATTCAGCTCTCTTTAATTCTCACCTAACAGATGTGAATAATCCACTGAATTTTAAACCCACACATCCTATTCACAATGTCCCTTTAAGTTCATTTTTCAGGGCAGGAAAGCCACTGCAGTAAGAGAATTCACTGTAAAAGGTTGTGGGGTTTTTTGTTGTTTTTTTTTTTTTTTTAAAGTCTATTCCCTCACCTAATGCCACATATATTAGATTTTTTTAAAAATGTATTTGGTGAGAAAATATATAATTTCCTTAAATACATTTTCAAGTGCCAGTACTACATACGTAGAGGCAGGTTTTTTTAAAAGGCTAAATGACACTCAACAGTTAGCAGTAGACATCACACAATAACTTCTCTACCCAAATTAAATAAATACTGCATTCTGAACTCTTTGGATAACAAAAGCATCTCACAGATATTTTCCACTCGAATCAAAGGTTTTCAGATAATGTAATGACTTATGTACCAAGGTATTAATTTAACCCCTAAACCTCCCCATTTTAAGAGAGGATATTGTATTTCCTATGGCTAAGTACAGATTGTGAACCATTATCACTTTTAACAAGTACATCCTGATGAGGTAACATGGATCTTTATTTGAAGGGAGAGTTCCTGCCACATCGCATGACACAGATGGTAGGGGTTAACAATTAAGAACAGTGAGAGTCACAGGATTTGTTGGTTGAAAGATGGGTCTGATGAGGCAATTTTCTCCTTTTTTCTCCTCCCAAAGAGTAATTTCAAGTAGGTTTCTCAGCCAAGAGGCCTGCCACTCCCTGTAGCAACCCACTAAAATTTAATAGCTCTGACCCTCAAAAAAGGAAAAAAACAAAACAAAACAAAACAACAAAAAAACCCAAAACAAAACAAAACTACCACATTCAACAAAAGTAGAGACTGGCCCTAGACTTGTAAGAGAAAGCAATATCCATTCCAAATTCTCAAGGATTCGTTTCAAGGTTCCTGTCATTGAAATGTTTCCTTTTGTATGCTGTATTATTAATAATTGCAAATACCTAAATGGAATCATTTAAATGAAAACTGGTTTCTTTTATCACAGTGGGGGAAAAAAACCTGTTTTAATAAATAGATTCAAAATAAGTACATATAAAATACTGAAAAGGGAATTTCAGTAGGCATGTATGGCCAGGTATATTTAAGGGGAACGAGAGGTGATTACCTTGGCATGTTTAAATCTGATTATCAATCTGTCCTCGAAGACTTTCAATTCTAAAACATGAACAATGGTCAGATATGTTTCCTTCATCTGAATGATAGCTGCTTACATATAACACTCTATTGTCATGCTATGGAGTAAAAACATAAATAACCCAAGATGCTTTTTTAATCATCCTCTCTATTTTTAGCTTTTAATAAATATATGCTGCTACTTTATTAAGCAGTTTATACTTGTCATAAAATGTATAAAGCATATAGGTCAAAATGGTCTATCTTTTTAGAAGTTTCTATAAACATAAATTCATTTTAATATCATTTGACCAGAGAGACAGGAAGCTTGGGAGAGTAGAGAATGGGCTTTTCTCCCTTTGCTGGAATTGCTGGAAATACATACACAGGGACAATGTTCAATCATAGGCAGAAACAAAGGACTCAAGAGAGGTCATCCTTCCATTTTGTTCCTATCATAATTAGTAAACATTCTCTAATCTTGGACCAAAACAGAGAATAATCACATTTAAGTTTTGTTCTATACCTTCTTCCCCTATTGCTATAGTGAAAATATAAATTTACACATAGTACCATTTTTTAAATGATTTCTTCTACAGATTTTTTCCAGTTTAGGCTCCATCTTTGTTGTCAGTTGTCCTTGCGAATCTTCCCGAATGGGGATTCGGGGACTAGACTTTGATTGATCGGAAGGGGCCAGGCCAAACGCTGGCGTGGGGCAAGGTACAGAGAGAGTTTGGAGGGAAGCGATCTTGGCTTAGGATACCTGCAGTAACACTGCCAGAACTTGCGGTGCCACTTTTCCTGGGGCCTGCTCTGCTGCGGAAGCCACCTGGAACTAAACTGGAGCTGCCTCGTTTTACATCATTTGCATCAAACCTCCGCACCTGAAGTCTCAGATTTCACAAAAGTGTCTTCTGTGAAATGAACAGTGAGGTTTTCATTAATTCCCTTAGCCTGGGTACAGTTGTAAAACATTAATCTGTAAAAATAGATGAAAAGCCAATAATCCTTCCCCAGTAGCATATAAAGCTACTATTCCTCCACCCTAGAAGCCCACAGGTTGTTTTACCTCCACAGACACAGATGCTGGTGGAGTCATAAACAGTATCTTCATATTAAAGGAACGTTACCCCCAAGCTTAAGTGGTCCTTGGAAATGCCAACGGCTGCTTTCCAGCCCCTCTGCGTGCAAAGAGCTTTGTGCCGTAGAAAAAGGTTCCTCTCTACCTTCTAAGCTTCATTTTATTCAATCAGCTCTTTTTCACATTGTTATAGCCAGTGAATGTAGCAAAGTTGGATTCAGAAGAGAACCTTAAGCATTATCATAACGCTTAGAAGAAATGGCTTCACACTGTATAATCTATCAAAGGTGTCAGATTTACAAAATGCAGATTTTCTGTCACATTTGGGCACTCTAAGCACTGTATCTTTTCACTAAGGTGCTGACTGCTGTTTTAATGAGGCCCTTTGGTGGCTGTAAAAAACTGGAAGAAGAGGATTAGAGGGGTTACCCTAGATATTGTCTATTTGTCTTACAAATTTCACACTAACTACCAATTACATCGCCATAAACCTTTTGGCTACTTCAAGCTGTATGCCATATAATACATAAAAAATAGGCTATGTTAACCTCTCCTATATTATACGCATAACTACAGCCACTGATGCAAGTAACATATCTAATGAAGCCAATAATGAGGCTCTTTAAAAGTAGTCTTGTTATAGGAATAATATTAGAGCAGTTCAGTTAGAGGCTAAGGTCCATTATGGAATACTTCCTATATACTCTGGTCCCAGGTCTGGAAAGATGCTGACACACTAATTCAAGCTCAAGAAGGGCATTAATCTTGCAACCTTCTACTTGTCATGCTTAATGGGACATCCTGCCTAGGTGAAATGAACCTGATATATGCAGGTAAACATAATTTAATAGGAAAGATAAAAAGAAATAGACTTTTGGCATGACCCTAGGGAGATGAAAATCTCTGCCATTTCATTTGAGAACCCAACTCACGAGAAGAATCTACATGGTGCTTGGTTGATACAGGGTTGTACATAGTAGGCATGCAAAAACAGGTACTGCATTAAAGAATAAATTGAAAAATCACGGTTAAAGTTCGGAGATATTATTGCCCCCCCCCCCCCCAATTTCCTGCAATCTATATTGTTGGCAGGGAATGATAATGCCAGGCATGGAAGGCAATTGTGTTCATCTTGAGGAAGAAGACACATATTAATGTAGGGTTAAGCATCTGAATGTGAAATCAAGATCTGCAACAATACAGCACGATATTTAAAAAGCAGGCATGAATGTCAGTGAGTAACCGTGCATCCTCTTTCATTTGCAATCACTCTTAAGTCTAATGAGCTTCCAAAAATTGTGTCAGGGTCTCAGATAAGCTTATAAAAGGCAGCTGCTGGAGAAAGTAGAAGTCCATCCTACCAAATCGAGCATTACATCAGCATCACACACACACATGCACATGTGCATGCACAGGTGCACGCATGCATGCACACACATGTGCACACACACACAAGAGGTATGGTGGGGCTCTCTCTCCCTCATTCCATGCCTGATCTTCTGCTGCTTTGAGAGAGACAAATCTAAAATGGCCCCAGAGAACATTGATTGGCCTTAACATTTAAAGCAGCTCAGTAACATAAAAAAAATCGAAATAGTTAATATTCTGGGTGATGAATCAATGCTTCAAGTCACTGAATAGAGTTTGTCATTAGGAAATCTGCCAAGTTCTCTTTGATTCAAGGATAAAATGAACATGGCATTTTTGGTCAAGGTTTAAAAATTAGACAAATAGGGACTGTGATTCAAAAATTTCTAAAAACACCTGAAAACTATTTCTTCCAACCCTTCTTCCAGCTACTTTCAGATAGGTTAAAATATGGCTAAGTGGATGATTTGGATGGTAATGTGGTTAAATCCATTGTTGTGAATTTGGATTTATCACATTTCTATATTTAGCTAGCCAGGCACGTGTAAATCTACAAGGTTCATATTTATGGAATAATCAATGCATTTATCCCCTTTGAATAATTATGTTACTTGGGAAAGTGAGTCTTTTACTTACAATTTATTTCTAACAGGGACAGAGAGAAATGTATGCGAACACTCAACAAATGAGTTAAAAGGATGAAAACCCTTACCAATAAAAAATCTGTTTGGATAGTTCTGAGATGATAGGTCTTCTTCCTCAGCTCTCTACCTCAGTTGTTGGAATATCTGCAGTGTGTTAAGCCATTTCTCCTTATCACCAGTACTCGTTTCCTAGATGGGAATGGGTATCATCAATTCCACTAGACATTATTATCCAAGATGGTAAGAAAGCTGACCATGCCAGAGGAAGCTATTTGGCCTGTACTGATTATCAGAAAGATGTCAAAGAATAATACCAACAGAAGATAAGTCACTCTTTGGGTACAACTGAGTAGACTGGGAATATGCAGAAAATCAGGCATTTGGAGCACCACAGCTAACTTTTTATTCATATTGTTATTTTTGTCCAAATCTCTTAAGTGTCTCATCTGCAAAGTGTTGAGAAGAGTTACTTATTCATTAAGCACTTTGCATAATCTTTATAAGTAGCACCATGGAAACCAAAAGTACTGTACTACTTTGGTCTTCTCCCTGGTTGAACTCAGAGAAAGGAGTTCCTATTCCATCGTGAATAAAGGAGAAAGAAATGAACACAAGAAAGGCGGTTATTATAAATGTTTTCTTAATGATTATAGCCTTGGATTTGTACCTATCCATCTCTGATTCTTAAATCAGAGTGGGGATTCACAAACTCAGTCTTGGAAGGAACCACAAGGCCCTTCCTAAATATTCAAAACACACCCACTAACTCACTGCTTCGCCATTGCCTATACACATCAATGTAGAAGTAGAACTTTTTCGTGGGGTTTTTGCTTTGCTTGTTCATGATTTTGAACACCAGGCCCTTATTCCTGCCCTTAGATGACAAATAATCCTATCTAGGTAGGTAAGGTGCAAAAGAAAGAAAATCTGCCAGTAGTGTACACTAGCGACATTTGGAATCTATGGGCCCGATTCCCAGAAATCTGAATTAAAATGAGATTTGGAAAAAGAAAAAAAAAACTGTTGATGTTTCTAATCATTCTAATAAAGTTATCTACCTTCTGCTGGATCATTTTTTTCCTACCAGGAGCTGTACTCTATTCTATATGGAATAGACTACGCTAAGCTGGATAAAAAATGTCACCTTAGGCACCTGAATTAATAGTTCAGTTATGTACTCCGTTAAGTCTTTACTATAGATCAGCATAAGTGTGCTAGACAGACAATTCTTTAGAGCTAACATTTTAAAAAGGTGCCAAAGCCCCTTTGAGATCTGTGTGAATTATCCAGATTCAGGGGGAAAAAAAGTTAAATATACAGTGCTTTTTTACCCCCCCCTTTCTTAGTTGCACTGAATAAGTAAAATTGCAGCAAAGTTGGCAAGAATAAATACTTCCTCGGTTTTTATAAAGCTGCAATTAATGATAATGAAGCTATACCTTATATGGCAAGAAATACAGTACAAATTGGATAAGTAAGAAAAATGATCAGCCATTGTGCGCCTCCAATATAGTACATCAAGGTATCACCACTGTGAGGCTATCTTTATTTTAAACCATTAAACAAAACAATATAATCTGCAGGCAGGTGTTTCTTGTTGCAGAAGTATTGAAAGTTGTAATGCAAACAATCTAATTTTAGCATCTATGTAGAGTGTGAAGTAAATTTACTGATCATTGATGCATTGAGCATGGGAAGAAATAGTCAGCAGGAGCTTTCAGTGAGATTATCCTATTAAAGCAGGAAGACTTCATGTGGTTGTTAAGGAAGTAGTCAAAAGCAGGTGATGGAAGTGGGGGTTTGACGACTCGTCAGTGGGCCCAGTGTACATGTTAAGTTGTTGTTTTCTGCTCAGCTAAGCAGCAGAGAATTGATATGTTAGCAATGAAGTGCAATGACAATTAAATTGTAACTGACCTACATGTTACCGTCATTACGCGTTCTCTTTTTTACTGCTTTCCCTCTTATTTAATCACACAGTATGGGGTTTTTATTAGGCTGTAATGTTAAAATCTTCATCCATTTAGCCATAAATGTGTGACTGGATATCTATCAGACTTCCTTGCACTATACAAACAAAGCCATTTTGCTGAATCACTGTTGACTTGTTTGTGGCCTAATTTAATGAGTGTAATAACTTACATTACTATCCAGTTAACATTTAGGAGCCCAGAAAAGACCTGCTAGCACGCAGTAAGCTACTGTATACATTCTCTATTCATATCACTCCCCTTTGCAGTAAATTTTATACAATAATATGCACTGCTTACAACACAAGCTCAGCTTCCATCAGCCAAGGGGAGCATTCCAGGAAGTTCACTAAGCTTAGGCTGAAATTCTTCTTACACACAAGAATCAGCCAGTATGCTTTCCTTTTTCTGGATGCCACAGCAGTTGTATCTTAACCCCTCAAAAACCAATAAACACAGGTTACAACCTGCAGACAAAGATAGCTCACTCCTTCGTATTTTCTTACTGATGTTTTAAGTCTCTTCCCAGCCCTCTTACCCCTCCGCCAAAACTCAGGAATGAAAAATAGTGACTCAAGGAGAGAGAAAGAAAAATCACTGTTTGTTAAACAAAATAAAGTTACAGGATAAAATATAAAAGCAAGAAGGCAACAAATAAAATGAGTAGTCTCTATTTATATTTATGTGATTAAGCTTTCTGTGATCTTGAATTATGTACCATTTTATATTTCCCTATAAGAAAGCTTCCCATCTTCCCCCTCAACCCACACATATCTGTATGTTATCTTGTTAAATGATTCCTTTACACAAACATACTGTAATTTATTTGTGTTTCCATTACATTACTTAAAAAATTTTTAAAAAAAATATTTGTCACCTCATCTGCCTTAGCTATTTAACTAGCATCTGAAAATTCAGTGGATCAATTAAGTCACCAGAAAGTCTCATTATTTTCATACAAATGTTATGCATAGATAACAAAAGTAAAGCTCTTCACTCACTTGAAATAACCATTACTGAAAAAGCAGCATACACTCACACACACATATATATGGACTTCACAATTTATAAACAAGTATTTTCACATTGAGAGATTCAGAGCAAATGGATTTCATTTTTTCTTTACCCTTTCAGAGCAATATCTCTGCATTGTTTGTGTCAAGATTGAAGTCTTTAATTACTATTAGGCAATACCTTAGATTGACATTATAATCTTAGAAGTCTCTAATACTGTGGGAAGAAAATCACAGATGGAAGACATACTTTTAAATTTTATTTCTTTCAATGAAATTGACAAAAGCAACCTTCAGACCTCTTATCGCAAGGGAAAATGTATCACTCTGGACAATTGGGAAATTACTCTGGTTTTAATAAATGATGGGCCAAGTGAAATTTTTGAGTATGCTAATTAGAGCTTCATGTCTGGAGTTGTATCTTTACTACCAAAAGAAAAAGCATTTTATTGACAAATTTATGTAAAATAAGCTCTCAGATCCTGGAAATTAGGGCAGAAAAGCAATAATAATATAATTTCCTTTTTCAAATTGACCTCCTACTAAATTTTAGGTGCTGGGAAAAGCCTATTAAAACGAAGAACAGAATCTTTGTTCTCATAGGGCATATATTCTGGTGTTGGGGGGGAGGGGGGACATGAACAAAATAACAAGTAAGTAGCATGTTAGAGGGTAATAAATAATGGGGAGATGTAGAAATAAAGTAGGAAAGGAGGAGAAGGTGTGATATGAGGAAAGTGGATTTTATTCTGAGTGATTATGATAGACTGAGAAGGTATGTTTGAGCAAAAGACTTGAAGGAGACAATGTAGATAATTATATTAATGTATAATCTAAATACATATTATATGTAAAATTAACATAAAATCTAAATACAAATTATATATAAATTATATGTAAAAATTAATCTAAATACATATTATATGTAAAATTAATATAAAATTATAATCCCATGGTATATTAATAAAATAGTGTCATGATGAATTAGATTTCAACCAAAGAAAAGTTTAAAATATAAATATATTTGGGATATAAAAATATCCAAAAAATATAAACCATAGGTGGTGTGGAGTCAGGCCACCCAGAAGACTGGCCCTTGCATCCCCTCACAACTTCCCCATTTTGAATCCATAATCCATTACTTGTCCCTGGAGTAAACTTGTCTTGTCAGAGATCTGGAGTAACAGCAGTTCTAAGCCAGGCTGGGTGAAGATGTACCCGTGTTATCTTGACTACTTCTACGTAGCACATGGATAATCAGATAACCATGACCACTTTTTGGCACTTATTTCCAATCCAGGCACTAACCATTAAACACCCTTGTGAAGCCAGTTATCGCTAGGCACAAGTCAAAGCTAAAGAGAGTGGGGATTCTGAGAAAGTAACCAACATGGCAATGTTCAGCCAACTACTGAGTAGAAAAGTGAATTCTCTGACCCCTGTAGCACAGCTCTTTCTATTCTCGTTAGGACAAAATAAAAGCAAACACAAAACCAAGCAAAACAACCTCAAATCAAGAACATCAAATGCATGGGAAGGTTAACAACAACCTGGAGTAGAGGTGGAAAGCACCATTAAATTTGAAGTGAAATGCTACCATTTATGCAAATTATGTAAACAACTGTTACAACGGTGCTTCTTGATCTAAACTGTGGAGACTAAATCAAACTTTTGATGAGAACTGCCAATTTATTGATGCTTCCTTCTTTCCTGAGGGTGGCTTCTGCTAACCCATATGGCACTTTTGTATGGGTAGGAAAATGGATCCTTTCCTCCAGATGGAGACAGCTCAGTGTTGGGACTAGGCAAGTAGACTGCTAGTAAGATTTTTGTCCTCATTGGGTGTCATTGTGCAAGCACGACCAGCACCAGCAATTCTTGGCCGCCCTACTTTCTAAACTTAAACAGTGGCAACCAAACTAGCGAAAGAAGTTAGAGAAACTCCATCCTTATTTGAAGTGGTCATTTTCTTCATGCTCTTGTAAGACTCCATCTTATGACATCGACTTTCTTGACTAACATTTAAAAAAAATTCATGGTGGCAAGGGTAATTATTGGGAATTCTAATACAAATCTGTAAGAAAAAAAATTAATTTTGGAAACAGGGCAATCTTGGACAAGCATGTCTGAAGCTGCGGAGCACTTTCTGTCCACCTTCTTTGTGTTCATTTCCTTTCCAATCTCTGGAACTAAGCTACCTAAGCAACAACAACTTGATATAAAACAAACGTGGTTTTTGAGCAAAAAAAAAAGGTAATTTTGGCTAAATTCCTTCATCTTTCTATGTGAACTTGGCTCTTATTGGCTTAAATGAAATGGGATCATTGCTTTACTTTTTAAGATTTTTTAGGAAAACTATTTCCCTAGACTTGTTTCTCCCTTCATTCTGCTACCTGATATCTAGAGGAAAAGATCCATGTTTCTTGGTCCAAGAACCTCTTTAGTCATCTTTAGTCGCTACCATCTTCCATCCCCCCACATGACACATTCCAGTTTTGTTTTTTTTTTTTAAGATTTATTTATTTTAGAGAAAGAGAGAGGGCAAGCATACCTGTACACACAAGTCAGGGGGTGGGGGAAGAGGGAGAGAATCTCAAGCAGACTACCTGCTGAGCTCAGAGCCTGACATGGGGTATGATCTCATGACTCTAAGGATCATGACCTGAGCCCAAATCGAGAGTTGGATGCTCAACCAACTGAGCCACCCAGTTGCCCCTGACATACTCCACTTCTGTAGTGTACTTTATGCTTTCATAATACCAAAATGATTTTAATTCCCACAATCACACCATAATATTTCATGCCTCTACACCTCCCATACTATTCCCTCTGCTTGGAATAGCCACATCTCCCCACAGTCTCTTTGGAAAATTCCTATTCATCCATAAACTCCTCACTTGGCTTTCACAAAATTAAATGAAAGAATACATGGTAAGTGCTCAGTTCAGTGACTGGCACATAGGAAGAACTCAGTAAATGCCAGCTTCCTCTTTCCTATGAAAACTCCTTCCATACAATTAAACATACTTCCTACTCTGTGTACCATATGTAGTCTTTTCATACATCCCACTTTTTTGAAGACTGGCAATACGGATGGCATAGTGAAGAAAGCATTGGATTGGTATCATTCTGTCTCCATTCTGATCCCAGCTCTGCCACTTCACTAACTCTGAACTTTAAACAGATCATTTAAGCTCCATGGCTTGTACATCAGGGATAATATTATTTACTTTCATTGATGGTTGTAAGAACTAGAATTAATGACTTCATGGTACATGGCCAATGAAAATCAGTTACTGTTAGTATTACTCTACAGTAACATCCATCCACATCACTCTGCAAGGAGTCCAAAAAATTTAACCTTAAATTATTATGCAGTCAATTCTGAATATAGGTGAGTTTGAAGCCAGTAATGAAGTCCAATATTCAATCATGTAATATCTGAATTTGTTTTGTTGCAGAGTGCATTACTACAGGATTATTTTCATCATTACCATGTATTTCTTTCATGCCTACCTTATTCATTAGACTACTAGTTCCTTAACTACAGACCATACATTCTTCCACATAGTGCAGGATTCAGATTAAGAGCTGGACCACTTGGTGCCAACCCCAGCTATCACCTAATTCTATGACTCCGGGGATACTATTTAAACTCCCTAAATCTTGGTTTCCTTCTTATAAAATGAGGGTGATGATGATGATACCTGTATTATGGAAGATTGTGAGGAGTAAGATGGTGAGGGCTGATGGATGTAACAGAATCTGGCACTTATTAAGTGCTCATATCAAAGGCTAGTGATTATCATCATCCCCTTGTTCTTACCACTGTTGTGGTCATTCCTATTATTGACCATAGCACCTATCGAAGAGCCTGTTCACATATAAGGCATTCAGTAAGTCTTAGTTTAAAATTCTATTAGATCCTCTTAAAATTTGGAAGTTATCATTGAGGAGAATCAGTCCCCTTGCAGGCATCTCCAGATGGCTGAGTGTGAAAGGATCACTCTCTAATTGGCCTGAATTCCCCCAAGTTAGCCATTTTCTCAGCACCATACTGAGGGCCTGAGGCCCTCTCACCCAGCTACCTCTCCATCCTCCACCTCCTTCCACCAGAACTGGCCAGCCTCGGGGCAGTTGGCTTCTGTCTGCCTCTCCCACCAGCCACTGCCAAGGACGCTAGCCAGTCCTTTATTGGAGCCAGGTGGAGCTGGCAAAGCCAGCTGTTGTCCGCCTTGTGTTGCCTGGACTTGTGGATGCCAATCTTCCTCCTCCCTGGCTCAGGATAAATCTCTGGCATCTTTGCTCTTTTCTGCAAACCCCAGGCATAGGGTCCCAATACTCGAGATTTTCCTTGTGGGAATAGCACCATTATGAAAGTGGTAATCCTATCATTCGTTTACCTACGTTCACTTGTTTGTTTTACTGAGAGTAGATCAATGTAAATGAGACATGGCATGCTCTGCCCTCTAGAATTCAAAGAAAATAAATATGCAGATTCAATAAAAAGAGGAGGGGGATACCCAAAATATCTAAACAAACAACTTCTGAATCTAGGTGCCTTACACTGAATCCTCCAACTCTGGGCATCTCTTCTAGGAAGTTTCCATTTGTAATTATGCTGAGCCACAAGCTGATTGATCTCTCTTTAGAGGGGAAGTGGAAAAACAGAACTTAAGTGTTTTCAGCATTCAGCTCTCCTAACTGCTACTGCCACGGCAGGCTTATCTGGTGGGAGCTAGCAGGAAGCCTATAACCGCTTCATCCTCACTCCCCAAACGCTGGCAACAATTAAATGAATTCTTAAGAAGAGAATCAAAAAAGCAGGAGGCAAAATGAATGGCTTATCCAAGTGCTGAGGAAGGAGAGGCTGTGTATTCAAGATGGAAAGAATATAAATACACACACACACATGCATATTATGTTACATAGCTATAAAAATGTGAAATGTTATTTATTTTGAGAATACCCAGTCATTTCCATCTGTAGTAAGAATCCATAATAACATTCTCTGTTTATATAACTCTTTTCACCTCAAGAGATCCCGAATGCATTTCAGACAGCTCTATATACAAACAGAGGCCAGGAGCTCCGCCATCTCTGGAACTGGCGGTGGGAGCCAGGCAGAAAAACGTGTGTGTGGCTGCATGTATCTTGGTGACCGCTGACGGAAGTGGGGCAAGTTGGTCAAGGACAGTGGGGCGACCCCCACATTCTTAAGACAGGTCACAGGGGCCTTCAAAGTCTCGGTGACACCTCAAATTTTGATAGCTAATTAAGAAAAAAAAAGCTGAAGAAAACTCCATTTATTTACTTCGGAAGGATGAAGGATGATGTGGGGCAGAGCAAGGTTAGTAAAGCAGTGACTCCAGGGAGTAGAAATAAATCTGAGGCATAGATCACAAAGTTTTCCTCTCTAGCTTATATATTACACTGAATATACTTAAGATGGGAGCGCACATAAAAGGGTAATATCTGTTGATTCATTTATACCCCTGTTTTCTGCTTTCCCAGAAAGGATTGACTGGATTACCTGAAACCCTCTTTCTTTTTCCTTTACCAGTTCAGTCCACAACATAGCTGGTCTGCTTCAGAATAATTCTCATTTTTTTGAATGAGATATAAGAAGGCAGTGATAATTTACAAGCGCTCCCACCTCAGAAATCTAATCTTGGCAGAAAAGTGTATTTCTACATGGCCCTAAGAGTGGATTTCCTAAGCCACTTAAAAGCAACACACTAGAAGCTTCTAAGAATCCAGAATATAAACTGGAAAATGGCTACTCCCTGTTAAAGAAAATATGACTGACCAAATGTCCAGTTATCAGGATTGTTCTTGGGATCCTTAAATCATGCTTGTCTGATGAAAAACAAAACAAAACAAAACTTATTCCTGGGTGGGAAGTTGGGATGAAATGACACATCCTACTATGAAGAGATGAGAAAAGAGATTCTGGTGAAGTGGCCTACTGTTGGCTCTTGAAAACCTCTCCTCCCCGCAGCACTCTTGGGCCCTTTCAGTAACCCCTCTAGCACCTTGGTGTCATGGTCCTTCCATTGAGGTACACCATGCCAGAAAAGTCCAATGCCTGAGCTCAGCCCAATATAATATAGTCCCTAAATACAATATCGTCTCTCCATCTCAGACATTAGTTTTTCTAGGGTCTGTGACCTCAGGGACTTCCCACATAAACTCAGGAAAAAAAAAAAAAAACAGGGAAGGACACAGGGATACTGAATTCCTTCGGGGTTCAATTTGAAGCAGGGAGAGCAGTGACGATTACCTGGTACAGGAAACAAGCCTCACTATCACTCACTGGGGTTATGTCCTGTAAAGGGCTATGGA
Source organism: Lutra lutra (assembly GCF_902655055.1). NCBI lineage: Eukaryota > Metazoa > Chordata > Mammalia > Carnivora > Mustelidae > Lutra > Lutra lutra. Next base: position 63,871,112 of record NC_062286.1, read on the forward strand.
GGGAGAAATCGCAGGGGTGGAAGGACAACTGGGGCCACTCAAAACATTTCTGGGAAACATCCCTTCCTATAAAACATGCCTCTACTTGCCATGCAGCCTGGAAGAATGTAATAAAAACAACTGAGCACATTCAAAAGGGATATTCCCATACTGAATCTGACCCTCACATTATCTCAGTGAAGATGGTAGAGTCACAGATTTACAAACCAGGAAAGTGAGGCTTGGACAAATGGCTTTGTCACCTTCAGAGCTGGAGCTAGAAAGTTCTTATTGCTGAATTTCAAGTTCCTTCTATTGTACCTCGCCCAAGTTGGTGGGACATCCATGATGAGCCAGTGCTTTACTTTGACCATTAGAACCTTCAGCCTTTCTCTCTCCATTAGACTGGATAAAGGCTAGGGAGACAGGAGAGCCTGTCAGGTTTACAGGCAAAAGCAGCAGGGATTTTATTTCTTCTTTGTATTTCCCATTTAGTTGCTCCTTGTCACTCTATATACCACCTGAACACACATTCAGGCAGAAACAGAAAAGGAGACATTAACTTTGACAAGAAGACATATGTATGTATGTATGTGAATTTATTTTAAAACTACAATATACTAAATATTATTTCAATTTTCATGAATTATTGAAAATGTGTAAAAATTGTTACAAACGGAAAAGACAGCCTTTTGTTGGTAGGACCAGGGAATCAAAGGTTATTCAGTTCAAGCCAGAAAAATGATTAGAGTACTAGAACCACAGATTATCTCCTGAATTTTGGAAGATGTTATTTAGCACCAACAAAGGGATTATGAACCTGTTTATAAACTAGTCAGTAAACCTTAGAGCTCACTCCCCCCAAGTAAGTCTAGGCTTAGAGATAAAAGTGAAACACTCCAGCAAATCCAAGGAGAATTTGGATACATTCAAGCATGGCCGGAACTCAATGGAAGGTTTGAAGACTACCCATACTTTTTCCCAGCCTTGGATGGCAACTGTGCTCTCGAAGATGTTTCCTGGTACTCCTATCAGAAAAAACTCATGGCTATACAACAGATAAAATATCAAACAGGCCCAATGTGACATTACCTTAAATGAAGAGTGGGTCACATTGTCCTTTTCCTGGTCTCAAGGCAGATTTCACTCTGTTCTATAGTGTTCTGCAGCTGTTGGCAGAGTTGACCACAGGAATGATTATTTTAAGAGAGATTTTCTTACAGTTGAGTGAGAAGGGACCTTGTCACATATTTAGAGAACATATAAGTATGTACTAAATGGAATTTTATGTCAGGAAACAAAAAAATGAAGACAAAGGAATGATCTTCATTGTGAGAACTTCCAAGTGGAAGCCGGGGCCCATCAGTCAAGAACTTCAAGGGTTTGGAGGAAGTAAAATTCTGCCACATCCAGAAGGAGAACAAGAAATATCAGTGAACAATTCTAAGAACTTCTAGCAGGGTATGTGTTTACTTGATATCACATGCTGAGCCAATATTGCCACGTGCAAAGTGAGGGGGCAGGTACCAGCTTAAGATAAGGAAGAGCTTCCATGTAGTAGAGTGAATTGGCCAAAGGAGCAGCAAAGTCTTTTTCATTGGCTATATTTTGAAAAATGAATAAATAAATAAAGACCAAAAAACTTAAAAAAAAAAAAAAAAAAGCTACAGAAATCAAGACTGACTATAGGAGCCAGGTAGGTAGCATAATGTGTGAATCATCCAAGAAAAAAATATACATTAAACATATGGAAATAATCTATGGCTCCAGAAAGCATTTGCTTTTTCTCCCATGTCTTCAGAAATGGAGACTTTCCCATCAACTTTTAAAAGGGACATAAGAATAAGGGGACATTCGTTTAATTCAACACAAAACAAAACCATGTAAGAGTAATGCTAGATAGGTAGCTGACACCCAGCCTCAGCCCAGGAGCCAACAGAGAGTGGAGGGGACAAAGGAAAGTTGGAGAGTGTGCCCTGCGGAAAAGGGAGTACAATGTTAGCTGATCACTGCCATGTAGGGAGCCCGGCCCAATGTGGACAGCTTTTCCATTTTTATTTTTTACGAAGGGCCAGAAATCTTGATGTGGACATGCAATCTCCCATTTTTAAATGTTTGTGCCATGATTTCCAAAAGATACTCTGTGGGCCAAACAAAACATGATGTAGGCTGAATCTGGCCAGTTCATGGCTTCTGCTGGATAGAACAATTCTGTTATAAGTACGGGTGTGGAGGGAAATGGGGAATTGTATGGTCAATACGATCCTGTTGCAAGCCCAATAAATAGCACCCCTTTTCCTGAATTCTGAACCAAGGGAAAAATGAAGACAAAAGAGTAAGCCATGGGGGGGCGGGTGCAAATTACAACTTTCCTACTGAATAAAGCAAGGTTGGGGAAAATGAGCAAGAGAGCTTCCTAGAGTTGGAGACACTAGACTGCATCAGGTCTTTTTTCCCCTCTCCCCGTCACCTCCACATCCCCCCACCATGCTATGTGTGTTATCTGCAGGCAGCCAATTCCCTAAAAAGACGTCAAGCAGAATGGGGGCAGAGTTACCCAGGCTTCGAATCTCTTTCCAGATGCCCCTGTTGGATAAGTCACTCCTCCTCCCACAGTAGAGATGGGAAAAAGGGGCTTGAATGAAAGGACTATTAGAACCCAGGAGAGTTTCAGAAACACAATAGCCCTAGAGAAGACAAGATCCCCCTCAACAGTTATTTCCAGCCATGGCTACCTTTAGCACACAGTGCATCTTTGTAAGAGTTCACAAAAGGCACTCCACCCTGGCAGATGAATTGCAGAAGGGCCTTTTCCTCCAGGCTGATGCAGCCCCAGGGGGGCACACAGCTTGGCAAGCGGTACCAGGGCTAGATTCCAGCCCACACTTGCCTATTCGGCCTAGTGCCTAAGTACAAAAACCCACAACTGCCCATAGCAGTCCTGCTTCAGACTCTAATAATCCTATCAGTTTGATTCCAGATTCTTCGGTCTCCAAAGTAACCACAATGTGAGTAGCACCCACTCTCTGTCCACCTCAGACTGTTGGAATTAATACTGGTCCAGGCTGTGTCAAGCTCTTGAATGGGATGAAGCAGAGGAAAGGCTGGCTTCCTGGCATACTCTGTGCCTTTTTACTATTATTATTATTCTCTCAATTTCCCAATCACTAAGTTGGTACAAATTTCCAAAGAATGAACAGCCATTTTTTCTTTTAGCATGTCAGAATTTAGTGAGGCTATAATCATTTCTTCACAATGTTTTTTAGTAAAGGATATATTAAGGGAGACATTGTTTTAAAAGTTTCCATGTACAACTGTGGCTTGTCCCAAATTCTTTGTATTCAGATGTCAGACTATAATTGTTGGTTAGCAGCAAGGTTACCAGATGGGTTATAAAATGCATCTCAAATGAATATCAAAAGGACTTAAGGAAAATACAATTAACAGCTGGTGTAGTTGAGGCAGGCTACAGTTTCACTATAAAAAACCATGGAAAAAATTAACACCATCCTCATTAGGGCTGAGCACATTTCTGCATCCATGATATAACATCTTAACTTCTAAAGTTCAACTCAACAAAAAAGAAAAACATAGGGTTCTAAGTAAATAAACAAAACCCAAAAAGGAATGGAAATGTCTACCTTTCAGAGGTAAGACACATGCCCACGAAGGGGACATCAACATGAAAAACAAAGAATATTTAGTTCAAGCTGATCTCTAACATATCATAACCAGGGAAATGCAATCAGCACTGTCTCCAGGGAGACCCACATGGCTTATAGACTTCTACATTCTTTCATATTTCTACTCAAGCCAGGTGCTTCAGAAAAAAAAAAAAAAAATGTCTGATACTACTTAGCTGGAAATGAGTTCTGTCTTCTATCACACTGCCAAAACAGAATTCCCATTTTTGCCAGCCTATTTCCAGGTCACTGATGTGTTTTAAGAAAAGAAAGCAGACATGGTAGACTGGATAATCTACAAAAACCATTCTTTCACTCCACTTACTTAAGACTCACCCATTCATTCACTCATTCATTCATTCAACTAATACTTCCCAAGGATCTCTAAGCAGGCATGGTATGACTGCTTCTGCAGCACCTTTTCTTTCCCCTATGAGCATAAACCACACAGCCAAAGCTGTTTTTATGTACAGTTTAAAATCCATGTACTTTTTTCTCCGTGAGATGAGCAAGTGATATGTTTACCCTTTGATAAGTATTTTAAGAAGAAACAAGCAAACAAACCCACTCCATTCTACATGTAATTTCATGTGTGTAAAAAGAAGGGAGAACATATTTTGATTGTGGAGGACATGTATTTGGTATTATCATGTTCACCTTAAGGAACAGAGGGATGTCCAAACTTTGGAGAGCAGTTGGGGTGGGGGACGACGGGGGAAGCAAAAGCAAACACCCCGCCGTTGGCAGCCTTGGTTGCTCTAATCTCAGGGCAGAAGGCTGTGTCTGAGCCCTCTGCTGTGTGTGCACATGGTTTTCTTCATTTATCTTTCGAACTCCCTCCACCTGAAGACTTGAAAGGTGAAAAGCAGGTCTGCAGATAAATATCCCTAACGTAAGATGCCCATGATGATGAGCTTGCTTTCTCTTCTTCTCTCTTCCCTCAGAAAGATAACAAACAGAGGAGGAAGCATGGCACATGGGGAAGTGGAGTTAAAATGTACTGCACGTTACTAATCCTAACATAACATTGGCAGCTTGCACCATCCCCCTGCCAAACCCAAATTAACACACTGCCTTACTGGAAGGCAAAGGCTGCAGCTATATTTATAGCTCAATTAACAAGTTTCATAACTAAACCTCCAGAAGTCCTAGGCAAACCTGACAAATGCTATGCATCTTAACACCATGGTGACCCTGCCAGAATGCCACCATCTTCTAACGGGGAACAACTCCTGCTATCACCTTGTGAGAACAATGATGATTGGCACTGGCCCATCTGATAAAGGGAAGCTGGCTGGGCAACTCGGCTCTTGTCAGGGGTATGTCTCTTAACAACTCCCAACCAACACACATACGGTTGATTCAAGCAGGCGGCTAATTCTTCTTCCTTTTGCAGATGGATGGAAATGCCTGCTCCTCGGGAGCCAATGGCTGCAGAGAATGACTGCCATCTTATGACTCAGGGGCCTTGGTCCTTCCGGGATCAGTGTCACAGACACACAAGGTACATCACTTGGCAAGAGCTGTAACTTTGAAAGAAGCAGAGAATCTCTTCATAAGCTCTTCTAAGCAGGTTAATTTTACTCAAGGGAGAAAGATTCTTCAGAGGATTATTAGTACAAAGGCAGCATTGTTAGGATGACTAGGGAAGGTGCAATAGTATTTTTAATATAGCACTTGACTTGGGGCAAACTGCCTTCAGCACCCAGGTAGGCTTTCCCTTTATTCAGGAACAACACACATGTTCCCATGGCACAGAGCACTGTGATGATTTGTCTGCACATTTGGCTCCTCTGTGTGAGCCCAAAGAAGGAGGAGGGTTCTACCACATTGTGTCCTCCACAGCACATAGCTCAGAAGTAAGTAATAGTAAGGCTTTAACATTTCCGAGTGAATGAATGAATGAATGAATGAATAATTTAATAGACAAATTGGATGGATAAATAATTTAACAGATAAACAGTACTATTCTCCCACACACCCTGAGAACTTATAATTCTGCAAACCTCTTGCTTTAATTTTCTGCCTAGAGTAAAACACATTTCATGCACCATCCTCCATCTTCTATCAACTATAATCCATCTCTGGCTACCTCTATCACAGACCTCTTCCTCATTAAGAGCTAGCCATTTAGATCACAGAAATTTGGAAAAACACCTACAGTTTACTGGTCAGAGCCTTCAATCTATCTCTACTGTTTGAAATCCTTGGCTGCTAACATTGGGCAGAAGTAGATGGTCAACTGTTCACTCTATTTTAATATATCCCAGGTATACAACTTTGGATAAATTACTAATTCCTGAGCTTCAGTTTCCCTGTCTGCAAAAGGAAAGTGTTAATTTAGAGTTACCTTAAAATGCCTTTCAACTTTGAAATATTACAAAGTTTATTTTTCTGTCATCTAGTCATACCCATACATACTAATGGCACAATTCTTTGTTCTCCTATCCGCCAAAAAGAATGTCTGCAGAAGTTGCTTTTAGTACACCTAAGCTTCTGAATCTGGTATGAGGGAGCCCATGCTCTTTTTGCCCCTTGGTGCTCTCACTGCTGGGCTTTTGATCTCCAAGTACAAGAGTATTCTTCCCAAGGAATACAAGTGGACTATTTTCTCAGGATAACTTTGTGGCTGTTGAAAAAAAAAAAAAAATTAAGCTATAAGCATAGGATAAAGAGGCTAAGAAAAAGTGAGGGTCTGTTATTAAGGTAGATTGGAGTCAAACTAATAAGAATATTCTGCCAGTATTCAAGGATCTACTGCTTCTCCCTGCTTTTTCAAGGAACAGGATCTGGAACAAAGATGCCTCTGCAACATGGAGCACAAAGGGGTAGGCTATGGGCTAAATCTGGCTTCCAAATACATTCAGTGGTTGGGTCATGCATAGCTGCTGTTATAGATGTTTTAATGTGATCTTAAGTAAATTCCCTTGGGTGGGTCATAGGATGCTCAGTTTGTCAATGGCCCTTACATTCCTTATGTCTTGTATTTCTTTCTTACCTCTTTCATTCATTCATGATACTGACTCTTTGCCAAACACACTGTTTCTGTCTTCTCCCACTAAAATAGAATGTTATGTCCCATGAGTGTAAGATATTCTTCTGTTTGTTCACTATGTCCAGTGCCTAGTAGAATGCTCGGCTCATAATGTGTATTTTGTATGTAACTGTTGAATGAATGAATGAATAAAACCCCCTTCTAGTTGCTCCGTCTCAGAGCTCCCATTGTACTCTAGAGGTTCACTCCATCACAATAGCCTTAATGCAACAAACATTGATTAAGTACTGGACACTGTGCCAGGTATGGTACTAGAGATATTGAGGTAAATGGGACAAAGTTCCTTGTCTCAAAAGCTCATATTTAAGATAAGGGAACAGGCACAACAACAAACAAATATACCAAGACAGTACAATAGTTTTGGTGTGCTATGAAATGTGCCTCCATGGTAGGTGAAGTTCATTACCTGGACAAGGGACAGAGGGCCTTCTACACCGAGAGAATCGACTATACAAAGTCACCAAGTGGTGGAGGCACACATGCTCAGGGTCCAGACTACTCCAGTCTAGGTAGAAGAGAGCACTGGGGAGGGGAGGTGAGAGGTGGCACTGGGAAGGAGCATGTTTGCAGGATTGTGAAGACCTACCTTTACAGCAGAGCTGAGGATGCTATTTTGCAGGGAAGAGATACTATTAAATGATTTCAAATATGGAGTGCCAGGGAGACAACAGTGTTTCAGAAAACTACTCTGACTTTAACTGTAAGGTATAGGTTGACATGAGAATAAGCTTGGAGATTTCTACGGTAGTCTAGAGAAGAGATGATGGAGCCTAAATTAAGGTTGGACAAGTTGTTTCTCTCAGGAGAAACTTATGCAATAAAAATTTTGGAGGTAGAATGATAAAATTGACAAGTGAGAGGAGAAGTGGGGTGAGAGACAAGTAAAGATTGAGGTTCCTGGCCTGGGTCAAATGGATAGTTGATGTTGCTATGGAGAGGAGGACAAAAGAAGTAGCCAGCAGGGGTATAGTCACTGAATTGTCAATACCATGGTCAATGGTGACGTTTTTCAAGGCGATTTCAGAAAAATGAGGGGAATAAAAATTAGTGCAGTGGATCAAAGAAGGAGTATGATGTGAAGAAATCAGAGGCTGTTGTGTATTTATTTTTTCCTCAAAACACTTGGTAAAGGGAGTCAGAGGGATGGACAGACAGAGCACAGGAGACTTTTGGGGCAGCATAACTATTCTGTGTGATATTACAACAGTAGATACCTGTCATTCTATGTTTGCCCAAACACAGAATGTACAACACCAAATGTGCCCTGATGCAAACTGTGGACTTTGTGTGATAATGATGTGTCAATACAGGTTCACTGATTGTAGCAAATGTACCACTATGGTGGAGGGATATGGACAGTGACAGAGATTGTGTATGTGTGGGGACAGGGATATATAGGAGCTTTGTACTTTCTGCTCAATTGTCTTATGAACTTAAAACAGAGCTAAAGAATAATTTTTATTAGTGGAAAAAAAATTTGGTGAAGCTTGTAAAGGGAAATAAGGTAATATCTTGAGAGGAAAGCAAAATCAGGAAAGATAGTGGTTTTCTTTTTCTCTCTCTTACAGAATGAGGGAGACTTATGTAAGTGTAGTGGTATGTAAGTATCTATAGGTCATTAAGTGGCCTGTGAGGAAAATATTTGAAAGAAAAAATACAGCTAATGCAAATAAAAGTTCTTGGGAAGGACTCAGAACAGTGCCTAGTACATAGTAGTTGCTCAATAAAATGTTCAATTGTTACCACTATCATAATATCTATTATGTTCTTCTTTATTGTATAGTAATTTAAGTCAGTTCACTACTGACACCCTTAGCTCATATAGAAAAAGGTTATGACTCCTTAGAGTTTCTGTTCCTGATAAGCACTTATAATTCCTTGAACAGAACCTCCATTCATTGACTGATTCATTCAAAATAGTTACTGATAAATGGTAGAACTGGAATCTTCTCAGGTGGTCATTTTGGCTTTTGCCTTTATTCTGAGTATATTTTACACATTTTTATCCTTACCTTTGAAGTACCAGATGGTATGTATTAACAAATGGCCCTGGCCCTCTCAGATTACAATGATAAACTTGTCTATGTCAGTTATGAGACCCTCAACCACCTGCAACATAATTACAAGTCTAGGAGACTGAAGCTGTAGCTGGGGTAGGATCAGAGATTCCACAATAACGTCAAGAATTGGATTCTATTTTTCTGCTATGTTGGTCTCAGTGTTGGCTTCATTTAAAGGCTGGCTTTCCTCAATGTCACAAGATGCCCACAGTAGTTATAGGTGTCATATATAGATAGAACAACATCCAGAAAACAAGAGACCATTTCTTTCTGGGTACCATTCTTGTAAGAGGGAACCTTTCCAAAAGATCTCCAACAGACTCCTCTTACATCTCAATGCCAGAACTGTATCACAAGAACTTCAAGCCATCCTTAGGTAGTTTTGGGGTACAGGGGAACTAGGATTGCCTTAGACTGATCAGGAGCCACCCCCTTGGGAAGAGAAGCAACTTTTTCAGAAGCACACAGTACTGCAGAGGAAAGGTGACCCTGGAATGAACAGGATTCTGTTTGGAAGGATAAACTGTGGGGTAGCACAGAGAGATGGATGTTGGATAGGCAGTCAACAGGGTTTGTTAGACTTGAATCAAAACTATTACAGCATAAGAAAAAAATGATATAAAATGGCTACTCTCCTAAAACTTGTGTACATAAAATTTGTTTCTGGAAAGCTCTATGTGCAAACAGATGATATGACAATGAAATGATAAACAGGTAAATAGCTACTGAAAGTTTCAACTAGGTGATATGAGAAGGGCCTTATCAGAGTGCTTGGAGACTCACCACATACATCGCATTGGTGTCTCAGTATAGTTCCCATGATGTAGCGACAGAAATTTTTCATTCACTCCACGAACATTTCAGGGTCTGATACACATCAAACCTAATACCAAAACCTAAAAATAAATATTAATAAAATCAGTTTTCCTCCACCAAGTACATATATCCACTACTAAATAAATAATTTTAACATGTGTTTTTAGGTCCATGATGAGTTACAAGGCTCAGACTAGTACAAAATGCACAGTGGTCAATTTTACTTTGGGGTAGAAGGATTTGATAAAGGAATGTGATGCTTGAACTAGGTCTTAAAAAATAATTCACTGTTTGTGAGATGAAAAGGGGACTGGGAAAGACATTTTTAAAAGAGGACTTATAGCCAAAGGTGTACAAGTATAAATTAGTATTCTGCCCCTGTGAAACTCCAAGTGGATCTAAGTGGCTAGAGAATAGAGTTCAAGAAGAAAGGCAGATGGGGGTAAGCCTGGAGACTTGGGCAGGAACCAGATGACGGAGAGAGAGCCTTTTTTATCTCATGTATATAAATTGGGATTTTATGTAATAAGTAACACTGAAGACTTGAGAAAGTGAATAGACATCTTAAAATATCTGACAAGCTGGGTCATGGGGAGATTGTGGTGAGAGTAAGTCTAGAGGTGGGGTGTTCAGTTTAGCAGTTGTTTTAATAGTTTAGGAAAATCATGACATTGCTTGAGCCAAAGCAATAACAAGAGGTCTGGAGAAGAGGAAGGGATAAAATATTTGATGGAACTCAGTGAAAATCTGAATGTGGAAAAAGAACTGGAGAAATCTAGAATGACTGAGGAGGTGAAAGTATGGTTAATGAGAAGAGAGGAGGCAAGAGGAAAAGGTAAAAGTAGGGTGATCAGTTTATCTGGATTTGCCTGGGCTTTCCCCGTTTTAGTGCTAAGAGAGTGACATTCTGGGAAGCCCCTCAGTCCCAGGCATACCAGGGTAATTGGTTATCACATAAGGAAAAGTACATCTAGAGGGAAGTGTGGTATTTTCAATTTGGTAGGTAATGAACTCCAAACCTATTGGACAACAGAACATTCAAGTAGCATCTACTTAACCCCCAAACAGCTGGCCGGTTCAGTGAAAATTCAACCAACTGGTATTCACTAACTATGTACCCCTCTAAAGGATGATTTTCAAATAGTTTTCATATTTCCACTCCACTTGGAAATACCACCCAGCTTTCACACAGTTAAGGAAGCAGGCCCTGACACAGTAGTTAGATGGTCTTTCTCCACCAGGGTTGGTGGGCTACAGTTATAAGGATGAATGATGGGTACCTTCTGAACCCTTCATGCAGATCACTTAAAAAAAATTATCCTTGGGGCACCTGGTTGGCTCGGCCGGTTAAGCGGTCTGACTCTTGATTTCAGCTCAGGTCATGATCTCTGGGTTGTGAGATCCAGTCTGCTTAAGATTCTCTCTCCTACCCCCTCTGCCCCTACTCCTCCTGCTTCTGCGTGACACACATTCTCTCTCTAAAAAAAAATAAAAAAAGAGTCCTTAAAAGGAGTATGTCCTATGGTAACCTATAATCATTTCTATCAAGGGGACTACCCATCTGCTTATTACAAAATTATTATTAATCAGAAAACAGTGTGTTTCTGTCCCTTATCAATCTTTATATCACAGATATACCTGTATTGTACATATATAAGCATTCAATAATTTGTTGCAAGATTAATTCTTTGAAGCCCATAAAAATACATGTTATGCTTATTACATATTCAATTAAAATAGCTATAATCTCTAAATTCCTTTATCTTTTTTTTAAACAAATAAGAATTTGAAAACCAGAAAGTTTTAGGTTTGTATGATAGCTCTGAGATGATTCTAAACATCTAGTTTAGCTCAGTAAAAGCCTAGAAATATCATGGCTAGAAGGTAGTTCCATTTGATACATTTATTTGTACTCGAGACCAATATTGTTCTACCAATAGCATGCTCTATAAACTGACCCAGTGCTCTGATAGTCCCCAAATGCCTTATTTAAAACAATGGGGGCAGACACTGAGGATGGTGTTCAACTCTTAACTTAGCAATTCCCACTACTGATTTAAACCAGACCTTCAGTGTTATTTTAACATAGGTTTTGGATTTAATTATCTTAAATGTCTAAAAGAATGCATACAATTCCCAAACTGTTTATCTCTTTTATGGTAAAATCTCTTCCCCTATCCCTGGAAATCTGTTTTAATTATTTAATCAGTTTGGCTGAAACTCACAAAGCATTAAATTGTTAGTTGTTACTTAACATTCCTTATAAATTGCATTTATTAATTTCTGGATAGAGACTTGTCCATTGCTACAGTAATTTAAATTAGTACCACATGGTTACAGACCGCTGCTGAATGATGATTAAATCTTTGGGGCAAATTCAGTCTTTTAAGATTTAAATGGCACTAGAGATAAGCTAACCAAATTTGGGTCCAAGAAGTTACAATTTATCAAAAATGTAATAAACCATGGCCAGAATATTCATCGTAAGCAGCACATAATGTGGTCCATGAAATGACATTTTAGCATCTCTCTCACTGTGGTCACAGGGAAGTGCTGACGGTGCAGACACAGCAATGCTCCATTGATATTTAACAGTTCCCATCTACAAGGTACTTTGCAATATTGTGGCTTTTTATACACTCAAGTCCCCCTGACACTCTATCAGTCATTTTGTTATTCTACACAGTGGCATATTCCTTTCGTGGTGCTTTAATTTCACAGGCACAAACAATCAACATGGCACACAACCCTTTGGACTCTCAGCAAGAGGAGGAGGAACTGTGGGACCGAGTGGCATTTCAGAATGATGAATCGCTAGGGGTAAGAGTTCTATAGGGACTACTGACCCTAACTTAAATAGATACAGGTGATGAGAAGGAGGGTCTGGAAGAGTTAAGAGATGTCTCCCAGGTCACAAAGGTGAAGAGAAGCTCTAGAATTCCGTGTCTTCACTTGCCATCCAAAACTGTTCCATCAACACCTACTACCATCACGGACTCCATTCAATGGATACGGCCCTGGATCTTAACATTTACTCAGATTGCTGAAAGGATCTAATCATTTTTTTCCCAGGGAAGTGACTGGGGAAATCCAATGATTAAAGAAATGAATCTTCCCATTGCTACTGAATACTTAAAAAATAATAATAATTTAAGAAGAGGGTAACAGGCAGGGCATAGGGGAGACCGTAAGTGTCTCCCACCGTAAAGACTGACTGAAACACTCAGGTAAAATAACAAAATAAACTCATAAAATAATAGATTCATCTTCCTGCTGCTAAAGATAAATATTAAATAATCCTAGGTGCTGCTGGCTGAAAATTAATTTCTGTAAGGCAAACAGTATAGTATGTATATGTGTTTCAATTTCTGTTTGGCAAGGTGCCTATTTTGAGCATCCTACGCAGACCTTTGAAGTATTTGGGCTTCTCTGATAATGCAGATGCTTAAACAAGAATTGCTTCCTCGGGGCTCCCAAGCACGGTAAAAAGTCTGTTTTGGATTGTCAGGCTCCCAACTAATTCCAGGTATTCAGTCTAAAAACACAACATTTTTTTAATGCATTAATGATACATCGCAAGCGTTCTGAATTGAATTGTGCCGGAAGATGGGAGTGACATTAACTTATTAGAGGAGTCACAAAGTGCTGAACCACTGCAATTTGTGTTCCCCAAATTACAATCAGGTGCAGCTGCCCGCATGGGGCAGGCTGAAACAGGATACACAGTGAGAAAAAAAAGTGTTTCAGACAGAACCCTCTAATGATTAATTTACAATAGAAAAAAGGATAGAGGGCAAATAGTACATTGTATTCTAAATCATGAAACTATTATAGACGTCCCACCTGTCTACTCTTCGACCATCTGAGAGCTAAGCCATTTTATCTCCCAGCCCTAGTCGTTCTGACTGTGCTTCTTTAATATTGGTGTTTGACAAATCACATAAAATGTCCCCAGGAAGCCAAACACACTCAGGACCACTTCTGTAGAAACCTCAGAAATGTTAAAATGAAAACAACAACCAAAACAATAACAAAAATCCACAATCTGAACTTTCCCAGAAATTCCCTAAAAGCCATAACCTTTTTTTTTTTTTTTTTTTAATCACGAACACTTATCCCTGAAAGCATCTTCTGTTAGCAGCATGGGAGTTAAAGCATGTGGTATCCTGGACCAAGCAGATGCCATGAGGCAAGGTGAGCTCTTGGTGGTCATGGGAAGAAGAAAATCACTAGGGAGTCAATACATGGAGTAACCCTTACTTCCAAGTTTACTCAAGTTCTTTCTACAGAAGGATTTAGCAGAACATTGGCTCTATAAATGGAACCAGAGAGTGGGATCCCTCACTTTGATATTCTACTAACACTCCATGCCTCTTTCCAGAAGGGACATGCTACCCAGCACAGTGACCAAATTCTAACTTGCGTCACTGCATTCTGTCTCCTCTGAATACCTCCTGGAACTTCATCTGGTCTTCATTCCATGTTGTAAACCAATATGAGCTGTTGGAAAATTGCCCTTGAGGTGGCTGTACTTCAGCACTGGGCAACATGACTCATGAATATTTTTAACAGTCAAGGCCATATGTTCCTCTCCTCTGTCGAGCATGGAGCCAAATGGAGCTTCTTAAATAACACACAGTGTGGCAGCTACTGCCAGGCACACAAGGCAGAGGCTCAGAGTTGGACGTGTTCTCACAGTCAGAGATGGGAAAGGTCCGTGACTCTCAGAGAGAATACCAGCTGACTCAGAGCTAAGAAAATATTGGGAGAATGGAAGAGTTGTTTTCCGTGCTCTGTTTTCAACTTTGTTTCTATGCCTGATTCACTTTACAAATCAGTTAAGGGAAATGCTTCTTACTAGGTCAGTGCTCTAGTTAACCCAAGTCCTCCACCCTGCCCCACTCTCTCCCAGCGTGCCATCAGGATTCCAGGGTGCCCAGGAGATGCTGCCCAGAAGCCCACCAACACCCACAACTGTAGCCGAGGGAAAGAAAACTTCCCTTTCTTTATGATATAACAAGGTTTCAAAATGCACAGACACCCATGGACCAGGGTTAAGTGGAGGCAGCTTTTCAAGAGCAGCTTTTGGAGGGGATGGAGCTTTGTGGCAAAGGAGAGGAACGGAAGGGATGAGAATAATAGGAACAGGGTTGCTTGAAAGAGGACAGAGACCGAGAGGGACCAGAATGGAAAAGGAGAAAGGGCACAGAAAGGAGAAACCAGGGAATGACTGAGATTCATTTTATTCTTGACAGCCCTGCCAGATCTCCACTCTCTAATGACAACTCTGTAAATTTCCAACATTGTTTTGTTTTTGAATGAGGTCTATTTAGAATTATCCAGCTTTAGTTGACCAACTGAATTCATTTTGCAATGTTTCTAGATGAACTTAGTAACCTGATAAATGTTTAAGAGCCCAGCATTGTCAGCCACTATGTTAGGGACCAGAGATTGGCCACAAATGGGACTGACATGATCCCTGCCCTTCCAGATCTTAGGGCATGCTACTAGCATTTGATAAGCATTAAGGGAACAGTTCTGTGGGGTTAGAGAAGGGTCCCTGGAGGAAGTAAGAGCTAAGCTAAGACTCTCAAGAAATAGTGAAATAAGTCTGATCACCATTGTCAGTCTAATTTACCACTTGAAAGATTAGGAGTCTCCTCCCTGCCACTAGTGGGCTCTCTGCCCCAGGAGACCCGTGAAGGAAACACGGTTGCACATGTGGGGATAAGCAGAGCTTGCTGAAGAGCAGAAAATGTGTTGTGTCACCAACCCTTGGAGGCCAGAAAGATGCCAGTGGAGGGATTCAGCGTTGACCTTGAGTTTCTAAAATGTCACATGAAAAATACATAGCTGTGCCTTCCAGCCCCAAACTACTCCTGCCACCACCTTCCCCTGCCCCGGATTAAATGCCTTCAAAGTAAGCAGATACAAATGGCGGGTAACACATTTGATTTTCTCTTGTCCCTTGCTTACTCTGGCATCTTCCTTACCTTGTGCCTTGTTCTATCTGGCGATAAGGTTCCTGTGGCCCTTGTTCTATTACCACGTCCCCATAAGTGGCACCTTGGCACAAGATAAGGTGTGTCAGGACTGAAAGGACTTCAAAAACAAATGCCACCAAACTCTTTACAAATCTGACATTTGTAGTTTAGGATAAACCAACCACCCAACTCTACATGGGTGGGTCAGCTTGCTACAAAACATGCCTGGAATAGGAGAAGACTAATTTGACCTCACACCCTCAGTAAGAGTTATTATTTTTTACTCTTTTTGACGGTATTCACAGGATGCAGAATACTTTGAAGTGTAAAAAATGCAATCATTCATGAGCTTAGACTATCCCACACCAAGTATCTGTATGGTTAGAAAAAAATGAGTATTTGTCGTCATGTAGAAAATATCGGGGGGAGAGACTGTTCATTTTTTGTTTAGATAGGTTGCTGTCTGTTATACATGGGTTTAATTATTTCCCCATTTGCTTTTATATGCACTTTCACTCCTGTTGTGACAGGGTTTACTATTATTATTGTTATTATTAATCCCAGAAAAAAAGGAAAAAGATTTAACATGGAAAAGAGGACAAATGCCATAAAATCTACAATAATAATGTGTTCAGTAGGAACCATGGTCATTGCAGGGTAGAGTTGCACACCTACTCATTCTTTTGTGATGATCATGTTTTTACTATTTCAAATTTAATACTTTTTCTAATATATTATATGTTACCTCCCATGTATTTAAGCTGTACTTAAAAGCATGCTAAGAACTGGTAATTCTTTAATGGTTGTTCACTTACAAGCGATTGTGGGTCATTACACAATCATTTAAAGGGCATTAATGAGAACCATTTAATGGTTTTAGTAGAATATCATTGTAAGGGACAGGGGAAAAGTTACTGGCTGTAAATTTTTATGACCATTTCTTACAAAACGTATTACTTTAAAGATTTATGTATGTAACAATGAGTACAATAAAAGCCATGCTAAAAATAATTTGAAATCAAAGTAATGCATATAGATAAGTCTTTGCTCTGCTGCAATTGGGTGGGCACCTTAAAAAAAAAATCTTCCTTTGTGCCTTTCTTCCTCCCTTCCCCCCACCTCTGCCTTTCATTCTTCCTTACTTTCTTCTCTGCCTTCTCCCCTACCTTCCACCCTTATCCACAACTTGCAGTTTCTTTCTTAAAAAAGGAGATTTTTAGTGCCATCAAAGATTTTGGTTTTAATGAAAACCATTACAGACAGAATCTTAACCAATGTGTTTTTTGGTTGGTGAGGGTGGAGAACAGAGGGGTAAATATAGCAGGACAATATTGCACAGACATGCCCCAAATGTAGTGGATCTTTGTTTACAGAACTTTCCCTCATATATCATTATTTTAAACTATTTCCTCTTATATACTATAGGACTAAAATAGAAAATCCAATACTTTCTAGGACATCACTCTCTAAGACAGGACAGGGGACTAAAAAGGGAGAGGAACTAGTCTGGTAGTACACCCACGGAAATCTGTAAAATACATGCAGAAAGGAACCTCACTCATACCCAGAGGAACATGGAGCAACTTGCTCCATGCAGCTTACCTCTTGCAAAAGAAATGGGTATTTGAGTAGCTCACTCTACTGAGGGAGTAACCTTATTAAAGTGCTTTAATAACACAACAGTCATTGTATTATGCCTGGTTTTGTCCACTTGTGATTCTCATGGAATATATAATGAATAAGACAATGCCCTGTTCCCAGGATTCTTGCATAAGCAGGAGGGTATTTCTAATTAAAAAGGCAGAGTTAGCGCAGCACATGAAATGAACAGAACCATATCTCTAGAAATGCCGAGATTTTACTGTTTGCATTAAGTAACGCTTGTATTTCTCTCTGAATCTAGCCCAATACCCATTACCAATAAGATGAAGATTTAAGATAACTTGGTCAAAAGATGGTGAATTACAACTTTTAATTAAAATGTAGAAAATAGTTGCTTTAAAATAAACATGATAATACTTTCATGATCATTAATTTTTTATGGAGAGAACAACAAAAGCAACCTGAATATTTTAGAATGTGACATTATAAAGTCAGGCAAAGAGGATTTTTAGAAAATTATGCATGTCCCAGAGAGAAGATTGCATAGTTGCTACTCTTCATTTCTAGTCCCCATGGAAACCCCGGTAGAATGCAAACCCCACACATCTGGATCCACAGGGATTCCTCTACTTGACCTATTCAGGTAAAGCAAGCAATGACCAAGATGGTGAGAGGGTTAGGCAAGCACTAGTGTTTACAGCTTACAGACACCCAACGGCAATTCAATGAATGATCTCAGGGAAAAGAAGAGATGATTTCCCTATGTAGCCTAGATACCTTGATATGAAATTTAAAAAATAAATTTAATGTGGAGTTAAAATATTATTGGTTCTATGTTTCAGATCCAATGTAGCATGACTGGTGAGAGAGAAAGTGAGAGTGTGTGTGTGTACGCACACACACACACGTGTGCACATGCACACTATGGTTCCCTCACCAGAATTAGTTCATAGTGATGCAAACCTAGCTTCATGCCTCTTTCTAACATTATCTCCAACTCCACCTCTGAGTAAATGTCCTGTTAACTATTCAGCCTTTCCTGGCTTAGTGTGCGTGCACAGTCTTCTCTCTGTCACATCGTGCTGATTTCTGCCAGGGATCGCCTCGACTTCTCTCCACCCACATGCTCTCTGTCATGACCACCCTAAGTCCACCTCCTGAGAGAAGCCTTCCCTGACCTAATGCCTGGTTTCAAAAATCTAAATCTACCACCAAAAACCTAGGTAAACCATGGTGCGAGTTATAGGGAAGACAGAACTGTGCACCCTCTGATAGGGCTTTTATTTTTTATTTTTTGGATCAATTGGCTTCTTCATCATTAAAATGAGGAAACAGTCATGTCTGCTTTATAAGGCAGTTGTGATAATTACATCAAAAACACATTGAAAAAGCATCTGGAACAGCACAGTTTTAAAATAAATGTTCGTTCTATTTCTCCTTGCCTTCCTTCCAATTCAGAGAAATTTGTGTCTAAGCCATTTGGGTGTAACAATTTGTTATACTTACTTTCTTGTGACTTTCAATTTTTTTTTTTTTTGAGAGTCTTCATTCTCCATCATCTCTCCCCATTAGTTTATTATCCCCCAAAGGAAGGGATCCTTATTTCTCTATCATCATATTTCCCTCCTCATCTGGCATAGTTCTATATGCACAGTGAGGATCAATAAAATTTTATTAGAAGAGCGAATATTAATTACTTTCTCTAATATTTGGTAAAAAAAATTAATTTCCATAAAATGAAAGCCATGAATTAGCAACACTGTACTCTATCTTTAAAGCCCCAGTACACTGTATATGACTGAATTTACATACAGGGGGAAGGGAGCATCAAACAGTCCGATTTCCGGTTGTTTCCTATCCCCTGAGCTGGACAGCTCTGTAAGATAATAGGTGGTACTAATGTAGGGAGATCATGCATTTAATCCAAATATGGTTATGTTTACTTTATAGAGAGAACTCCACTGTGCCTTGACACTGCATCTGTGTATTTTCAGGCAAGTGTTAAAAAATAAAAATAAAGAACGTTGGGGCGCCTGGGTGGCTCAGTGGGTTAAAGCCTCTGCCTTTGGCTCAGGTCATGATCCCACGGTCCTGGGATCGAGCCCCACATCAGGCTCTCTGCTCCGCAGGGAGCCTGCTTCCCCCCCCTCTCTCTCTGCCTGCCTCTCTGCCTACTTGTGATCTCTGTCTCTCAAATAAATAAATAAAATCTTAAAAAAAAAAAAAAAAAAAGAATGTTCCTGGTCCCAAGGTGGTCTTAGGAAATGAGCAGTGAGGATCAGTGCAAACAAAGGAAAACAAAAATCAAACCTCATGTACCACTTGTGATGGAAAGATGGCCTTGAGGTCTTGGTAGTCAAGAGATGGCACACGTTAGCATTTAACATTGAAGGTATTAGCTTCTTCCACTGGTAAAAAGAGAGGTGGCACATGAAGACAGCAGAGAGAGCATTATGAGTTTGGCCTCTGGTGCCAGATGGTCTGACCGATCTGTCACCTAGTCAAGTTACATAGTCATTCTCTGCCTCAGTTTCCCAACAGGTAAAACAGGAGAATAACATTTCCTGCCTCTAGCACTGTCTTGAAGCCTAAAGTGGTAACACGTAACACATGTAAAGAAAGCCCTTATAACAGGGCCTGGTACAGAGTGAGGGTGTGTGACGATTAGGCATTAACCTGGCTAGATCTGCAAAGCCTCTCATTGATTCCATACATGTGTTTGTTTCTTCTGCTCAGGCTTCTGTGCCTTTGTTATTAAGGAGCAGACCCCAAACAGCATGGCAGGAATGCTGAGACTTGCTCCCTGGGTGTTCCTTCCACTCAGTGGAGGAATAGGAGATGTGCGACAGCAGAAGCACCATGGGCAATGGATCCCTAAGTCCCATTTGCAACTGTTGATCAACAAACGTGTGGGCCCCTTTTCAGTGATGCCCTGTGTTTTGAGGCTCTTGGGGCTGGTGCCCTTAAGCAGCACATCAGATACAGAAATACCCAACTACAGACACAAAATAAAGAAACAGCTTTCCAAGGGCAACTTAGCAGATAAAGAAGAAAGGGGGGCACACCACCTACATACCTTCCTCCCAGAGATCACAATAAAGCAAGAGCCATGAAATGCACGATGATATCCACATCAACAACTTCTAACACAGCTGAGCTCTCAGAATCCAAGGAACATGTTGGTGGTGCCTTCAGATATTATTCGTCTGACCAGTAGTGGGAAAGTAATGATTTTTGTGAATTCTGCTAGGAAGCTGCTATAGCCCCAAAGATATGCAGTAGGATGTGTCATCTGATTCTGATGTGATTTCTAGAAAGAGAAAGGTAAGTTAAAAATAGGGATTCCGTTTTAATGTGTGTTTACTCCTGCCTTTGTCTGGAGTCCAAAAATGACAACATGCTCTTCCCGTTTACTAGAGTAGCATTATTGTTATGTAAAGTTGGAAACCATGTGCACGGCCAAGGCACCCCTCTGAGAAGGTAAGCCTGATATTCCCATCTACCACGTACCCTTCGGACTCTTTTTTAACTTAAGGGCTTGTGATTTCAGTGGGGAGGAAGATCTACCAAATACCAGCCATGTGGAATTTTATTCCTTCATGCTGTTTGTGACAAACTTCAGGGGACATATTTAACATTCAACAAAACTTGAAATTTCTGGGGCCACCCCAGCAGGAGGATAGTATCACGGCTCTTAGAGCAGCACTGAATTTTAAGACAGGGCCAGGCCATCCAGGCACAGAATGTGACAATGTATATAATTCCTGGGTTGGGGGGGAGCTGGGAGGAGGGGAGCTCTGCAACCTTCTAAACCACTCGCTATTAATCTACAGCCCATCTCCCACATTCTTATTATTATCATGATGACAATGATGGCATCATTGTTGTTATTATTTTTTGTCTTCTTAGGAACAGCCTCTTTGGGGAAGACAGAACTGTTCACCTTCTGGCAGGGCAGTCGTTCTTTTGGATCACAGGGTATTATTCTGCCAGCTTCTCGGGGTTGCTAAATTGCTGAGAAAACCATGGGGGTTTGGGCTGCATGCCTAGAAGATGCACAGCTGGAGATGAGCTGTGGGTGCATGCCTCCACCCTGCTCCTCTGTCCCTTTGGCCCCACTCCCTACAACTGTAAGAAGGAGAAAAGTTGCCAGACCCAGCTCTTTTTTCGAATTCACTTCAACCATCATTTCTAAGGACCAAATCAGACCTAGGTCTGTGCATGGGACTGTCAGAGATAAGGGATTACAAGTTTTGGGGAAAAGTTAAGGTTGAGATACATTAAATTCACACACACACACACACACACACTCATGCACACACACACATACACACCATCAGGCCTTAAAGAGCATAGGGTAGAAATATTCTCAAGCTCTCCTGTCCTTAGAAATGAGTTAGAACATCCCTAGCAAAGCCTTAGGGAAAGTGCATTTGCTGGGACATTAACCAAGATATTTGGAGATCTCACTTTTCTGCTGGAAGTAGGAGAGCAAAGACAATGTTAATTGCAAGAAAATGAGCAAAGAAGCGGGTTTTAACTTTCATGCTCTAACAGGGCCAGAGAGGGAGATTACAAGGAAAGCACAAAGGCAAATGCATGAGGCGGTCTCCTGCCTCCCCAGGGAGGGAGATGAGCATCACAGGATTTGCTGTAGAGGCCCACGGCCAGCACAATCTATTAAATAGCTCAAGTTAGTCAATGTGGAGGAAATTTTTAGACACACATGCCCAACCATATGTGCATGGCCAAGATTTAAAATAGAAAAGTGAGAGACTGTTGGATGACTGAGGATTTTTCCCTTGCCAGGAAGTCCTCCTTAAGGATTTCATAGCTTGCAAAAGAGAACTGCTTGCCAGACAAGCCAAGAAAAAGACACAGAAGATTGGGACCTGCTTCCTTAATGATGAAATGTCATACTGCTATGTAAATCAACCCAAAGAAAAGAGGCAGGCATGATTAAGATGGCTTTGCAGAAACAACGGAGGTTTCTTGACATCTCTTCCCTAAACTACTGCAATTTTCAAACCTCAGGGCTAGAGGCACACACACACACACACACACACACACACACACACACAATGGAACCTTATTGGTGGTGGCACTGGGCAATAAGGGAACCCCTCTGTCATAGGAATTCCATGTCACAGTGAAAAATTACACTGTATGGTCCCCATTCGTGAGGGCAAATTCTCTTTTGTCAGGTTGGTGGCAGATCAGCAAGCTACACTACTAGGTTTCAGTGTTCGTTTGTTTGTTTTGATGTATGTGGAATAACATGATAAGAACATAGGATGGATCTCATTATCCAGGTAAGAATCAGCTTTATTAATTTTCAATCATACTAAGTAGAGATTTTTTCATGCTGTTTTACTAGCAAACGCCCATCTCAACAAGCCTATGCCTCAGTTCCTCTCTCTCTGCTTCGCCTCAAACTTCTCTTCTCCTTCCCTTCTTCCTGAGATAGCCTACCATTCTGTAGCATGGTGTAAGAAACCCTGAGATCCTCTGTGATGGTCAATGTTTTGTTATGTCATCACTCAATAAGTACGGTTGAAAATATTCTTGTCATGTCTGGGGAAAGAGTGGATCGAGTATAGTATAAAAATAAAGCTATTCTCTCATACCTTGGAAGCTTTGATACTTTAGGGCTCTGACTCTTGGGTCATTTACTGTAATTTATGTGTTCCAGAAGAACTGCAATCACATCTTCTGGAAGTTCCATATCCCAGGAAGCTTCCTCCTAAATTGTACCATCAATTTTCAATTCACTTAGATTCCTATAATTTTATGACTAGAGGGGGCTTTAGAATTGATTTAATCAAATTCTGTCATTTCACAGAAGAGAAAGGTGAGGCCCTGAAATGTTAAGTGAGTTATTATATTACAAAAGTACTTGCTAGGTAAGTCAGTGTGAGTTTTGTGGTCCTTTGCCTCCTAGTGTAGTATTCTTAACAGTACACTCAACTTCAGTGCCATGCTATATAATTAACTCTTCCATGTTCCCAGGAATAATATGGAGCTCCCTACCAAAAATCAGCCTTTATGTTTAAAGTTCAGCCTACTGAGGGCAAAAGTGATCTCTGATGAGTGACTGGGGAAAAAAAAAAAAAGAAAGAAAGAATTCCTTCCAGAAAAAAATGGGAAATTGCCCTGGAAGGATCTTTCCTTTCAGAAAAAATGGGAAGATTGCTGCTGATAACAAATCAAACTGGGATTGTCTGAGTTACATTAAATACCATAACCACATTATTATTCATGCCAGGAACAGTCCTGTATTATGAAGAAAATATTAATATGATGAAAGACTAGCCCATGAACCACCTGGAGAATATCTGTCAACCGTAAGAGTTCCCACACAGTAGCAGGAATCACTGCCTCATAGGCAGTAGTGTGGCTGCCATGTTCTTCCACTGGGATCCACCCAAATGATCACCTCCACCATCATCAATAGCTAACTTTGGTGTGTCTTCTCTAGAAAGCAACAATTAAGTGCCAGGAATTGACAGTCTTCATTTACATCCCAGCTATAAAGGTAGCAGAAAGGAGCCCATCCCCATCCACTCTCTTCCCAGAGACACAGGGGAACAACTTCAAGGAGTATGACTTTACACTAGATGATGATGCCATGGCTCTCTAGGGAAACTCATCCTACAGTCGTCTAATCATGTCATCAATACCTCTAACTTCCTCTTTCTTGTCAAAGTCAATTATTCTTTTAGGTTGTGCTTGGGGAAGGCTTCCAGACTCCTAACAAAACGGGGGTTCTATCATTCTTGGGGAATCTCATAATCAAGCCCAACAACATGCTTTTCTATTCCCTTTTTAAAAAAATTTTCTATTCTGCCTTTCCCAAGTAGTAAAGGGCAATAGAAAAAGGATTAAACTGGAAATCCAGAGACCTGAATTCCAGTTCTGACACCTGAACTAAGTACACAGCTTTGAGAGAGCCGCATGATCTCCCGGGCCTTGGTTTCCTCATCTACAAAATGAAAGAACTGAAGAAGTGGATGCAAATGTTTCTGGCAGTTTCAGCATCCTGGGAACTTCTTATAGCACAGGACTATTGCCAGAGAGAGAATGTCAGATTATAAAGCCCCTGGAAGATACAGCTTAAAATTCTCTTAATTACAGTGTCTAACAAATTCTGAGCCCCGAACAAATAATCAAGTGTCAAGGGAAAGAATCCCAGTATTATTTATTACCCCGCAAGTTGCTATGAAATACTAATGTCAAGTACTAGTGATGGTACTTGAATTACTGTATGTACTCAGATAATTACTGTATGTAATTTGCAAATATGCAACAGCATGTACATTGTAATGATAAGGATAACAATACAGTTGATAACAACTTAGGCTTGCATAGGATTATTTTACTTAGAGTTTCAAAGTGTTTCATAAACATTGGCTCATCTATTTTCTGAATACCAATAATGCAAGGTACAGCTGGGGACAGAGAGAGGGAGGGAGTGAAGTGTATATACACACTTTGGAGATGGGCAATCAGGGCCCTGACAAAAGTACTGATTTCCCCTGGTGACACAAAACCAGAAACAGACCTGGAAACCTGCACCCAGTTTCTGGGTATGCAGACTGCTGCTCAGAACACAAGCCCACCCCAGCTTTCCAATTTATAGCACGAAGTTTATGACATGGCATTACCCAGGCACTTTAGGGCGTCAATTTCCTTTACAATTTTATAAAATATCATTTGGAAGGAGGAAGAAATTTATGCTTGTGTACTAAGAGCTCTCCTGTCTGCCCACCCTCTTGGGATAAGAGTTGGTTTCACCTGAATAGAGTTGCAAATAGGAGGCACACACTCAGTGCTGGGAAAGCCATGGGGTTTGTTTTTAATTTAAAGAACGGCTCTGATTTGGCTACACATTTTAAGCAGGCACTGTATAATACAAATCCACTGAATTCACTCAGATAGGAACAAGTTATGCCATCCTAATACTATCTAGAAACCAGATGTATAGTTACTGTTTTCTTTTTTCTTTTCTTATTTTTTTTTTCTCTTGCTGCACAAAATTAGTTCCTGGGATACCGAGATTCTAGAGGCTCATTGTCTTGCAAAATATTCAGGTGCTTCACGATGATCTACAATAATAAACCTCCAGTGCTATGGCAAAACACAGATAAAAATGTGAAAAAATATATATGCATGTATACATAAAATGAAATATAGATGTGGTATGAGTGAATCACAACACAAAGAGAAAGCAGTAGGGCGGGAGGAAGATAGCTTCCCTTCCAATCATGTGAATTGGGAAATAGAATGGATGCTCATTAAAGTAGTTTACCAGGACTCCAATTTGTTCTGTGATTAAGAGGTATTGGTTGGACAAGATTGGTGAGGGAGATCAATATACTTGTCTTCATTCTTAATTCTTTCTTAATGTCTCTGTCTCCATGGAGCAGCTCAATCAGAGATGTAGAGTCAATCTTTATCCACCAGGGGCTGCACTTCAGAATCCAAAAGCCCCAAAACAAAAAACTAAGTTTGGGCCTATAGCAAGTAAATTAAGTTGACGCTCAGCTCCCTCTGTCCCAAATGCCCCACTTCTGTTTAAGTATTATCATGTTTCTGTCCAATAGATGTGACAGGGATGAGACAAGGAGGATGGAAGGAGTCATGGAAAAAAGCTACTCATTGATCCTAAAACGAGATGATGGTATAAAGCACCTAACACAGTCTTTTACACTGAAGCACCCCACTGACGCTATTCCTCTACATCCTCATCTTTCTCTACAACTCAGGCTAAGGTGGCAGGGGTGGGGCTGAGGGGTAGGGTGAGGGTTCTTACCTAAAGCTCCATGGTGCCATAATCTGAGACCCACACAGTACCAAGATCCACCTTCCTCTCTCTAGGTCTTCCAGGCTCAACCTCTCTGAAAATGGTTCTTAGCGAGGGGTAATTTTGCCCACCAGAGCACATATACAATGGAGACACTTTTGATTGTCAAAGCTAGGGAGAGGAGAACTATTGGGATATAGTGGATAGAGGCCAGGAATTCTGTTAAACATCTTAAGGTGCATGGGACAGCCTCCAATAGCAAATAAAGGTGAAGTAACTAACTACCCAGCTCAAAATGCGATTGGTGCGGAGACCCACAAACCCCACTCTTTGGTGACAGGGATACCTTGATGACATAACTCACTGGACTATGGATCCTTGATCCAGAATTATTTTAACAATCTGAAATGTAGAATTCCTCTTGCTTCACAATGTGTATGTTGCATAGAGCTAAGTGTAGGGTCATTTTCACTGTCACATCTTGTCAAAATGATGAGTCAATTCAAAGGACCGGGAAGGGACTAGGATGGTGGAAAGAAATTATTGTTGTTATAACACTTCTGTGCCTCTAAGTTTTTATTTATATGCCACAGGCTGTTATGTGATCATTAAAACCTGTTCCCTTCACTTCCTGGACACGTGGACTATATTTCCCAGGCTCCTTTGCAGTTGGATGGCCATGTGACTGAGTCCTAGCTAATGGGGTGTGAGAGGAAGTAATAGAAGCATTTCTAAGCCAGGGTTATAAAATGTTGTCACACGATCCTTTACCCTCACTCTTTCCTTGACTCCTGTCCATATGCAAAGTTCCAGTAAAAGAATCCAAGGCTGAAAGGGAGGGCGGTCCCACCAGAGAGAAGGAACCTTAGTTCTTGAAGGATCATACTGAAGACCACTTGTTAACCAGCAACAATTGCATTGGACTTTATGTGAATAAGAAATAAAACAAGCCTCTAGAAGTTGGGCATTGTTACAACAACTAGCATTTCTTAGCCTAAATTAATACAATATGCATGTATTATTTTAACAATTATAACTCAAATATAATTAAAAGATGGTTTTCAAAAGTCTGTTGAAAGCATATTGCTGTGAAGTTTGTTTTAGACTTTCCAAAATACCACAGAAATTTCTTTTTCTAATGTAAATTGACCCATATCACTTTCTACCTTAAAGCACTTCAGTGGCTTCCTGTTGCACTTCGTATAATATTTTAAAACTCTTTTCATGATTTGCATAGCCCTTCACAATTGCAAAAGAATAGAATGCTTGAGGTATAATAACAGGGGCTTGTTGATGAAAGGATGAGTTTTGTCTCCCACTCCAGCTATGAAGAGTTCAGCTACCCCTTTCCACACCTAGCATTCCTACTCAAGGTTTTAAATCTTAAGGAAGTAAAACAAAGATACAAGGATAGTTGAGAAATAATTCAGGGTAAAAGTCTTGAGAATGGGACTACATTAGCACCAAATGTCTAAGGCATTAGTGGCAGAGGCATGCATCATTACCCAGACTATTCCTGCAGAACTTTGTGTTGCCCTGCTGCCTAGCCTCATTGAGATCTTGCCCATTTCTGAACGTGAACTTCCTATTGATTCTGTGAGTAATTGTGTGTGTGTGTGTGTGTGCGCGCGTGCTTTAATTAACCAATTTTAAAATGGACTGCTTGCAAGCAAAACCCTTGAGTGATAGAAAATCTGCCCTAACCCCAGGAATGTAAGCTCCATGAGGGCAGGAAATGTGTCTGTTTTGTTCAATGTTATATCTCTACCCTGCTACCTAGTAGGATCTAGCACATCATAGAAGCTGATTAAATATTTTTGAATGAAGATAGCAGAATATCAAGCAAAATTTACACATCAGCATCAGTTAAACCCTTCCATTTCAAAAATCAAGAAGAATAATAAATCAAAAAGAATCAAAAATCAAGAGTAATAACATGGGAGGTTAGGAGGGGTTGAAGTGGAAGGAAATTAACACCTGAGTAATGAGAGTAAGTTACTGAGGGAAAGTAATGCTCCCTGAAAACTGCCTGGAAACTGGAAAGCAAACTTTAACTCTATTGCCTCCTGCTGGGCAGTAAGAGTAGTGCAATAACCACAGCCCTCACTTAACTGTGGCAATTCGGTTTTCCAGCAAGTAACTGCTTTCCAAAAGGTGAAAACTTGTTAGTGTAGACTCATGTTCCCATCCTGAAAAGTGATTCCACCTTTCTAACTCTCAACATCCTGGCTCCAACTACTTCAACTACTTGGCAGATTGGTTTTGAGGATCCAACAAAACAATGTATTTTATAATGCTTTATAAATTAATAGAGTATTTTATGAATGTATGGAAGGATCATTATGTGCACAATTCACCCTAGGAATAGCAACAAAAATTTCAAAGGAACTCCTCTGTCATTCAGGAGAGCTGCATGTCTTTCTACAACATAGGCTGGATTAATTTACATTGTAATGATACTTTTTCTTCCACAGGTAGAAAGTAGCCATTCTTATCAGAACTGCTATCCAGGAGTGGAGATACGATGTTTCATGAAGATATCATGAAGGAAACGAGGGTTTGTGTAGAATCGATGTGGAAAGAAATTCAATTTAAAGAAATGAGATTTAAATGGTGGAAAACTTTGTGGAAACCTCAGAGGTTTGCATATACTTGGTGCAATGTGGTATGGTGGAGATGACTGCAGGTTTTCTGGAGGACTTCATGCTCTCTCATGCTTTTTCAGGAGCACGGCCCTGAATCTTCTTGTGAGGCATAATAACCACTGCAGACAGAAGCTACTTCTGATTTAAGTTCTCATGGAATACAAGCACTTCAACTAGGTAGCAAATGCTTGTGATGCTTGCTGCAGAAAGGCAGAGGAAGCACCAGGGATGCCTCCACTCAGGGACAAAGCAAGTGGATCCCTATACTTCGAAATTTCAATTTCCGGGAAGATCTTGAAGCTGCCACTGCACCTATGAGCACACAAACTCTCCATCTGATGGCTTATACTTAAGGCTCATTTATAGGGTTTGATAAGTTTTATCAAACATGAAATTAAATTTTGACTCCCTTCAAAATGTAAAAGCCCCAAAGGCCAAAAATAATTTGTGTAGGGTGATATAAAAATTTTTGTGTAGGTGATATAAAAATACACAGGAAGATGACTCTAGGAAATTTGTTTTTTTATTGTTGTTTTTGTTTTGTTGTTGTTGTTGCTGTTTTGTTTTTGTTTTGTTTTTTAAGAAACGTGCTTTTTAATGTTGTCTCTGTCAAGAACCTAACTTGGTCAAGGATTATAACCACCCCGGAAGTCATTTCCCTCATTTATAAAATGAGTGTTGGAACAGAACGGGTGAATTTCAAAGACATCCTAGCAGTATACTTCTTTCCTTAATTCAACCTTTAACTCTTCATAAGTGTTCAGTAGATAAAAATGTGTATAAATGGAAGCAATGCTCTGCTAGGAGTGCAGGGCAGGGACTGGGAGGCAGGAAAAGGTTCCATGGAGAGAACTGTAGAAAGCAGAGGACAAGCTAAGCTTTGCACTGAACTTCACAAAGCTCTAAAATTGAGCACTCGTTTTTTAAATTTTTAATTGAAGCATAGTTGACATACAATGTTATATTAGCTTCAGGTATATAACACAGAGAGTCAACATTTATATACATCACAAAATGCCTACCAACCTAAGTATATTAGTATAGTTGCCATCTGTCACCATACAGTTATTACAATATTATTACAATATTATCAACTATATGAACTTGTTTTGTTTGCAGAGTGAGGTGGGTCTGAAGGTAGATGGGATGGAGTACAGCAGAGAGCAAAAGAGGACCAAGGAAAAGTTTGGAAAGTCCTGCTTTGTCTAGTTCACAACTGTACCTAATGGGGTGACTAGCTGTCACTTAAGCAAATGGTGGTCTGGAAACCTGGTCACTCAAGATGGACAAATGATGGCCCATCAGCAAGGACAGAGCAGAAGAGTATCCTGCTTACCGCCTGTAGCTGGCTGGGCAATCTAATAAGAGATTTCTATAACATTTTCAGAGACTCCTAAGTCTCTGTGAGTAATGCACTGCCCACTTCAACCTAACCTGAACTGGCAGCAGGTGTCCACTGGATGCAGATCAGTGGCTCAGCTAGCTGAGAGTTAATCCCTCACGCTCTGCAGACAGAATGGCAGGGAGGGGAGGAGGCGAGGCAGGGAGAACCAAGTTGGATGCAAAGAGCCAGACACTGCTTCTTGCCATAGTCCTACATAAATCCCTCTCAAGGAGCTTCTCTCCCTCCAAAAGATGAGCATGCTTATCAAACCATCAATAAAGGGAGAAAAGAAAAAAAAAAAAAAATTAAAGGAAAATCTCCCTTCCTGAAATGTGTGGTAGGTTTGGGAACCCAGATTTAAAACGCTATCTCTGGACTAAGTTCAAATCCAGCCAAACATGATGTTCCCATTCAAAAGTTTCAACCTGCTGTAGAAAGAAGTTCTTACTTCAGAAACTCAAATGCACTGATTAAAAGTGAGCGCCACAAACACACACTCCAATATCATCCAGAGCGAGTCGGAACCCACACCAGAGTTAACAGGAAACTCGGTGGAGGAGAGTCAGAGTCACCACTGAAACAAAAGCCCTGGTTCTGAATGCCAGCTCAGCAGGCAGCACTCGCCTTTTCAATGGGACTCGCTCTTTGATGTGTGTTTTTTAACAGCAACTTTCATGTGGTGATGGAAGAAGCTAAGAGCAAGGTGGTAGCATTATGTGAAGACCAATGCTTTCAAATGCCCTTTGCCCTTCAACAGCACCAGGCAGACAAAGAAGAACCACATAGCCCAGAGAAGCCTACCTGTTTTTTAAAGAATATCTGTGCTAGCAGAATCTAAAAGGGTGAGAAGGAGCACGGTCTTCAATGGCAGAAAAAAATTTGGTGGGGTCACTTAGAGAGAGAGATTTGGCTTAAAATAGGAGTTCACTTACAGCTTCACTTGGATCATAACCCAAATTAAAATTATTTGTGTCCAATTAGCTTAAAATAAAATATCCCGGCGTGTGGCAAGTCTTTCACACGTTTATTTTCAGTAGCGGAGGAATGAAGCAGCAGTAGAAGTAACAGGACCCTGAGCCTTGGGAAACTATACAGGTGGGTCTTGTTTTACATAATACATACATTCCTGGGAAAGCTAGGTAGAAATGGAACAATATTTTTATATATAAGGTACATGCTATTTTAAAAGCATGTCACTGAAAACTCGATATTTTGACAGATTAACAGAGTTTTTCATATTCTGGATTGGTCTAATGAGGCTGATTTACTCCAAGGATCTGAGCCCACTGTTTGGGGCCTTCTCACAGCAGCAAGTTCCCACAGGGACCTTTAAAGGCCATTCTGGGTCAGCTTATCGGAAAGGCCACATGAGGAAGGAGCCAGAAATGTACCCAATATCATTAGGTAGGAATAGCCAACTAGGAACTATTAGCTGCTCCACGGAACGATGTATTACAGGACATTTTCTAGAACTGGGATGGGGGCCGGCTGTTCTCAGGAGCAGTGAGAGAGAAACAGGTAGATACTGGGTCCATACAATAGGATGGGATGCTATTCCAACTCCGGTCTGCATAGAGCCCATGTTCCAGTGAAAGCCAAGGGTTCAGAAGGTGATGGTCAAATGTGGTTGCCCTGGCTGGTGTGAGGGAAGCACAGACAGAGCAAAGAGCTTCTCACACCCTCGGGGGACACCAAAGCTAGAAACCATCTGTTCAGGGCTTGGTTGAGAGGAAGGTGACGAAGTAGGAAGAAAAGATGAGGAAGAAGAAAAGGAAGAACGAAAGGGGGAGATAAAGAAGCATGACTCTTCATCATCATATGTAATGATAAAGGCTAAAGGGGAACATGATGAAATTCAAGATTTTTTAAAGGATTGGTTGAATATGAAATCATAACAAAGTCCAGGATGGTATTATCAAGTGTCAGGTCACATACCCCATACTATACCCCATTCCTTAAAGCTTAATGAATACATTTTTAGATTACATTCATAATACATTTCAGGAAAGAAATACTAGTTTTTATAGAAAGCAGCAAACTGAGCCACCAAGAGGTAGCTAGCTGAAAGTTGAAAAATATATTTTTAATATTTCCCCATTTTTTTTTTTTTTATCATTTCCATTAAGCCATTCTGATACTGGGGCTTTAAGAAACACTCAGCCCACGTCCATTTGTCTGGGGACAACAGCATAATGCTGTCTGAGGCCCTAGGATGGCAGCCATCCCACTGTATTATAGCAGTTTTTACAGTTCTCCCTTGTAGAGCACTGAAGCTGGCTCTTGCCCACCTTCCAGGCCCCTCCCGAGCCCACCAGCTACCCAGAAGGACTGACTAGATGTTCTCCATTCTGTGATGCCCTCTAACTCTGACACCAGCTGCTTTTCACCTCCCTTCAGCCTCTAGGCAACTCTGATGAGCCCCCAGTTCAGCTTTTACCTTCCCCAGGTCACCTTCCCGGACTACCCCCTATAAAAGGCTCTCTCCTGTAATTCCTCAGCACCCAGAATTTATTCTCACCTAGCATCCACCATGAGAATTTGCAATTGCCTGTTGAACTGTCCACCCAAACCTGTCTGTAAGCACTGTGAGGGCAGGGAATGGCCCTTTCTCTATGTGGTCTCAACAGTCGTCACAGTGCCAGGCAGTGTGACCGCTGCCCAAAACATGCTGCCACTGAGAAGCCAGCAGGTGCTGCTCCACGCGTCCCCTGTTGCCTTATTATCACTTATTATCATAGGCACTGTCTGACCCACCCCGGAGGGCTTTTGGGTCTAAAAGCATTAAGACCATGGCAGGACAGGTTTTTTCTGTCTTCTTTGCACATGTTCTACGGGCTGTACCCTAAAGAAGGAAGCCTTATCATAGAAAACTAGCCACTGCCCACATAAATGAGATGTTGTCATGAGTTTTATATTAAGTGATGTTACAGAAAACCAGAGAGAGAGTTTGTTGTGGTTTCCATAAGGACAATCAAGGAGAGCTTCATTTTATGTTGAGGACATATATGTGGAATACTTAGCGTGTTATTTGGGTTCTCCAAGAAGTA
This sequence comes from Lutra lutra, assembly GCF_902655055.1. Lineage (NCBI taxonomy): Eukaryota > Metazoa > Chordata > Mammalia > Carnivora > Mustelidae > Lutra > Lutra lutra. The sequence goes on from NC_062286.1 coordinate 63,904,170, forward strand.
GATGTCAAAATGGGATTAAACGTGTGAGAAGTTTAGTAGAGGAAATGGTGCAGAGGAAGAAAGGTGGAGAGCCAGAGAAGGCAGGGAGAGCCTTCAGAGCACAGTACAGGTTTGACCTTGGGAAGGGAAAGCGAAGTGGGGAAGAGTGAAGACCAAGTAGAAAGTTGCCACTGCAGCACAGTTCCAAGAAAGGCTCATTCAGGCCCATGGGAAGTCTGTCTGTCTCTCTCCCTCTACCCTTCCTCTTCTCTTAATTTGAATCTGTATGTAGAATTTTAGATTGTTTCTGACTTCAGGGAAAGGGCATTGCTTTTATTAAAGCCGTTGTGAAGTACAAACCACCCTGTTTTCACAAGTCATCACAAAGGGAATAAATACCCCAATCTACCACAAGCCTCACTCTTGAATCTTAACAGGAACTCACAGAAGATTGACTGAACCACTAACATTTATTGAGTGATTATAGGTGCCATGTTCTCTCCTAAGCCCTGTGGGAACTGACTCATTCAATCCTCACAATAATCCCACAAGTTAAGTATTAAAGTATCTCCATTTAAAGACGAAGAACCTGAACCCCAAGGGCTGTTTAGTTACTTACTCATCACCATGAAACTAGTAAGTGGCAGAAGAAAATTCAAACTTAGCCCATGCTCGTACCAGCCACATTCAATAGCCCCAGTAACCCGGCCTAAAGTGCTATGTGTTGCAGACACAAACACCAAAATGTTCTCCTTCCGGTGCTCCTCCCACATTCTGGAGCTGTTGCTGGGATGTGGCTTTCTCGGCCACCCTGCCCCTCACATGGCTTGATGAGTATTATCTGTCAATACTTCAGACTGAGAAGTGATGTGTGCCATTTCTGGACCAGCGCCTTTAAGAAGAGAGTGCAGATTCCCCATGTCTCCTTTCTTCTCGAGACTGGAACCCTTGATGCCTTGTGACCCTGGACACCATGTGTTGCCAATGGCAAAACTGCCATCAGCTGAGGTCTTTGAATGCTTTTGTGGGACACCTGCTACTGACTAGAAACCAACTCAGATTTTTGACCTTACTGTGTTTCAGTCATTGTTATAATTACTTAATAAGGGAAACTGAATGTTATAGCAGTTATCCTTCCCGGTCTAAGAAGACGAGGAGTTATCTGCCTGGAAGAGCATGATGTCATTGGCTTAAAGTCGCAGAGATAGTGACAGCAGAGGTAGGAATCAAATGTAGATGAGGCACTCAGTGAGAGGAGGAGAGCCAACAGAGAAGGGAGACTCAGAAGTCTTGGCAGAAGCCCCCTCAGTCCAACTGTTGTCTCTGGGGAGCTACTGTAGAAGGTGGGACCCAGCAATCCTAGTGTTAAAAGACTCAGAATCAAGTGTTGATGCCGGAACCAGGTACCACATCAAATGTAAGGCCTGGGATAAAACAGGGCAGCATGAACCACTGTGTGACAGAACAGATTGTTGGGGTCCTCCTAAGTGTGACGGTCTTCTACCCCAGAGAAGTAGGAGAAAAACAGGATTCAAAGAAAGAGGCTGTACAGACTGGGCATTTTTGATTGGCATGAGGAAAGGGCCATAGTTTGATGATATGCAGTGATTAACTCGTGCCCTGTCAGTCCCCAAACTCATGCAAGCCCATATGGAGAAGCTACCAGGAAAAAAAGGCAGATATTCTCTCTGTTCAATGACCGTCATCTGTCTAAAGGGCACTAAAATGGTGAAAGCCATTGCATTAGCCTGAGGTAGTCAATGCCTTGTGGATAACAAATCTTTAAAATACTGGGCACCTCTGAACATAAGTCTCCCTCAGGCCTCTAAGCCTTTTATCCCCATCTTTTATCCATGGTCCCAAAGAAACTCTCCGTGAAGCATGGAGAATGATCTTTAAGCACTTGGAAATGATAAGGCCTTTCTGTCCTAAGTGTTCAGGGGTCTAAACCTGTCCCTGTCATGGTTCCTATTCCGACACAGCAACTCCATGGAATCCCAGGGTAGGTTAAGACAACACAGTATGTTTTTCAGAGGACAAAGGGTGTTAACTATCCAAAAGTACACTGCCTGCTCAGGGTACATTGTGCATTCTAAAAACATATAAGTGCTCTTCTGTCTTCACAAAGAAGGTAAAAGCAAGAAAGTGGATTAAATGGACAAACAACAGCCTACTTCAGATCTGGATATTACATTGTCTTCAGTGAAGTGTTTCTAATGTTCTTAAAGCTTGCAAATAATGAAAAGGGTATCCCGCCCACTGAAATCCAAGTAAATATGCTGTAATTGGTTTAGAGTGCCTTTAATACTAGTGTTCTCATGTTTTAAAACTCTTTTTTCCAAGTTTCAATAACATGATCTTGAAAGATACACTCTCTAAGTAATTCTTTGTCCTCAGGAAGACACTCAAATCACTTCTCTAAACTGATGGTCTGGCATCCTTCCAGAACTGATTTAGAAGTTATGGCTCACACCCCATGTCTGAGTCTTCTAACCTTGGCACATTCCTAAGTCCCATGAATAGGGTTGGCAGTTGGGAAGGATGGCTATAAAAAGAGAGAGAGAGCTGCATGCATCTAACTCTGTTTAGCAAATTTTGCTTTCACGAAAATCCTAGAGAGTCAAGAAGACATTGCCAAGATACCTACAAGATCTCAGAAACCTGTTGGACCATTCCATATGCCATATCACACTAAAAATAACTTCAATTTCTATAGAGCTTTGTAGTTTGCAAACACTTTTATATGCATTATCTCAGTTGATCAATATAATAATCATGGAAAATATGCAGAGCAAATATTATCCCCATTTGACAGATAAAGATACTGAGGCACAGGGGGAGTTGTGTTCAAGGTTACTCAGCTATTATTCCCTTGGCTAAGAAAGAAACTCAGTCTTTAGGCAGGAACTTTGGTTCCCTTTCCACTACACCACTCCGCCTCCTCAGAAGCCAGTCTGAATTAGGGTGTTACAGAACAAGTTTCCAATCTGCTTCTGACAATGGCTAGGCTGCTCTCAGCACTGGTCGTACCAGGCCAAAGAGGAGAGATCATGGTCACTGGGAGGAATGCGACCTCCACACTGAATTCCAGTAGGCATTGGTGGAGGTATCAATAGAGGAAAAAGCCCCTTGACACACAGCATCTTAAAACTTAAGCACAAGCACGCATCATTCTCACTAATGTGCAATTTCTCTCAAAGCTCTTTGGAATTAGGGGTTTGCTTTGCCTACTGTGAGAAAGGCATCCACCAAGCTAAATAGGGCCCTCAGGCACGCACCCAGCTTTCTCAGAAGCCGATACTATTTAGATGGAGTCCTTCCATGCACATCTCCCAGGACGGTTTTAGACAGCCTATGAGTATACTTTATTTCCTTTAAAACAAGTAACCTAGAAAATGAAATAACACATATTAGATTAAGCTCTGTCCCATTTGGCTAATTCAGAAGTTAATGGAAGGTCTCTTTCGGTCATTGGTATTGGCAGAGACACATTTAGTGAAACTCTCGTGGGAACCTCGCACAGGTACAGTAGCAGCTCTTACCCATAAATTAAGAATGGCACTTAAAGGCAGCTTTTTCCTCTCTAAGAGGGTGCCATTCAGGTTTCTTTTGACAAAGGCCCCGCTTACCAAACTCCCCCCAAAATACAAAGAATCAGAGACATGGGGTGGGGGGGAGAGAGAGAGGAGACAGAGAGGGGGACAGAGAGGGAGGGAAGAAGAGGGATCTAGACCTTAGATATGGGTATGATACAGTGGAAAGAGAAGGAACCAGATCACTAACAAATACAATGGAGGTGCCCACTTCACACAGTGTTTATGGCAATTAAAAATTTCTTTCACCTCTTTGAACTACACACAGTACCTACCAAATAGGCTGTTTATATTGGAGATTTAATACAGAGCACTGATTTATAATTTTTCAGTGAAGTAAATGCTGTCTTTGAAAATAGAAGTAATAAAAAATAAAGCTTAATAAAGCTTGACTGTTCCATGACTTTAACCCCAGTCCCTATATTGAAGCAATTATATCCAGAATCAAATCACATCCTGAAGACACATTCTGTCTCATTGTCTCTGTGATCTTCAATTCTGTCACAGAGTTGATGAAGCTACTCCACCTACCTGCCACTTTCCCAAGACTGAGTCCTCTTCTGATAAAAATCAAAAAAATGAAACGACCTCCTTACCTCCTTCTCAAATGCACACTGAGCCTATCCACCATGATGAGAAGACCACATTCATATTATGACCTGTTGAATTATTTTATGTCATACTTAAGTCATTTTTTATAACTATATAAGTGGAGGAGATCTAGAGATGCTTTTTATTGTATTATATTTCTACCTTTCTCTATTTTTGGTTCCAGAGTAATGCTACCATAGTAAAATCAGGTAGTTTTTGATGTTTTCCTATACTTAGGAATAATTTAAAATGAATTGGCTTTTGAAGTTCCCAGGATTTGTTTTAGTATTAATACTTTTAATACATTAATCATTGTTTGAGATTGTATTTAGCTGGTTAGTTATTTATTTCATTTTGTCTACTGCCTTAATTATTTCTTTTCAATTATTCTTACATATTTTTGGTAATTTACATTCTTTCAAAATACTTCCATTTCACTGAGGTTTTCAAACTTATTGGAACATAACTTTGCACCACTCTCATGATTTTTATTGTCCCTGAATCCATTCTAAAGTTCATGCTCCCATTTCTAATTCTGTTTATGGTTCTGCCCCTTTATTAAAACTGACAAGGTTTTATCAATTAATAAAATCATGTACAAAATAAATTAATAAGTAATATACTGTAATATATAAATATATATAAATTTATGATAAATATAAACATATTTTTCTATAAATAAAATAGTTTTTGCTAATACAGATGATTAATCACTTCTATCATCTTTAGATATCTGATTCTTTCACTATTTTTATCTTTATTACTTCATCATAATTTTATATTTGTTTAATTTCTAGAGTTTTACTTTTAATTCATTTATAATTATCCTTTATTTCCCCAAGGAAATGAAATATTTCAAGGCTATTACTTCACCTCTGAGTATAGCTTTGGCCAACTACTACAAGTTTCAGTCTGCAGCATTTCTCATATTTATTGCTTACTGAATCATACGCAATTTTATTTTTTATGTCCTTTAAGCCATAAGTTAAGTTCGATTGTCTGAAATATGGAAGTAACCTTTTAAAAATACTGTATAATAGCCAGTTGAGAAAATAACTATTTATTCCTAAAAACACTGAATACTTTTTACCATTATCTGTTACTTATTAGCAGCACCTCAGTTTTTAGTCAGGTAGTTTTCAGTTCTTTCTATATGTACCTTGCCACATTAAACTACTCTGATTTTCTGGGAGTTTAGGACTAAGATCTAGAGTATAGAAAGTTCTAGCATATATAGTTCTAGAGCTCCATGAGGGCAGGGACTATGTTTTATTGTTACTGTTGTAGTTTTGTATAGGTAGCCCAAAGCCTAGCACATGGTAGGAACTTAGTAAATGTTTGCTTCATGTTTATTTGATTTAATATCTACCTCATTCCAGAAATTCATAGTGGTCATAAATACTTACTGAATAAATTAATATACCATGCATTTAAAAAAAAAAGTATTTCACAGAGAATTCTCTATGTATAATGATTTTACAAAAATTACCAATGAAAAGAACAAAAAAATGGACCAAAAACTTTCACCTATTCTTGCAATGGAGAAGGGCGAAGTTGTCGTAAATAGAGGAATGTAGAGAAGAACAACAGAAAAAATTGAAAAATGAAATAAAGGGCAATTATGGGCAATTATGCCCAAGGGCTTTAGCATAGCTTCAAAATGAGTTCTTTAAAAATGTGATTTCCTATGTGTTTTTCTTTATTATTTTCTGCCTCCTTCCTTCCTTTCACTTTCTATCTTCCTTCCTTTTCCTTCCTCTGCCCCTTCCTCCCTTCTTCACTAGTGCTCAGAAACCACTTTCAGTCATGAAGGCTGACATCCTTTATTGGATTTGGGGTCTGATTTTGTAGAAGAAGCATCTATGTCCACCCACATTGCACTCACAATATGCCACTATTCTAGTCATCAGAAATAGAGTCTCCATCATTCTGGATGGAATGGAATATTCCCTTTACTCAGCATAAATTCTCTGTCTTAACTTCACAATCACAATCCAATGGGGAAGCAGGTTATCTCCCTTCCACCCGACTTGGGAATGATTGTAATAAAATATCAAAAGTTAATAGAAAACATTGAAACTGCTTAAAAATCTTAGAAGGAATATGAAACCATAAATTAGCAAAAGGAAATGTCTTAATTCCACTATGCCAGGAGTCAGATGCCTCTTAGGCACAAAATAACTGTTGAGGAACAGAACTCCAGTGAAAGCAAAGCAGAAGGCTGGGTGAAAAACAGGAAACTGATCATACCCCATGACTCTTCTACTGGCTGGCACCCAGGAGGGCAGCCTTGCAGGAGAGTAATGAACCCATTTTATAAATGGAGACTATGACCATTAAAGAGATAAAATGACTTTTCCAAAAGTCAGAGCAGTGATTTGTGTTCAGCTCTTCAGATTACAAACAGCCTTGCCACATCACAGATGCACCTGCTGCCTTTTAAGAATCTGACCAGAAAAGATTTATTTCCCAACCCCTTGTGAGACGGACTTCTCTGTCTAGACCTTTGTTTTAACTGCTGCAGTCCCTGGAGTTTTCTCTTTCCCCACTTTGTGCCATGTATCTAAATTCATGTATTCTTCAGGGAGGAGGTCAAGTCTCATCTCTGCCACATTCCTTTGCATATGACTTCAGACTCCTCTACATTTCCTCATTGTGGCGGTGACTTGTCAATGAACCATGCATTTGACTTATGACTATAAGCAGCTTGAAGGCAGGTGCTGCAGAGTTCTTACAGTGTGGATACAGTGATCAATGGAATGGTACGGCACAAATCCCAGATTTTAGTTACTGAAGAACAAGAGTGGAAAAGAGGACACTGAAAATGAGAGAAACCAAGAAGCCAATGACTACAATCTGTCAATAAGAGAGCCCATCATGTAGGTATGCCAGTAAAACTGTTCAGAGGCAAATCTTCCAAGATATTATTCCCTTGAGAATGCATATCCATGGGGCACCTGGCTGGCCCAGTTAGCAGAGCATGTGACTCTTGATCTCAGGATTGTGAGTTCAAGCCCCACACTGGGTGTAGAGATTACTTAAAAATAAAACTTAAAAAAGTGAATGTACTTCCAATAAATAACTCTTTCTTTAAAACTCCAATACTAACACAAAATGATTACCTAATGTCAACAAAAACTTCCCTAAATGATTATTCCCAAGTATCTCATAGCTTCCTATGAATTAGTTGGATTTTGAAGGTTTAACCTTGAAAATTTATTAGGATATGAAACTTTCTTTCAGAAGTTTTTCTTTTCAATGCACTACAAATTTTCCAATTTCATGTACATATTTAATCAACCTTTTAATATATAATGTTTTAGGAACTGCATCATTTTTCCAACTTTCTCCTATGGGGCAATAACAGTATCTCTTGTACATAATACACAGTGGTTAACATGGGTTATTGAGTTTGCTTCCCTTCTTGCTAAATAAAATAGAAAAAATTTCCCCAAATTTTTAAAAACTGCAATTACCACATAGGTAAACCAAGTATGTCAAACATTTCTACAACACTAAGAGAGCCTATCCCATGTTTGCTCCCCTAGCCAGCCCCACCATTATTCTATTGTTATATGAAACACATTTGTTTTGAGGAATTTCTGACATCTTTTTAGCTTGTATTGTTCTTCTTCCATATCTGTGCCTACTTGGTAGGTAGGAAATCTAATTCCCTGGGAAGCATATTATCTGAAACTTACAATCTGTATATGCCACAATGTTTATTTTTTTTTTCTAAATTTCCCCTCATCCTCTTTGTCGATACCTATTTTTAAAAGTCATCATTGCCTTCCAGCTGTCCAAATTTTCTTCTCATTTTTCTCTTAAAAACTGACTTAAAGCAGGAGGTCAATATCTCAGCCATCATTAATTTTACACCCTCCTCTTCTCATTTATTCACTGGTCTTTTTTCTCTTGGGGATCACTTTTTTCCTTGATACATTTATAAAAGACCTCCTTACTCCATTTAACCTCTTTTACTAGCAATATCTCATTTCCCACTTTTGTGCTTCTTATCTTTCTTTGCTGACTTTAAGTTGTTCTGTCTATTTTTATATAGTTCCTGCCTTCTCCACTTCCAGGGCAATTGTCCTGTTATACACAGATCTCGAGCAACCATTGGGGATGACAAACTGTATTTTTACTAGAATTCTAGAGGAAGAGGCTACCTGCAGCTCTGTGCTCTATTCAGTTCTCTCGCTGCTACAGTGCAACGGATGTTTGTTTTTGTTTCTGCACTTAGACTATACTGTCTTAGGCTACTTCACACCTATTTACAATTATGAGTTTTAATAACCTCATTGAATCATACATATTAGATTTCCTCCCAATGTGTTTCCCAACTAGGAATCATAGCTTGTGGTGTTGTTATCAATGATCACATTTCTAAATAGGCAGTGGAGAGAATGGAAATGATTAAGTCTAGAAGGGTGAGGTCATTTGCATACTGTTAAGTGATTTGCATGCTGGCATAGCCTGGAACTGATTCAGAGGCTTCCCCACATTTCTCCCTTCATAACAAGGTGTAGCTTATTTTCCTCACTAAAAACCTGTCCTTTATTTTCCTCTCCCATGCATTCTCTTCCACTAGAGAATAATGCACACAAACACAAGCAAGACATTGCCAGGTAGTCTCTCTCTTCTGAGCTAATGTTCTCCTTGGCATAATTCATCATTCCCTCTGATTTTTCAGGGCTGGTGACAATGGTGACTCCCCTAATATCTGAGTGAAGTCCTTTATAAATATTTTGCTGAGTGATTGATATCTCATCTAGTTATTTTCCTCACACCTCTTCCCCTCCATATATAACAGATGGGATTCCATCTCAGAAGCAGATGTTGTGGAGACAGAATCAGGAGCCCAGAAGCCCTCTTTCTAGCCCCAGCTCTCCCATTAACTACCTCTGCAGTCTCCACGAGTCACTTAACCTCTCTGGGCCACCATTTCCATGTCTGTAAATTGAAGTTGAAAATGTCTTCTTCAGAGGTTTAACAAGGTGATCAGAAAAGATGTATATAAATGTATACCAAAGCTCTTGATACTGGGATTCCTGACTCCTCAGCTAAATCAGGTTAACTTTTCAAAATCCGATGGAATACAGATTAATTTCTGTTTCACCCATCCCCCTTATTAGCTTCTCATAATAATAAGCACACATACTTCTAGGAAGGTCCGTTACATTTTGAGAAATTACTAATGGTGAACTGTGAGATAATGAACAAAAGGATAATTTTAACCCCTCCCACCTCCATCCCCATCCATGTATCATTAGCAACCACATTCTCCACCTTTATTTGTGTAACTTAGGAGGGACCCTGCAGGGAGAAGCAAGGCTCTTGTTTGATTTTTGACTGAGTCTCATTCATTGAAGTAAGGTGTCAGGGCTGCCTGTGGATCTGGAAAGCATTTTGGAAGTAAGAAGCAGACAAATGTAAATCTTTTAAACCCCTATGATAAGCAAACTCTCCTCAGTTCAACATATAAATATAAACATTAAATCAAATCAGATGCTTATACATTTTTTAAACCCATCATAAAACATTTTGTTTTGACAGCTTGGTAATGTAAAGTAAAAACACCGACAGTCAAAAGAATCAGCATCTTTGCCTGCCTACTACCTGAAAGTCTTTCCTGTATATAAATAGAAAAAGAGAGAGAGAGAGAGAGAGAGAGAGAGAGAGAGAAGTATGTTTATGTAAAGAGAAACACTGATTTACTAGAGCTGATTGCTTCATAGTCTAATTACTTTTCAACTGGCTGTTCCAAATTAAGATGTCATTGATGGCTTTTGGTGATATATTTCATTTTAAGCAAATTTATTCTATAATAGAGTACATCATAATGGAAAGCAGAGTTCCTACTCTTCCCTCCTCTTTGTAGCCTGATATCTTGACAAGTAAATTAAATTTAGCAGTTAAAATGCTTCCATTAGTAATTTTATTAAGTTAATTAAAGAATCTCTCTTTCTGAATTTTAACTACCTTCCTTTCAGAACAATGTTGATTTCTTTTTTCTTTTTTTTTAATTTCATGTGTTTAGGGACTGTGATATATTCTAGGACCAATCAACAAGTCTATCAGGATTACATTTCTGTGGGCAAGATCCTACCAAGAAAATCAAGTAAAAGGAAAAAAAAAAAAAAACAGCTCAGAAGTCTTTGAAAGAGATGGTCTGTTTCATATCACAGAAGAACTAGGGTTTTAATATCTTTTTAAAAAGGGAAGAAGAGGAGGAGAGGAGAAAAAAAGTAAACCGAAAACACACTTTTGGGGAAAGGCAAAACTCCTATTAGTGTCCCCATACATAGTGGGTAAATCATGAAAACTTCAAGCAGAGTGTAGTCTATAGACAGAAAGAGAAGTACTGCTCTTTTCTTCTTACTCAGTAAGTGTGCAAGCAGTACTAAACAAGATCCTGAAGCTGATAAAGCCCATGTTAAGTGAAATTTTGGGCGCTCTCAAGGATGTGGCATTTTAAAAGAAGTCACAAACATTTCTAAGAGATTTAGGGCGAAAGAGTTGTCTCATTGACCATTAGCTGTTTTTTGTGGTTGGTGTTCTTAACTGAGGAATTACAGAAATGATTTCTAGAACTGGAAACTAGCATTTAGAAAATTTTATCTTATCCTCCCATGTTAAAGATGAAGAAACCAAAGACAAGGGATTAATAAAACTGCCACCCTGAGAATAATAATAGGAACTCTAACAATAGTGACTGATACTGATTGAACTCATCACTGTGAAGCTTTACTACATTCTCTCATTAAAAAGGCCAACGAGGGAGATTCTTCTAATGCCCCAACATTATAAATATGAGAAATAATGCCTAATGAAGATTAAGTAACTTGTGCAAAATCTGTATGACTCCAAAGTCCTATGTTCATAATTAGTGCATGCTGTTATGTAGGATGAATGACTAGAGTCCATTCATCTAGTTAGTAGTTCCACCAGGGCTAAAGCTCAGGACACCTGCTTCTCACATTTGCTCTTTACAAACTTGGCCATATTAAGAGAATGGGAAATCTGGTAGTTAAGCTTAAGTTTGGGCACTCAGAAGACACTATCATTTATTCAAAGAGAAATCCCACTGCCGAAGTGCCCAGTGGAATATTTGCTTTATGAATGAAATGAAGGTTGCAGCTCTTTGTTCAGACCCAAAGTGATAATTTGTTAAAAATTAGGGATACTACCCTTTACTCATTCATTGAGGAAACAGAGATCCAAGAATACAGCCCATAGCCATTTCTATTAACATCTCATGCCTTCTCTCATTTTCTAATATTCTAACCCTCTGGGAGCTCACATGCTCATTGTTCAATCCCTATCATTCCTCTCAAAATTACTTCCACCACCTCCTCAAATCCTCATGTTACATCCTTGCTCAGTACAGTCCTTCGCATGCCCACCTCAGGCATCCACCCCAACTGTTGCCCCTTTTCTGTGGGGAACTGAATGCCTTTCATAGCTATGTCCCAAGCTCACCACTTTCCCCATGAGAATAGGGCACCATGGTTTTTTCCCCTTCTATCCTTGCCCCATTCTTCAGATTCTGTTTCAAAATAAAAGCTCAAGAAAGAAATCCACCAACTTATAGATGTTTCCTGGCAGGACAGAATAGATGATGCCATTAAACTATTTAACAGGCCAGATGAGAGAAAAAACCAAGACCACATCACACACACACACACATACACATACACACACACACACACACACACGCACATATTATCTGTCTATAAACCTATCTATGTATGTGCCTTCCCTTTTTCACACCTGGAAAAAATTAAAATGACAGATGGCAGAGGCCTTCCCTAGATGATTTTTGTATATTCTTGAGAGCCCACTGCACCTTTTCTCCTTTCTTTTTTCCTTCCTTTCCTTTCTTTTCTTTCTTTCTTTTTTTACATCAAGATAAACAAGGTTTAAGAGCTTTATTGCCCTTTGCCCCTAATTTGATCCCTTGTCATCCTGGAGATAAGTTTTCAAGATGGTGCTCCCCAATTTCCGAAGCACAAGAAATTGGTAAACATCTCTGGGAGTATTTTTTGTGGAGGATGGTCCCTTTACTAAGCATACTGCTCCTCTAAAATGATGTCCTTAGAAAGAATCTAGCATTCTACAATATTTCTATAATTAATAGCTAGATGGGCAGACTCAGGGAAAAAAGAAAGTGGATCATCTGGTATGTTTTTTTAAATTAGAAATGATCCTCCCTGCCCTGACCCTTAACTGAGAAAGAATGCTACCTTTAGCTTAGAAACATAATTTGTATATACCTGACCACATAACAAACATATTTTTGTTAGAAATTTACCACTTACCTCCTTGATATCTTGCCATTCACATTCCATCTATTCTTTGGTGAGGACCTTTTTCAATTATTTTGAAGATCTTGTTTTTTATATGGCATTCAAGTCCAGTAGTGAAATCTGTTTTGTATTTATAATCAGTTTTCAGCTCTGGAAGAAGCCCAAATTGGTAAGTCCCTATGAGTGAAAAAGAAAAAAATACCAGAATTTAGTTATGCAACCTGAGCTTATAAAAGATGAGGGAAGATAACTCAAAGGAGAAGGACTTGCAAAACCTCCCCTCCTTTAACCCCAGTCATTTTGGCCCAGCTTTTAACCTGGGGAGTGACCAATTAAATGTGCAAAACCAAAACAGAGCCATTGGGATTGTGAAACTTGTGGCAAAATCCTCATTATTAGTCACATAAAAGGAAGAATGTGTGATTTTTAAAATAAAATACCAGAGAAAGATGTAACAAGTTTGCTGCAATAGGTATAGTTGGCCCCAGTTGTAAAAGATTTGATAAGCTTCTTCTTACTTGTCCTTCACCCTGGAGGCTTCTGAAGAGGCCTGAATATCTGGCTTAAAGTGAGTGATGCTACTTGAAATGAAAAGCAAGGAGATTGCAAATCACTCTTCTGCACAAGCTTGGAATAAGCTATGGCATGGCTGATGGACAGATTCAGGTATTTAAGTGAGTGTGATTCCTAAGCAACAATTTCTAAACCCTACATTGTCGTTGACCTCCATCACACGATTGGACATGTTTACGAAGGCACATGCAGTGGAATGAAATGCACTGGGAAAAATGCTGAAGTCATTTTCCACCACCACAGCCATATTACTGCAAATTGAAGCCACATTATCCTGATCAGCAATAGACACGAGCTTCACACCCTTAATAGTCTGAGATCATTCCAGCAGAAAACCTCTCTTCTTCAGGAGTCCCCACTATGGGTTTGGTTGGAGGAAGGTAATCTAACGTGTATGCTTACATAAGGTAAGAAGGAAAAAAGGATATGAAGAAATGGGACAAGACTATACTTTTGTCTTTTCCATTTCTCCTCTCTTTCCTTCTTAAAGGCAAAGATATTACGAAGATAAAAACTGCCCCCCAAAACAAGTTTTTTTTTCCACTGTGCTTTGATTGGTCAAAAAGCAAAAGCAAAGTACCCAAATAGCAGCCTTTTAAATCGAACACAATTAACTATACCTTGAAAAATATGGTCTACAGTTGTATATTCAATTAAATAGCTAAAAGCAATTTGTAAAGGTTGAAAACCTCAATTGCACACTGAAGTTACATAGGTCTGTTCAGATTTCCTGCTTCTTCACAAAGGCCCGAGATAAGTTACTTCTTCAAACATTAAAAGCAGAAATTTTCATTGTCTAGTAGATACTCCTAAAAAACTTTATTGTCAATTAAATCAAATATTTGCACTAGCCCTTTTCTTGAACCTTGTCAGAGAGAAAAACAAAACACCAATAAAAAACAAACTGTTCTTCATGACCACCAGAGCACTGGCTGTCTCTGATACAGCCCTACTTTGTCCCTATTGCCCATTGGAATCATTTTTGTGGACTCCACTTCGTCCGTTTCTAAGTTATATTCTGCGATATAGTTCATACATGTAGCAATTTTACCTAGGCTGGTTGAGGCTGTTTCCATTTCAACCACAGTGTTGATAACAGCCAGAGCACAGCGATCTACAATTATAGCCATTCCAATTGCTTGCAACCTAGTAGTGAAATTTTTTACATCCCACTTATACGTATCTATTAGACTGTAAGACACTCCGAGGCAGAGACCATCTTATTCATCTTTAAATCATTACAACATCTCCTATAATATTGGGTATATTGATCTCAAATGGTGAAATAACAGAATGAATGAGTGAATGAATGAATGAATGAAAGAAGCCGGGAATTAATATTTAAATACAGGCAATGATTATTTGTGTTATAGTTGCACTATACTGAGAACTGTCTGGAAGAGTTTTCAGAGCGCGACAGAAAAAGCTTGGCTGACTATTCTTGGAGAACACGTTGACTGTTTGTTGGATGGAGACAGTTCACCAAGAAAGCAGATTTTGACCCTTCAAGAACTTGAATGTGATGATGAGTTTATGACAGTTCTAAAAGCCAACATACGGTCGGTGGCCAGATTGTGGTTCTGGACTGAGAGGCTTCCATTTGGAAGGCAGACAAGCATTTGAATTATGGGTCTAATGAAAGTGTCAATAGCAATCCTGTTACTGGAGGAGCTGTAAAACCCTGCTTAATGAACTAGGCAGGGACACAAAAACACAATGGTCTAAAATGTACTGTATGAGAAAATGATAATTAGCCCAGATTTCATGTACAAGATAAAATGCATAGGGATGATATTACCACTGAGCAATATTATAGCCCTTCAGGGGACTGTTTTGTTAACAGGGTTTGGCTCAGCCTTTTCAATCCTCCTTATATGAGTGGAGATGTACGACACACAATCATGAGCTGTGAGTTGGGGAAAGAATGTCAGATGGTAAAATTCCTATCATAGCTGCTGACAAACGTTAATGACAATAAAAAGGGTTCTGGCCTCATTAAGGGTTCATTGTTATTTAGGAGGCTTGTGTGATATGGGACGATCTGCCAAACGGCCTCCTGCACAAGAAAAATCAGGGTGAAAGAGAAAGTCATTCCCCGATCTTGAAGTTTTACTTTTCTAGACCAGCAAACATCAACCAGGGAAGTAAGGCAAGATGAGGCCAGATCCATAGGGAGCAAGTGGGCAATAAATAGCCTCTTATTTTCACTGTTAAGAGTGAGAGAGCCACTGAAGCAGCCCTGAGTACAAAAGAGAACTCTGAACTTGGAACCAGGAGGCTGGGATTCTAGTCTTAGACTGTACTAACTCAGTTTGAACCGTCTCATCTCTTTAAAAAAAAAAAAGAAAAGGAAAAAGAAAAGTGGAAGTGGCTTAGAGTGGCACTTCAAGAACTCTGAATGGCTTAACAAATTACCTAAGGATTCTGTTAATATATATATATTCTGATTTTGTTGGTCTGGAGTAGGTCTGAGATTTTGCATTCTTAACAAGCTCCCAAGTTCTGTTGAGGCTGCTAGCCTACGGACTACAATAGGAGGAATAGGCGACTAGATAACTACTTCTCAAATTGCAAATTCTATGAGTCTACCAAAGTCAGTGATAATCCACTGGCTATTTGTTACTGCACATGGACAGACTGACCACTACTGAGGCTTTGGTATCATCAGTGCCGTCTTTTTGTGGTGGTGTTGTTGTTTTTTTATCCCCCTCATCTTTTAAATCTAAATAAGCTGCTCTGACCTAGTTAAAAATTACATGAATATTCTATCTTTTAAAAAAATAAACTGGTGAGGAATCTTTGGTAGTGGATTATTAATATTGTTAAGCTAGCCAACTACTGCTTTTGAATCAATTGTTTTATGACCAAATGCACTGCGTGCGGAACTGTGAAAACAGAAAACTGCAAATCATGCGTTAAAATTTTGAATCCACACGTAATAAAATAAGAGCAAAGAGGTTCAAAAGATAACAAGTAAGGTATAGTGACTATTCATAAAAATAAGCACAATAGCCATAGGATGAAATGCATGGTATGGCTTGTACCTTACACGAACAGCATCCTAGATGTTTAGCCTGTTGAAAGTGACCTAGAAAGCTATAATCCACTGGGTTCTCTCCATACATACTTTCTTCCCTCCTTCCCCAAGCTTAATTTTTAAGAGAGCATATGTATATGGGGGAAGGAGGGAGGAGTACCATATGAATCCATGGCTTTAAAAAGTATTTCACTAATCTGAAGACAGGGATTTTGTATTTAACATTTTCTTGATTGCACTAAGAACAATATTGGGCACATATTAGGAGCTTAACTAATGTTTGTTAAAAGGAATGAACTGAAACCAATGAACCTTTGATAAAGCTGCAAGACTAACATTAGGTGGAAGTTCACAGGATTTTCAACAGTTTAAAGCTTCAAGAGTTCGGTGGGGGGCAGTAAGTTGGGGAAATGTATCTTTGGCTTTAAAAGAAAAAAGAGTTCTTTCTCTTCCTCCTCTCGAAGAGGAAGATTTGTCCAGAGAAGAATCAATGAATTAATCCTTGAATAAGATTTAATGAGCTCATATTATGTGCGTTATGCTTCATATAAGCTCTTTTTTTACCTCTTCCAACAACCCTGTGAAGTAATTATTATTATCATCCCCAAGCTGCGCCAGGTGCCACAACTCATAAATGGCAGAACTAGGGGTTCATCCAAGTGCATCAGACTTAGCAGCCTACATTCGTCACTTAACTTGTAATAGAGTTGGGGTGGGGAGGAGGAAGAACAAGATATTTTTAAAACAAGGAAAAAAGAATATATTTCCTAAAGTGACAAATTATGGAGACTGTAAGCTGTTGTAAAGAAATCAAGAAAAGAGGGAACTCACTCTGGACTTGGGTCAAGGTTGGTTTCATGGAGAAGGGCTGGAAATGGGCCCAGAGTTCATTCATTCACAACATATCTGTATGGCCCACGTAGATGGAGAGACAGTAGATAGATGAGGTGAAAAGATGAAGGGTCTTGAAGAACGATGCCAGTGATGAGCATTGGTTTTTGAGAACTAAAGGGTCAGAAAGACTTTGTAATGCAGGCCGGGAGAAAGCAACATATGGGAACTGTTTTCTGTGTTTGTTTTTCGTTTTTAGCATATACTGAGCACTCAAAATACATACTGCCGACAGGGTTGGGGGAAAGGGAGCGCGTGTTGCTCAGATAACCTAAAGGCAAACTGTGAATAACCGAAAACCTCCAGTCAGACAAAAGCCTATTTGTAAATTACTCCACTTAATTTCCCAGGTCATGATTGCCTCTCTCTGCAAAGCGGTTTATGACATTCTCAATTAAGAGTTTGCTATAAAAATGAATGAATGAAGTATTTCAAAACTGCTATGAGATATTAAAGATGAGTCACTTTTAAAAAGTGGTTTTGTTTCCTGTGTTCTGGATAATGCGTTTGAGAATGTAGTTTCCAGCCTCACCCATCACCCCATTGTGAAATCAAATTGAATGACTCTCTGCTCTTAGAATGATCGCTCATTCAAATGCATTCAATAAATAAAGCCCAAACACAATGAGGCACTTTTCACAGAGCATCCCAAAGAGCTAGGGCCTGGTCTCTCTCACTGTATGAAGCTGAGATTGAAGTAAATAAAGCATTTACCCACCTGACTACATAATACATAGTGACTTATTGTTTACTAAGCTCTTACATATACATTATTTCATTTGATCCTCACAACAACCCTATCATAAAGATGCTGTTGGTTTATCATCCCCATTTAACAGGTATAGAATCTAGAGCTCAGAGTGGTCAGTGATTTCCTCAAAGTCACACAGCAATCCAAGAGGTAATTTAAATCTCATCCCCTCCTCCCACCTCCAAAAGAAAACTTGTCATAAGTATAAAACGATATAATTAATAGAACCACTACAGAGACCAGGAAGAATATTTAAATGTGCCTCAAGTGATTTTTGTAAATACTGAGGAACTCATTTTCTACCTTCTGCAATTCTGTGAATTTTACCCTGGACTAAAGGTCATCCAGATATGATCCTTACTCAGAGTTATGGAAATGTATGCAGTCTAAAAGAATATGGGCCAAATGCAGAGTAAAAATATCAGTGTAACTCCCAGTGTCATTTACTCTTGCTCCCTCAAATCCTTTTTGAAATTAGGCAGACTATAAATCATATAAAATATAAAAATGTAAACCCTTGCCCTAAATTCAATTATCATATATCAGGGGGGTCATGAGTGCAGTAGGTTGGGGAGCTAGTAAAACAAGACTGAAATAGGTATGTATGGTGGGCCAGCCAGAGAATAATAGAAGGGGTTTTTTTGGAAAAACTTTTCAATTTACATCTACAGAACATACTGAAAAATTATCTAAAAGGCAATATAAAAGACAATTTTCCCCAAATCAACATCTTTTCAGCCTCTAGCCCTACCGAGACTAATCAGGAGGCAGCAGATTGACCCCTCTTAAGAGCCAATCTGCCGTCAGAGCTGTGCAAAGGAGCACCTTTAGAAGCCTTGTCCTCATGGAGGCAGGGGTTACCATACCAGAATTAGGGATAGCTTCATTTCATCACATTGCCTTGCCAACGCCATTTCTAAAGCAATCAGGGATAGCTCTCTCCTTCTTCATTTAGGCTCTCCTTTGCTTTTATCTTCATTTTGGTTATGGAGTCATCTACATAGCACAGATATGTCCAGAAGCTACAGATCTACCACACTGGCTGGGCTCCCACATTCACCCACATCCACAGTTGAGAGAACTTCTTGGTTCTAAGGGCCTTTTTCCTCAAAATTTCTAATTCATTTCTCGCCAAAGTTATGATGTTTCTATTAGCCTGTATGTAACTGTTAGTAGCTACAGTGGTTCTGAAAAAACAAAGTTTCTTTATTGTAGAGGCGTCTGTTTTGTGAGTCATGGAATTGAGGGAACCATAATTGTATCAGTTTGTACAACTGTATCAACCGTACTATTTGAGGCATTACCTTCTTGCATGTGTTTCCAATAACTAGTCCATATTATCAAATCATCCAAAGACACAGAAGGGTCTTTATCCTTCTTCATCACAAACAAAAGATAGGTCATGATTTCAAAGTTTATTCTTCAAAAGGTAAGTGACTTAGAACCAAGGTTCGATTACCTGGTGTTTTTTAAGTATCAGGAAATACAGTTCCATCAATATTTGTCCACACCTTTGAACCTGATTTAAAAAGCAAAAACAAAAATGATATTGTTCATGACCCAGGCTTTATATTTACTTTGCACTGAAAGCCATGTTGAGATCTTTAAGCTATTTTAAGTGTTATGACCAGTGGCTTCAGGAATGAGGTTTTATTTAGATAACACAAGACCTTTGTTGTTGATTGAAATCTGGCTTGATGCCTCTATACATATAAATAATTAGAAAAAATACATTTAAATGAGAAGCAGATGCTGTTTCCAGATTTCTATTTTCACTGTACAAAATAAATAGAAGCTTTCATCTCTGCATTTACTCTTCAAATATGCTGCATACCACATGAATCATTATTTAAAACATAGGGCACTCCTTATACAAAGGTGAAGGAAATGGGGGTCTTCTGGAGTACTCGTTCCTTCAAAACACTTTCGGATCCAAGAAAACTAATCAGGATTATTCATTCTCCATTATTCCTTCCTATGCTACCACGCCTGGTACTAAGCCAGTAGATCCAAATAGAATGGGGGAAGGCTGGTTCTGAATGCAAGAATGGCAGGCCCCGCTGGTGATCTGTGGCTTGTAACTGGTAACAGATGACAAACATACTGCAAATGCTCAATGTTCATCTTATCAGATGCAAAACCAATTAAGAAGAAACTATACCCAGGCAAAGAAAAATAAAGAACAGGACATCACAGGGTACCTTTGAGAATGGAGAGTAGTTTTCTTGAGCTTCTTTCTCTGTTGCTATGTCAACACTCCAGCAGGTAGAGTATATTTTCGGTTTCTCTTCTCAGCTAGGAAGTTACACACTAGGTTCCTGATCCAATTTTAAATGCTTGAGATGTTTGGATGAAGGAGTTATGTAAACATAGGGCAAGGGCCTGCACAACATCAAAGCAAAGCATGTGTACATGGAACCTACAGATTCCAAACTGGTGGTCTTCTGAGCTGAGAGCTACAATAAGACAAGCCAAATTGGCTACTAAGCCCAGTGGGAACTTATAGGCAATGAAACTGTCATGTAATTTACTGAGATTACTTGTTTACTTGTTCCTTTTCACCATGCCTCATGCCCTATCATTCATTCTTTAAGGCTATTTCTCTTGCTTACTATTTCCCTCCAGGTCTAGCAGTGTCTGATACATATAAGTTATCAATTAATCAATATTTCTGGATGGGCACTATGAATGGATATAATTTAAATGTTTATTCAATGCCCTGAAATACATAGCATAGTTTATGAGTTGCATGAATACACAAAAGAAAAATGGTAGTTGCCACTTGTGAATCACTTAACATGCAACAAGCATTGTGCTAAGAGCTTTACTCGCATCATATTAATTTTAACACTCAAAGTGATCACAGAAAGGAAGTTCTATTCTCTCCATTTTAAAAATGAGAAACCAGAGGGTCAGACAGGTAAACTGACTTATCTCAGGCAAAAGTGAGTGGCAAAACTTTGTAGTCCATCTTATTCCACAACCCGTACTTCTTCTGCACTGCATTATGCCCACCACTGGGTTTCAAAGGTTTTGAAAGCTTGTTCTAATACAATGTGCTATAAATTTAGATTTAACACAGAAAGAAAAAGTAAAAAAGTTCTACCAATTAATTAGCCCTTGGAATATCAGAATCAGGTTGTCCCTGCATATGCAGTGAATAAACTGTTCT
Organism: Lutra lutra; assembly: GCF_902655055.1. Taxonomy (NCBI): domain Eukaryota; kingdom Metazoa; phylum Chordata; class Mammalia; order Carnivora; family Mustelidae; genus Lutra; species Lutra lutra. The sequence goes on from NC_062286.1 coordinate 63,925,066, forward strand.
TAGAGGGTAACCAATGATCCAAATGAACAGTATGATCCTTCAACACAGAGAAGGATCTGAAGGGTTCACCATGTGAATTGTGCTGCTGTGAAATAAGTCAAGGTGAAAAATTGATCCAGAACTTTTGATCTGAACAGACACTGAAGCAGTTCTGTCCCATGTATGCACATAGAGATCCAGAAGAAAATAATACAATGTTAGAAATGAAGAATATACATATTATCAATAAGGCAGCTGCTGTTGCTGCTACCATTATTAATGATAATGGTTATTATTTGTTATCATTATTATGTTTAAGATACATTGGAGCTTTCTATATAGTCTACTCCAAGCTTTGTGATAAGTGTTTTACAAACATTTTTTCATTTAATCTTCAAACAACTCCCCAAGATTAACATAATTAGTATCCCCATTTTCCACATGAAAAATTTGAAGTTAACAAGAAAATAATATGGCCATGGCCAAAGAGCTAGTAGTGGTGGAACCAGGCACAAAACCAGGTGTGTCTGGGCCCAAACAACAATCTTACCCAATACTACATTGTGTTTCATTGATTCCTACACAATTATTACGACTGAGGCCTTAGAATTATAATTTTGTAAAAGCTTTACATGTACCACATATTGGTTCTACTCCTAACATGAGCTTGGGGATGGTTGAGTATGTACTATAGGGTGATCATGGAAAGATAAACAAGCATTAAAATTCAAAGGGTTACCCCCAATAAGATGTGTTTTCTTTTCTCAAATTAGGAATATTGTGGTTATTTCTTTTTTTTAAAAGTATAGTACTGGGATGAAGATCTTGCTATGAAAACATGTACTAGTATTTGCCAATACTATGGGCTCATCCTAGACAAATTCAGCATATAGACCATGCTCTCCATTCAATAACTGGTAGTGGTCATGCTTTAGAAAAATTCTGGTATATTTTCTAGATTTATCCTTCTATCAAGACTCTGACTGAATAAAATGGAATGGGGGGGCAGCACTTTGAACCCTTAGCTACTGCATCTGGTTGAAACCTGAAAAATACAAGGGATTTCCATTCATGGAAAATGAGATGAAGGATAAAGCTAAGTGACCTTTTGAGAACACTTTAAAATTATATTCTGTTTATTGAGTTCATGTCTTGGTCCAAGGTTCAGAATGATATTCATTTTATATGAATAGGTTTTCTTCTTAAATCATTGTGAAGAAAATTATTAGTATATGAAAGTACTGTATAAAAGGAAAAGATTCATTTGGATGTTTAGGGACTACATGTGCATTTAGGAACAAGGAGATACAATTCTCCCTTCAGACAGCTGTAAGAATTGAGGAAGTCATTTAAATTCTCTGAGCCTCAGTTTTCTTATCATAAAATGTAGGGCTGGATCTAGCTTGTCCCAAAATTACTATGGAATTAGAAATCTATGATTCTTTCAATCTACCTTAGATTGAGCACTTCCGTGTGCATTTACACTGCAAATGATCACATAAGAACTGCAGAGAGCCTCTCAATAAATTCCTAGGAAATAATTTGACAGTGTGACCAAATTATAAACAGCTCTCACACATATAAGAAGGTAACAAGATTTTTCAAGTTGGTGCAGCAGTGATGATTATCTCAGCCTTTTTAGGTTTTTCTCATTGTCCTGAAACATAGGTATCAAGGAAATGGGAAGTAGAAATTCTGTGTATTTACTCCCGATGCTGATAACATCTATATTTGACATTCTAGAATAACAACATCTCCAGTAGCAACTAAGATATGCATGTTTCAGAACTGAGAAACTTTTAAAATCCCCCTATAAGCAATGCAGCCACAGAAGACTCTTAATAATTGATTATAATTGATTTTAACCTTGTCCTAACCTGGGCAAAATGGCAAAGCCAATCATCTTTGTCCAGATGGGGTATGAGAAAAGAGCCCCCAGTCCACATCTTTAAAAGCTCCAGACACGAGCAGAAGATAAAATATTTAGTCTGCCAAAGCCGTGACCTCCCAATTCCAGCCAGTTTTGAACTTGAATTGATTTCCGACAAGGCATCTGGGAGATGATTACAACAAAATGCACTAAAGCTGGGCAGCCTTTATTTTAACATCCCAGCAGCTTAACCTGTTAATAACAGCAATTGTTTTATATACAATACCAATTGCTGTAACCAACGCAAGAAATGGATAACAGCAGCACAGTCTCCCAGGCAGTGCAACAACAAAAAAGCACAGCCAGTCACAGGAGGAGCTGGCAGTATTTTTCAAAGAAACCTCAGTTTTCAGGGACCCAGGCACCATAAGAGACCCATTTCTACTGTCTTAAAAAAAAAAAAAAAGAAAAGAAAAAAAAAAGAAAAGATTCTTAGCTAAAGAAGGTTGCATGTTGAGAGAAAAATCACTATAAGCTAGGCAATCTGGAATCACATCTGTGTCCCACTGATGAAAGCTGAGCTGTCCTGGACAAGTCACTTCACGTCTATATGCCTAATTTGCTTTGTTTGAAACAGTGCTGCCCAATAAAGACATAATGTGAAACACAAATGTGAACCCATATGTAATTTTAAATTGTCTAGTAGTCACATTAAAAAAAAAAAAAAGGTTTTAAAAATGGAAAATTCATTTTAATATCTTTTAAAAAACATTTTTAAAAAAGATTTTATTTTTGGGGGGGCCCCTGGTTAGCTCAGTGGGTTAAGGCCTCTGCCTTTGGCTCAGGTCATGATCTCAGGGTCCTGGGATCAAGCCCCACATCAGGCTCTCTGCTCAGCAGGAAGCCTGCTTCCTCCCTGCCTCTCTGCCTACTTGTGATCTCTCTCTCTCTGCAAATAAATAAACAAAATATTTTAAAAAAAAAATTTTTATTTTAAAGCAATCTCAATACCCAGCATGGGGCTCAAACTTACAACCATGAGATCAAGAGTCACACGCTCCATCAACTGAGCCAGCCAGGCTCCCCTTTTAATATCTGTTTAAATAGAATATATATAAAATATAATTATTCAATGTGTAATCAATTTAAAATTTATTAACATAATATTTTAAATTTATTTTTGTACTAAGTCCTCAAAATCTAGTGTATATTTTATACTTATGGTATATTTCAATTCAGATTAGTCACATTCCAATTACTCCGTAGTCACACGTAGCAAATGGCTACCATAACAGACAGCACAAATTTGAAAAATGAGCAGGTTGGACTAATCATCTCTAGGGTTTTCTCTATAACATTTCATGCTGATTCTAAATGTTGCTTCTGCTACTCTTCATCTTAAATAAGCTACAGGTTGAAAGTGTAGATGTGGCCTGTGGGTGGATGAGAGTAGGATGTTAGAGTGACAGCAACTATGGCAATGAGTTTGAGCTTAGCCATCTGTAAGGTCTGTGCTGATGTGTGTACATGGCCTTAACTTTATCCCTGATTAGCTATCTTAGTCCAGCTAGTCATAGTGGTATAGAGCTGGTGGACAGAGTGGGTGGTTGCCAATTTTCATGACATAGCCCAGCAGGTTCTGTTAAATGAAATGATAAACAGCATCCTAATCACTCACTGACCACTATTTATGTACCATTCATGTTGCATATACAAAATCATTTCATCATCTCACCATTCCTTGAAGTGGGAATTATTAACCTTATTTTGCATGTGGTAGATTGAGCCTCAGAGAGACTAATTACTCTGCCCAATGTCAGACTCCTAGAAAGCATGGGGTGTGGATTTGAACCTAGATTTTCCAGACCTCGAGACTAGGCTCTTGACTGCCATGATATACTGCTTTATAAACAAATAACAGTCTGGTCTTCTATCTCACTCCTATGAAGGTTTCCCAGATTATGGAGATAAGAAGAAGCTTAGAAAGATTAAATATTTTGCTTTCACTTTTTAGTAACTGAGAAAGTCAGAAACAGTACTGGATAAGATTCTAATAAACATATACTCCTCTCTTCCTGTCAAGCATACCTATAAAATGGAAGAAACAAGGGAGGAAAGATGGAGGAAACAAAGGAAGGAAAGAAGGAGGGGAGGGAAGGAGAGAGGGAAAAAGGAAAGATTCACCAAGCACTGTGATATTTCAGTAGAGTCTGAAGGCTCTGGTCAGAGAATCAGGGCAACATTTTTCCTCTCTTACACATATCCATGATTCAAACTCAGACCACAATATACAAATTATGCCTTTTGGCAAATAAATACATCATATCTGGTGAAATGTGGAGGAAGCCTTCTTCACATACTGAGAATGCCTATGCTCACAGACTCACGCTCAAATATAGACTCCTACAATCACCTTGCCACCAAACTGTAATGTTAAGAGGCAAAAAATTAAATACCTAGATTTTTATATATTTTAAAGAATTCTATATAACATATTAATCATTTGACAGTACTTTCTATACTACAAAAATGGTTAGGCATGGGAAATAGGACTGTATGGAGGTATTTCTATTACATTATGTGCTACTTTTCTTTTCAAATTTCTGAGGGTATAGAGACAAGTCAAACTGGTAATTTGGGAGTAACAGTTTCTTGTGAAAACGTCATGCAGGCTTCAGTGTTAACTTGATTTAAAACTACCTTCCCTATATAGACATTTGGAAAGGACCCAGTGGCCAATCTGCAGACAGATCTCTGCAGCTGGGCCACTATAAGCCCATCATTTGTGAACTAATATAGAATCACAAAGTTTTAACCATTTCTGTTTATTGTGTTTTACTTGACCATTCACATGCTAATATTTTATGTACACAAGATGATAACAGTTCATATTTATTGCCTGCTTACTCTATACCAAGCCCCATTTTGAGTACTCTATGTGGATTAGTCCTTGTCAGAAGGTATCCTTTCTATGCCCAGTTTACAGAAGAGGTAAGTGAAGTACATAAAGCTTATAAACAGTGATAGATAATATATGGTTTCCTTTTTTTTTTTTCTTGAATCCTGACCTTCTACTACATTTCTCATAGTCTCCTTAGCAACTTCCAACCAGCCATAACTTTGGCTTAATTTATGCCTTAGTTTGTCTATCATTCTCAATCTCACTCATAAAGTTCTGTGTTTATTGGTGGTAGGAGAAGGTTTTATGTATTCTATCAGTTATTTGTTACTGCATAACAAACCACTTCAGAAAGTTGTGGTTTAAAATTAAAAACAATTTCATGTGCATGTTATCACAATTTTAAAAATCAAAAAAGGAAATTTAAGTCAAAAGAAAAAAGAAAAAAAATTTACTTCCTTAGGATGACTTGTGAGTCAATAGTTAGACTGAATTCCATTGGACAGCTTTTCTGCTGGTCTTACCAGGGGTCACACATGCAAGTATAGTCATTTGGTAGCTCAAGGAGGGCTGGATGATCTAAGATAGCCTCAGTCACATGTCTAGGGGCTGGTGTCTGTCAGCTCACCACGTCTCAACCAGGCTAGCCACTACTTCTTATTGTGGCAACTATGTTCCAAGTCCCAGTCTTCAAGTAATTTTAAAGCCTCTGCTTGCATCACATTTGCCGCTATTCCCTGGGCCAAAGCAAGTCTCATGGTCAAGCCCAAGATCAAAGTTGGAAAAAACTACACAAGGGTATAGGTCCATCACATAATAAACCCCTTATATACACTTCTCTTTCAAAATGGCCAAAACAACTCAAGCTTAAGCATAAGACTAAATCAGAGAAGGAAATCCACATGTCCTACTAAGCCACGAATATATCAGATTCTAAATTTGGCCTTAAGTTTGAGCCTCAGATGTAAATGAATACCAAGTCCCATATTTCCATAAAATATATTTCTTTTCATAACATATTTTGGAAAGATGGCCACCAGTTTTGTATTTAAATGAAACACAATATTTCATTTGAGGGCAAAACAACATTAAATATTTTTAACAAGACCCCACTGGATGAGGATAATGGCTAATGCTGTATTTTTGCCATGGGAACTTTTATTTTACTGAACCACTAAAATTACAAACACATGCACTCATCTTCTGTTGAAGTAATGAACAATGGTATGTTTGAGAGAGATATTCAAAGTGCATCATTTATCTTATCCTATTTTCAATTAGGCCGAATAAAGTATAAAGTTGGTTCCAAACTACATCACAGAAACAGGGTGAGTAAATTTATTATACCACTAGAGTGCTAATCTTAGCAGATGGTAGAAAAAATATTTTTAGCATGAAATATGCTAAAGCAATAAATCTGAACAAGGTGGATCTTATCAACTAATATCTCCCCAGTGTGAGGTAAAACTCCTGTATGACAACTCAGCATTCTTATGAAGTCTGGTGGATATGGGTAGATATGGTTCTCAGTGAGAGAGGGGGAAAAAAAGCAAATTGAGGAACAAATAAGACAACAAAGATACACCCAGAGCGCTGCATTGAATTTAAAAGAGTAGAATGAAGTGACTGTGCAATGTTTTAACTGCTGTTGCATTTTATTTCTGAAATTATGCCTACCCCAGAGTCTTGTCAGTTCTCTATTCAGAAGTCTCTATTAGGTTAGTTTTGGTGAGCACACACAGGTAGACTTTCCTGTTAATCGCCACTAGCCAAGGCAAGCACCCAGTAAAAGAGCCCAGAGTAGTGCTCTTAGAAACTGGGCTTTGGCTCAGTATACCTGAATGAGAGTTCCCAGTTTAATGGATGTCTTTGATTCATGGTTCATCAGTATCCAGCTATGAAGAGCAAGCAGATGGAGTCAGTTGCTCCCCAGAATATGCAGCATGTCATACTCAAGAGTTCTATAAATATGTACCAAGTGGAAGAGTAAGAAGTAATAGGGTTAAAGCCATGATGTGTTTGAGAACTCTGTCTGAGAGGTAGCTGAGCTAGAAATTTTTTAGGGTGACTACAAACTATGTGTTTTATAGCCACCTTATATCTGATTAATGTTAATGTCCCAAAGAAAAGCTATTTTAGAGTACATCAGAGTGGTGATGGGTCTGGGGTCAGAAAACAATGAATTCATGTTTAAATATGCTGTTAATTTTCCATGTGACCTTGAACTTGTTACATGATTTTTATTTTTTCTGGGCTTTAAATTAATTATCTACAAAATAAGGGACTTGAACTCTGGTGTCACTACATAAAGAATGAGTGTGAGGAAGAAGGAATGAGTCAGAATCATTAGAACAAGTTGCACTTTAGGTGAGCAACAATAAGCAGGACCCAGAGACTCTGGAATCTAGCTATTTCTTTTAATTAATCCTGGCAATATGTCAAATAATTTGAATTATGCCTTGCTCATTCACTTGAATTGAAAACAAAGCTAAAATCATTAAGATGTTGAAGAAGTATAGTATGGGCAAATTATGGGATATCATCTTGAGTCCATGGTCTATATTTTTCACAGTAATAGAGGTAGATGTTAGAAATTAAGGATGGAGAGAGTTAAGGAGAATAAACTTTTCTGGTTGGTGATAGTGTGAGGTTGAGGGTAGGAAGGGGAGTGGGTACACAGCTACATAGGCTTTTTCTCCAGTGTTACTCCTTTTCAGACTCTCTCACTTGAATCTTTACTGCCTCAGAGTCAGCACAACATTTATAGACATTAATAAACCTCTTGTGGGAATGTGGAATGAGGGTGGACATGAAACTTGTGTGTTGCTGTCCATGGTTCTGATTATCCTACTGATGGTTTTGGCTGTTTTCCCCAACAACAGGAAAGCACTGATGACCCTTCTCCAGTTTATCCAAAATGGAATAAGAATTTCTGTATCAATTGTGGGATAGACTAGATCAAAAGATGTGAATAAAGGAGAAGATAGAAACAGACAGAAGGAGAGACGCAGGCTCTAAGAAATTATAAGGGAGAAACAAAAATATGTTGATGTTATTTTCAAATAACCACAGGTATCATAAATAGAACCACAAATTACCATTGTCAAAATTTGGACTACTGAAAGAGGGCAGCATTTGCGCTTAAAGCTACATAATCATGGAAAATCTTGATATAAACAAACACATTTAGGGGAAGGGTGAAGAACATCAATCTGGTTCACTAAAACTCATTTGTTGAATTACACCAAAGAGCTTACAGCTTTCTTTGACTTAGTATTTTCCCCTCTTGATGACATTCAGCAATTTTACATTGTTGCAGAACAAACAGAATGGTTACTTATTTTGTATTTCATGCAGGTAATTCCATGTATGTTTGGCATTATACCATGTTCTTCAAAGTATTCCTTGGAGATGTAAGGGGTAGGGATTCCCTATATCCCCTCAGCTGTATTCATTTGTCTAAATCAGGGAACTCTCTTGTGAAAGAATGCTATTTATACCCTGATATCTGTTCTCCCATTTTTCCATAATAGAATATTAAGCCAGGACCCCACAGAATTAAGATTAAATTTCACAGTCACTCAGCAATAACAAGCGGCCAACTGATGAAGTACCAGTCATTAGACTAAAAGTGGTAATGTCTCTTTGCCATCTTAAAGAGTACTGTCTTGAGAGAACTTCTCTCCTTTTGTTCTCTTCTACATCCATCCTCCATCTTGCTGCCGGCATTGCCAATTCCCCAGGATACCAAGAGGCTGAGGACTCTAGTCTAGGGGTGGTAGAGTGGGGAACTGAAAGGCCCAGGAGGAACAAAGCTTCTATTCAGCCTTGGACTTCATTCCTCCCTGAGCATCATGTCAGAGAGAAATAAGCAAATGTTTTTTCCCCTAAGCCACTGCCATTTTTTTTTTCTGTTACTACCAGCTAAACCTAGTCCTAATTAATACACTATTCATCAACATTGGTGAATGTAAAGCAAATAGTGACTCATGTATACTCAAATCATAAAAAGGAATCTAGGGGTGCCTGGATGGCTCAGTGGGTTAAGCCTCTGCCTTCAGCTCAGGTCATGATCTCAGGGTCCTGGGATCAAGTCCCACATCAGGCTCTCTGCTCGGCAGGAAGCCTGGTTCCCCCCATCCCCTCTGCCTGCCTCTCTGCCTACTTGTGGTCTCTCTCTCTCTGTCAAATAAATCAATAAAATCTTAAAAAAATAAAGAAATCTAAAGAAAAATAACAAACCAAAGAGCCAAAGAATTCCATGAGGTCCTTTATTTTTTTATTTTTATTTTTGTTAAAGATTTTATTTATTTATTTGACAGAGAGATCACAAGTAGGCAGGGAGGCAGGCAGAGAGAGAGAGGAGGAAGCGGGGTCCCTGCCAAGCAGAGAGCCCAATGTGGGACTCCATCCCAGGACCCTGAGATCATGACCTGAGCCGAAGGCAGAGGCTTAACCTACTGAGCCACCCAGGTTCCCCCATGAGGTCCTTTAAATAGTACATGAAGCAGGAATCCCTAAATATCTCCACTGATGCATTGAAACTAGAGTTCCTTTTCATCAAAATAAATAAATTAAATAGCCTTTCTAAAATAATGTATTTATAACATGATATTTTTTAAGAAACAATTTTCTTTCTCCAAGCACTCTCTTTACTCTCACCCCTTACCCAGGAGAAATACTGTGAGCTTCACAATAAACCTTTTAAGTGGATGATAACAAGAAACTTGAAGCAACCATCCACTGAAAATGAGTTAGCCATCTTAGATTTCTAGGCTCCCCAAAGAGATCAGGACTCTCTTTTTCTGGTGATATAGGTGTGCACTTTAAAATGATTTTTGCACAAAACTTAAGTATTTTCATGCAGCATTAGGAGTGGCCAGAATCCCATTAACTCTGCCTCTTATGGAAATTGCTGTGACCCTTATTTCCAGCATTTGGACCAACTGTCAATTGTCTTTGAATGCAAAAAATGATGGTGGTCTCTTTGTATGCAGGCAGCCTGCATTTCAAAATGGACAACCAGTTGAGAATACTTTACAGAAAGGACCAGAATTCCTCTCCAGAGCCCCCTCCCTTCCCTCTTTCTTATTGCCTGGGAAATGCCAGGAAAGCTTAAAATTAATGGCGACCAATTGAAAAAGAAAAGGAAATCAAAGAAACATTTATTCCCTGAGATTCAGCCCTATTTCTTTCACCTTTACATAAGAGCACAACAGTTTCTATCAGGTCCTGTTTTTGTGGAGGGAATGGGGTAAAGAAAAGCTCATATGCAAGATAGAAAACATGTTTTTAAGCACTGGTGGAAATGTTCATGGTTTCAAATGTGATAGGAATACAATACAATGCAGGGCCATAAACTTTTCTTGGATTCTGTTAATGTTACTGACTTTAAAACCTGCGTTCTTTAGAATTAAAACCAACACAAAAAACATAAGTGGTAGTATCTTATGCACCAACAACAAAGGATTTGTAATTCTCCATTATGAGGCTATAAATACTTCAATTCCCTCTACCTGGACACAAAACTAGTATTCGTAGCCAAAGGGACTGTAGTCACTGGAAGAGGCAGCCATAAGAGGATCAAGGCGCTTAGTGAGTCCACTAAGACTCAGAACACTAGCCTAATGAGGCTAAGGTATTTAGGCTTCAGTCCCCATAAAGCCACTTAATTGATCTAGAACTATTGCTCTCCACAATTGGTTATATTTAGCTGAGATTTGATATTGGCTACAATGGGAACTGAGTGAGCATGTGTGGATGATTCAGGGCAAAGAAATTCCCATTGTTAGAAAGATAGGGCACAGCACATGCCCTGCTTATTATAGTAACTTTGTCATCTTCATTCACAAAGGAATCAGAGACAACTTGTTAGATGACTTTGCTATCTGAGCGGTTTGAGTCCAACCCAACCACAGAAGAAGAGATAAGAATTCTTCCATTGGCAACATTCTCTTCTTCCAAAAGAGATTATTTTTCTTGATGGGTTAGAAACAGCAAAGTGATGGGAAGGAAGAAGGGAAATGACTCTACCAATGTGGCATAGGGTAAATGCATGCAGTAGAGCTCAAGATCGATATTTTGCTTTTTCAGGATGCCTCTCCACCCCTGTCATGTCTCCCTTCTCCCTCGTGACAATGTTAGATATTAATCTTACTTTGGATCTCCATAGAGGAACAGAGTGAAACACAAATTTACAGAAATCTGAGAAATGCTGTGTCACTTCCCTTTCCTCCCGTTTTTTCCCCCTCACCACAGGAGGCTGAAAACTTGGCTGAAAAATATGTGCAGTGACCAGGATTCTGTCACTTCCACTACCAGTGTCTCTAAGTAGTCAGACAATCCTTGTCCCTTACCCAATCTGCATATAGGGAAATGTTAACATTCTCATAATTAAAGTTCCACTTTCAATCCCCAGGCTATGTTACACTATATCATCCATTTAACTTTATTGTGATTGATCTATGTCAACTTTAACTATACTCACAAGGAAGTCAATAGATAAAGATCAATAGTTTTTTATTTCTTCAGCTTTTTTATTAGAAAGAATAGATGGGTTAAATAGCACCAGCAACAGCAGTGGCGAAGAGCCTCCCTCAGTGCTTTCCTTGGTAAAAACTATATTAAAACAAATCAGATTTAAATTCACAAATGGGATTGCATCATCATCTGATCTGTCACTAAGTTGCCATCAGCAGTTTTAAATGCAAATATTGAAACAAACAGGGCTTGACTGTATCTCTTCTCTTTGAGAGGAATTCTCTTCACAATATGCCCAGTCAACCTCTTATTGTTTAAAATTCCTAGCTTTTGCAGTTCTGGTTTAATGTATTAATGACGTGTCAAGACTGAGTGGTACTCTATGGATGAAGAAGGCTCACGTTCACATGGACAAATGAGTAATTCCTTATTCGATTTAAGGAATGGACCATGCATTATGTGAATCCACAGGTGTTATGGGCAAGCATCCGGGGATGACCCAGTTGTGTCTGCACCCCCAGAGGTAACAGGGTCCTAAAGGCCTCTACCTTGTCAGGGTTAACACTTTAGTTGTCAGATCCTGAGAAAGTCTGGAAGGATTAGGTTGAGAAGGGAAGGGGCTGGTGGAGAGGAAAGAGGTCCTAAGAGAAGGGTTAGAGCTGCCAGGGTGGTGGCAAGAGGGCATTTATAGAATAGGGAGTAGAAAAAATCTAATATCCAACAGAAAAGGGTTTGAATATTTTGACAACTAGAATGACTGTACATGTATAGGTCAGCTGCTGAATGTCAACTAACTCTACAGAGAACCGAGAATAATATTCACACACCCATATACATACACAACAGACTGGAAGTGTGATCATCACCAATTTGCCTTACATGAGAAAATACGGCTTACAAAATCTGTGATACCTGTAACAAATAATGGGAAGTCAAAAGCTTTTGGCCAATGTCCTACCAGTCAATGCCATTTTAGATAGTGTTCCCACATAGAAAATAACTATTTCTCCTATTACCCATGTGTTAATTCATTCCAATTTCAAAATAAAAGCATAGAAATAAATTTAGGAAAGTCTATATCTGTATTCCCAGTTCCAAATTTCTCTAAAGTCAGAATTGCATGCAGCTATCTCCTTGTTATACACTGCCACCCAGATGTCCTGATGATGCCTAAAATAGGTCCTCTCCAAACTATATTCTCCTCCTGTTCCTGATAGAGAAAGGAACCCCCCATGCTCCCAGTAACTCAGGTGTGAAATATACTCATTATTTTTTAATGCTTCTTCTCCTTTGATCCCTACTCACTGAGAACATTGTGACAGCTCTCTTATTGATCCCTTTAATTCAGTTTGATAAAAAATATTTAAGTATCGATATTAAAAGTACTAATGAAGAGACAAATCACCTATCTTTAAAATATTACTATTTAATAGGGTCAATAAGCAGGTATATTAAGAACTGTATATGATACAATGCATTACACAGAAGTACCACAGGACAGATTCAAATAAAACATGATGACAGCTCAAGAGTGGAGAGGAACACAGTTGAGGGCCTCAGGGAGACCAAGGGAAAACGAAGAGCTTGAAGAACAGAGAAAATTTTGTCAGGAAGAGAAAAATGGTGTAATGGAAGAAAAATCCAAATCCAAATAGTCTTGAGCAAACATTAAGGAAAATGAAAAGACAAATTTGATTTTAGAAACAATGCAATGACTTTCGCTAATGTGAAGAGTTTCTCTAGGACATAATATCTATAGGACAGTAATTAGGGAAAATACCTAAATGTTACGCTGAATTCATATTATGGAGCTTCTTGAATGCCAGGCTGAGGCATTCTATACATAACTGAAAGGGTAAGAAAGTGCCTCAGTGCATGGTGCTGCTATGGATGTAGGATATTATACACTGCTGGTGAAAAATGGATTGGTAAGCTTTTGGGGACGATACTCTATCAGTATTAATTAAAGATAAGCAGATTCTTTATCTCAGGAATTGTTCTTCTGGTCATCTGTCCTGCAGAAACATCAGTCCATAAGGACATAGAGTACAAGCAAATTTTTTTGATAATTGTTTGAAACTGCTAAAAAAATTAAATCAGATATAATCTGAATGCCCATCAATGGACAAAAAACTGAATGACACCATGACATAGAATGTAATTAATAATATCCAGGTCCTAATGACCTGAAAGGTATCTATGATAGATTGTTACAGGGCACATTTAGTATATATATGAAATGATATATCACAGACACACACACATACACACACACACATATCCATCATACATATCACCCAGGTATTCATATATATACATATATATGTATATACATACATATATCCTATTATATGTAAAAAGATAAAACTAATATGATTAAATAAAATGTGCATAGACACACATGTGAAAAGTGACCCATTAGCTATTAAACTTCTGTAGAGGATAGGGGGAAAAAAGGCATGTTCGTCACAGATCCTCCAATTCTCCTTATTATAGGAAACTTTGGAAAAACTAAAATGTTTAGTATTAAGTAATGTTAGTATTAAATATTGTTCATGATGTATATTATCAGGAAAAAAAAGATCAGATTGCAAAATAAGTGTAAGCCCATCTGTATGTATGTGTGTGTGTGTGTTTTATATATATATATATGATTCCATGTACATAAAAAACAGTCTAAGTGGACATATACCAACATTAAAGGTATATATGTGTGCATTTCTTTCTTATTTTACTTCCTTTTTAAAAATCATTTATTCTCTTATTCGTTTAATATATTTATTGGAAGATTAATAGGCTAACAAACAGTGTCCTAAGGTCTCCTTTCTTGTTTTGAGTTACTGTTTGAGTTCAAGTCCACTGAATGGTATGATACCTGAGGGCAAATGGCTCTGTTTTCTCATATTCATATTGATCATTGTGGCAAATACATGTTTCAAATGTGATAGGAAGTCAATAAATAGCCACTGATTAATTTAATAAATGTATGAATGAATATAAACAACTTACTCAAGGCTACTCAGCTAATACTGGACTAAACTTGTCCAGTATTTTATAGAGAAGCCCTCCATTAGGCTATATAACCCCAGAAACTCTGAGAGGATTATTGTGATGCCTTGTCCCCTCAAAAGTGAGCACAGGTGCTGAGGAAATTAAAATCAAATGTCTATAACTAAAATGTCAGGATAATCATTTACCAAGGTATTATGTGTTCTGAGTAACGTGAATCTTCTTTTCTGTTGTTGACTGTCTCTCTTACCTGAGTTTTTAGTTCCCACATATAAATGAAACATCTTCCTGAAAGAGCTTGGATCTATTTGCCAATGGGTTTATGATTCATGTTTATATAGGTTATAAATCCTTTTCAGGAATTACAAAGATACCTTGCTTTGCTTTTCCTAAGCTGTTTGTTTTTGCTATTACTTTACATATTGTTCTGTGTGTCCAAGATAGCAGAGACCCAAACATTTGGCTCAGCAAATGTCCCCTCTACCTTTTCTATATTAATGTTGAATACCAGGGTTCATAAATTGTAACAAAACCAACATTCCAGTCCATGTGGGTTTTCTCACCAACTAAGAGTCAAGTACTTAACCCTTAACAAATATCCAAGGACTTCCTTACATACGGTGAAGAACAACCTATTGAAAGATGGGATTTCTGGATACCTATTGGAAAAATAAAATTTTCACAGTTCTCTACTATTTAACAGAGTGACTGGAAAGTCAAATGAGTAAGAGACAAACTGTTTTGTAAAGTTTCAAGCACTGTGCACATACAATGGAGTGTTAATTTGATTAATGTTCTTTGTTTTGGTATGTTTTCCCATAAATGACAGCTGAAATGAAAGTGATACATACTGGCATCTTTGGGAAATGAGTTCATTTAAATGGAGTTCAGATGGTAACAGACATATAATCTGACTGTCCCAGGACCTCCCATTTTCTGGGGTAGCACCCTCCTTTAAATTTCCTAATGAAATGACTCGGGCCCAGTCCCACACACTCATGGGAGATGTAGTGGAGTCTCAAATACATCTGAGAGTTCCCAGGAAGGGAAGATGTCCTACTTTCCTATCACCCCACTGATTCCTCTTTACTTGCGGTCCTGCCTCCTCACACAGCTCCTCTTTCCTTGGTCACTTTACCCATGTATGTGCTCTCCTCTGTCCTCTTTGCTTCCCCCAAGCACACTAGTACAAAGCTATCACATATGACTAACTATAGTTTGGGTAGAATAGAAGAGATCATGGCACAACACAAAATAGGAACAAACTAAGACTGAAAAGCAAATATCATTAATCTTAAAGTCACTTGGCCATCCTTGTCCCACAAAATTTCTCACCAGTCATTTCTTTTCCTTAAACATCCAGCAAAAGTCCCCTGCCCCTCTCTTTTATTAACTGCCACTGTAAAACTCAAATTTTATGTTTTTAATTATGTAAAACTATATGACTATTTTCTCTTATTTCTTTCCAGTGATAGATCCAAAAAAGTTTGTCTTTCTCAAGAAAGAGTGCTCCTCAAAGTATTTTCCTGCAAAAAAGTGTCTAAATCTCACCATTCCTAGCATGTTTTTTATTTTTTGGTAAACTTTCCAAAGTTCAAATTCTTAGACAGCATGGTAGTGCTGGTGATGGTGTCAAAGGATTCTCAAGAGTCATTTGGGAAGCTTTCAGAGCTTCAGTAAGTCCTGTCATCCGTAAAAGAAACTCAGCAAGAAGGTAAGAGGTGGCAGAGGTATAAGGCTCCTGTGTGGGCACCTAACACTTCTCACAGATCCTAAATTACATCAAGGAATCACAATACCCAAGGCTGCTCTTAGAATCAGCCTCTTCACAGCAATGTCGACTCACCAAGATACTATGGGTAATGGTCTTTTGAAATTGCACAGTTCTACAGATGGAATATGCAGTGATGTAATGAAACCACCTGCCCAGTACAAGAGCCTACACTTGAAAGTAGCAAAGAATGTCATTTTAATCTCCATTGATTTGCTTATAATAATGACAGTTGAAGTTATTTTTTATTTTTTATTTTTTAATTTTTTTAAGATTTTATTTTTATTTATTTGACAGAGAGAGCACAAGTAGACAGAGAGGCAGGCAGAGAGAGAAGGGAAACAGGCTCCCCATCAAGGAGAGAGCCTGACATGGGGCTTGATCCCAGGACCCTGAGATCACGACCTGAGCCGAAGGCAGAGGCCCAACCCACCGAGCCACCCAGGCGCGCCGACAGCTGAAATTTTTGAGTGCATACCACACGTGAGACTTTGGACACAGTTTACATGTAGTCTCTCTGATCCTAAAAACTGTGCAAGTTACATATTACATATTATCCTTGACTTAAGACACTTGCCTTTTCCCAAGGCCACCTAGCTGGAAAGTGGTAGGATTCCAAAGCTCATTCTCTCCCCTTTCATTATTCTGCTCTTGGTGTGCTTCTGGGATGGGAATAGACTGACCACCCATGCCTGTGCTCCCTTCAACTCTGAGTCCTGTTGCTCAAACAGTTCTAAGTAGCAAGGCCCAAGAAGGTATGACTATCCTTCCTGACATCCACCTTAAAGGTTGACTGCATCCCACTTTTCTTTAAAACCATTTATGAATCTGTCATTCATAAATTTGTCCAAACCCTTTTAAAATCCATTTATATTTCCTGCCAGTATCACCTTTTAGGATAATGAGGTCCCTTGTTTTATTACCCACCGTGTGAATTAGTGTTATCTTTCAGTTGTCCTTAACTGACCTTCATCAAGTTTCAGAGGGCATTACCTCCTCATTTGCCCCAGGCTAATGGACCCTTAACTATCCTTAGATCGTCCATCTAAGATGACAGAACATTTAGAAAAGAACATGATTGCATCCAGGAATGACAGCATTCCTTGGCAACAGAATGGTAAATGTTGGGTGGTGTTGGGATTGTCAAAGATGCTTCCTTCCACCAGAAATAAGGTACAGTGTGTCTTAGGAGGCTGCTGACCAAACAGCAATGCCCGCAGTAGTCCTGTGCTAGCACATCTCCTAAACCAACCAGCTTGAGAGGCTTTCCACATGAATCTCAACAAAACCCTAAACTGCTGGCATCAGGTTAAACAAAACTCAGGTAAGGGGTAGGGGTTCAGACCTCTATTGAGAGTAAAATAGGAAGATGATTGTAAAAGCATTCTGTTGTAGAAAACCGTAATGAGAATGGATTCAGACCCAGGGAAAGGTGACAGCCCATCCCTGGAAACTGGGCACACAGCAGACACATGACTAGGAGGAACCTCCCTACTAGAAGTAGAGCACAAAGTCAAGCAAAACTGATCTCCAGGCAAGGGACTTTTCTTACGCTCGCGAGATAATCAATATGTATGTTGGCCTGAAGAAAATATTCTCTGATTGCAGGGAAGGAGAGCAGTAGTCTTCTCATTTTTACATGCACTGAATTTATTGGGGAGTTGCTATTCATTATGGTATAAACAAGAAACAGTACAACTTTTTCTAGCACCAGCCCCCTCTCCCCCTGATAAATGGTCCTCTTCATAGCTTGCTCTTTCATAACTCCTCGATCTCTTTTAGTATAGATCTGTCTCATTTAGACTCACTCCTACTTATTTAAAAATTTCAACCTCCAATATGATTCAAAGTTCTCTCCCCAGCCTGGGCTAGAGCCACCTGTGGCCTCTAACACCTTGAAGTAAGGATAAGGAAACTGACGTAAGAGCATCTTCACATTACATAGCTTCTCTACTCCGGGGCCACTTCACACTGCCAAGCTGGCTGAGCACTGCATGATTCAAGTGATGCCACTCACAAAGACCAAAAGGTAGGCAGCACCCTCTCCACCAAAAATATTCCAACAAAGAGCCCTGTTACGATCAAGTTCCAATCAAGAGTGGGGTCAATATAACAACATTCCTATTTCTTACATCCCTACAGAGCCTCCCCACATACGCACATCTCCACCACTCCCAAAAAAATAAAAAATAAAAAAGATTTTGAGTATAGACATTCATATTCTCAATAGATTAAAAAACATAACTTTCAATTTTCCTTGAAAATCATCAGATCCATCTTCTTACTTTTATTCAGCATTAGACACTCTGCAGTTTATCAACTTAAGATTGAAAAAAAAAAGTGAAGATGAAGTTGTATCCATTTATGTAGGTTGGTAGAAATGCATATTTTGCAAGCATCCGATCAGATGCTTGGTTTCCTTCTCTTGCTATCTGTAATGACATACATAGAGCTATGCTCAAGGTTATAAATCTTTTTCACACGGACTTACTAGAAGTGACTAAAAACTAACTTAACCTGTATTAGATATAGTTCCGGAACTGCAGACACATTTAAGCTCTTTTTAAGCAACAAATTGAAGCCATCACTCTACCTAGAAGTCAAATCTGTTCATTGTCCTCACTGATTAAAATTTAGAAAAATCTGCCTAAAATAAATCATTCATGTAAATTAACCCTCAAGAGGTGCTTTCTTTGAGTCTGGGCACTATTTACATATAGAACAGTTTGCCACAGCCACCAGTGACATCGAGCACCATTCAGGATGAACAAGTGCTGAGTCACTTGAAAACTAACAAAGTATTTTCAACATTTTGAGGAACCTACCCTATGGCCCAGCAATTGCACTGCTGGGTATTTACCCTAAAGATACAAACGTAGTGATCCGAAGGGGCACGTGCACCCGAATGTTTATAGCAGCAATGTCTATAATAGCCAAACTATGGAAAGAACCTAGATGTCCATCTACAGACGAATGGATAAAGAAGATGTGGTATATATACACAATGGAATACTATGCAGCCATCAAAAGAAATGAAATCTTGCCATTTGCGACGACGTGGATGGAACTAGAGGGTATCATGCTTAGCGAAGTAAGTCAATCGGAGAAAGACAACTATCATATGATCTCCCTGATATGAGGGAGAGGAGATGCAACATGGGGGGTTGAGGGGGTAGGAGAAGAGTAAATGAAACAAGATGGGATTGGGAGGGAGACAAACCATAAGTGACTCTTAATCTCACAAAACAAACTGAGGGTTGATGGGGGGAGGGGGTTGGGAGAGGGGGGTGGGGTTATGGATATTGGGGAGGGTATGTGCTATGGTGAGTGCTGTGAAGTGTGTAAACCTGGCGATTCACAGACCTGTACCCCTGGGGATAAAAATATATGTTTATAAAAAATTTAAAAAATTATAAAAAAAAAAACTAACAAAGTAATACAGGCAGTTATCACCCAAATGCATTATTTATCACAGGGGCCTCCTGACGCCTGTGCTTACCGAGGAACCCTCCTGTGATATTGAAGGCCAAGGCATCTCCTCTCCTTAACAACAGTGTTGTATCTTTGGCAACTCGAGCAGGAACTCAGAAAATCAATACCACTTCATGAGCCAGGTCTTGGTCTTCTCCTTTTACGGGGATTCTGTCAATGCAAGGGGCCATTACTGTACTTTAAAGGCATGATATAAAATTGCTTCGACAAGATATAAGACACACCGTTTGCAAGAACCTGGTGAGAGTATTTTAGTCAAAGTTAAATAGTTTCATCACGTAATTACTTCAATTGGCAAAGCTCCAGCTGAATGCGCTCTCGGAGGGGCTGTGCCTTCTATTATGGGTGGGGTATTGTGAGGGAGGCCTGTCGATTGGATTCAGGTTGTTCTAAACAAGGTCAAACTGCTAAAATGGAGGCAGAGCCCAGCATCAATGCCATTGGCAATGACACTGCAACAACAGGACTGACAAGTTGCTCCCCCCCTTCTTCCCCCCTCCAACTAAGTGGTCTGAAAGTAGGTTTAGTTTTATGGCTATAAAATATTTCATCCTGATTTGCTGTCTGGTAATTCATTTTCTAAGGACTGTTTAGAATTTATTCAGGAGGAAAAGGAAACTCTGTTGGTTTCTCTAACCGATTCCCATTATATGACAAAATTTAACTTTTGTATTTTATGAGGTTTTATGTGTTCCACTAAAACCATTAGCTGGTTGTCTCCTCATGATAAAATTTAATCACTTATATAATACCTTAAAAGCCAATGACAGTTTTGCATGTATTTATGTTTTCTCTCATTTAAAATATGTAGGTGTCATAAAGATAGCTCTTATTGGGGGAAAAAAGGGGCTGGCACTAAAAAACAGAAAATCTGAAGTACTAAGCCATTATGCATCGCACAATAAGAATGAAGCACTGTAACCTACAAACTGCATGAAATCTGAGAAAAAGTGAATGCTAATCCATGACCACCATTCATATTTCAATGATTACCTGAGTGCACCGAAGCTCCACATTTAGCATTATTTCCCTATAATGCTACTTGACTGTTATGAAATTTGGCAATTTAACAAAAACTTTAATAATAACAATGACAAATAGACTCAAAGGACATGCATGTACACCTTGCAAATATGTCTCATAGAAACTAATCACATTAGCTTGCCCTTCATAATCAGAGATGCTCTCATAATTCCACTTCCAAGTAACACTTCCCAAATTTGGATGGTTAACAAGGATAGAAGAAAAGTGATTTTCTCTCCCCCTCATGCCACTTCCACCTACAGAGTTCCAATTATGGCATCACTTAATCACCACACATATTTATCTTAGAGTTATTCAAATGCATTATGAATTTATATGTCTATTATTAGATTTATTGGTGCTAATGATTTGGATTTAAATAGCACTTTACTTCTCGAGGCTATAACAGTTTTTCCTGAATGACCTAATTCATTCTCTCTGCATGCCTCAAATGGGACATAGGAAGGGGGCAAAGGTCAATCAACTCATTTGGCTCAGGACAATCGTAACCCACAGATCAGAAAGAATTAAGTTAGGTTCCATATATTCCAGTAGTAATGGATCAAGGAATTGGCTGGATTTTTAACTACAAGTAATGCAGTCACCATAAAAGTATTGTTGATCATGTCATCTCCAGAAACTAGAGTAGTGTCAGACATAAGGAATATTTGTTTAGTAAGTGAATATATGAATAGATGGATCCACTGAACAACCAATCATCACTGAGAATTTCTGATGGAAATCTGCAAACTCTCAAAGCTAAGAAGTGAAAGTTGGAGTGTTTGGCAAACTATCCCCGCCAACTGCAAGGTGTGTGTAATTCTTTTTCAAAAGACACAAATGGCATCACTGGGCTGATGCACAGGTGTGGACTTGTGGATGCCACCACAGCAGTGGTTTCAGAAGATGGATCTTCACCAGCCCCCTTCAAAATCGTTCCTACCTTTAAAGGAATGAACAAATTTGCCTATAAGGGAACAAAGCTTTTCCTTCCATGATGAAACAGAAGGCCTAAGATGGAAATGTTCCTAAGAAATTATATCAGAGTAGGCTGTGCTGTGGGGAGAGGCAGGTTTACTATGAAGCTAGCAAGCCTTAAGTGTCAGGGTCTCTATCTATACAGACCCCAGCAGGGCCCTGAAAGGACCATAGCAATGAGTCTTCATGGTCATATGTTTTGTCAAACTTATGAAAGTAAATTATTTTTGTGTTCTGTTTTTGTAAAAATACCTATCCTTCAAATCGTATAAGTTTCATACCCCACAAATTCTAGATTTTCCCATGGCTGTGGGGACAAATTTATTCTAAAAGCTCAGTGGTACACTACAAAAAAGTTTTATTTTAGGTTCTTGCTTCATCTTCCACAGGAGTCAGCGGCAGTAGCTCCGCTCCATATGGTCATTCAGGTATCCAGCTGAGAAAGGTTCTCACCATCTCTTGACGCTGCTCTCTCAATCGAGGCCTACCAGTACTGCAGGGGCAGGGGGTAAAATATGGACAGCTTGTACCACTGCAAGGTATTTTAATCAGAAATGACACTTACTTGCTTATCTTCAGAATCCACTGGACTTAACTAGTATGGGGATCAAAGTGGGTTCCAAGGGAAGCTGGGAAAACTTCCTGTGTGCTGAGGGAGGGGAGGATAACTGACTGTGGTGAGCACTATTAATCCCTATCCCAAAAAGTAACCCTCTGTTTTGTTTTACATGAAATTTATTTAATGTGAATATGTAAGGCACAAGAGCATTAAGACATTTAGCTCATAAAGAGTGGGAAAGCAGAACTCATCTTCATGCCAAACTCAGAAAAAAAAGTTATTATTTCAAGCACTCCAAAACTTATCTGGAGAGATTCAGAAATAAGAGGAAAGATTGAGAGACCAGTTTATGGTGTTGCTAGGATTCATCCACTGCTCAGAAGGATTCCAAGGTATTTGGATACAGTAGTTCCACACAAAATACCCATATTTCTTGTGATGAAATAACTCAGAATTCCTCCATGTTCTTCCCTTGCCTAAAGCACAGACAAGCTCAGCATTTCCTCTATCCACTTTTTGAATGCACATACTATCCTCCACATTAAATGGGTAGATATCTTTCTCTTATGCATCTAATGAATTTATTATTCGAATGGAAGTTCAAATATCATCTCCCATTGGAAGCATGGCTTCCTTACAGGTCCTAGGTAAGAGATGAAAGTCCAACCATTGTGTTTTATTTCTCTTTGTTTTTATTTCAGTTACATCATGTATCTTCTTGTTTATAGACACAATCTCTTTCCAGTTAGACCATCAACCTCATCCATGGGGGAGACCAGAGCTTCATCCCAGCACTCAGTTTAAGCCCTTGGCAGATGGTCAGAATTTAATAAATTATTGTTGCATGACTAAGTGAATGAATGATGAGTGAGGGAGCATAGTGACTAAATGAAATCTTAGGATTGTCAAATGAGGCTGATACAGGTGATCCCAAAGTTAGAAAGGGGGCAAGAATGACCCTTGTTTTGCTAGGGCAGATACTGCTCACTCAGGGACATGTCTCCACACGTCTATGCAGGACCAAGCACTGTAATTTTCAAAGTGCTATTTAGTGCAGGTGTTTCCATAATTGGGATGAAGTGAGAAAATTCCATGCTCAGTGGCCCTAAAAGTCACCCTTCCACCTGGGTAATGCAATGGTCCAAGCTTTAAAAGACATATGAATTGCTTTTCCCCAAATGGACCCAAGCAGAGAGGGGATGTACTTTCTAAAACTGCACAGTCATTGACCTTCCACTGTGGAAAATCTGCAAATGTCAAAGCAATGAGTGTTTCTAAGGAGAAAGCTAATGTTTAAAAACAGATGTTTAAAATATAGGACCTTGAGAGCTGCCCTCTCTCAAAACAGGGTTGCTAACGATACTGAGAAATACAGACTACAAACATGTGTCATTTCCCCCTTTCCTCTCCAAGACTAAATATTGGACGGGTTTTTGCTTTTGTTTACCCAACTTAAGACTGAAGAGTGAATTCTTAAAATCAAGATGAATCCTGGGACAAGAGAGGGTTAAATGGTACCATGACACTATGTGGTGTGTGTGTGTGTGTGCGTGCACGCGCATGCATGTGCATATGTGTGTGTGTGATACTGCCACGGGCTTATGTATTGCCTCTGACTCTGCAAAGATCCTCCTCATCATTCTCATTCAGTCCTTAACTAACGTTGGCAGGTCCAAGAGCTGTTTGGATTAGACCTATTTGGCAAGTGGAGAAGTCCACCACCAGGAAGGTTGTGACATTCCAAAATATTGGCAAAAATGGAGGGGTTCTCCCAAAGGTAGAAGAGAAGGAGAAATAACTAGATTGTTCATTTTATTTTGAGGGAGTCACATCAGTGGAACTATTACCAAGTTACTACTCTGGGTGCATGAATGATGTGAGGGAGGCTTTACTCATCCGGAGAGTGTATCTCTGAATTATTTATTCATTCAACAAACAACTTTGAGTATGACTCACATTTTAGCATTGTCTAAGGATAGGATCTACAGAAATAAGTAATGGCCCAGCTTTGAGTGAGCTTGTGGAAACAGCCAAGTGATTAGAAAATGATGGGGATGTTCAGGGATGCTGAGGTGGCAAAGAATGTGGAAACACAAAGGCTCAACTGTACATTCTTGAGGGAAGCTGGGAAGGCCTCCTGGAGGAAGCAGTACTTGAATAGGAATGCAGAGAAATTAATCATGTGAATAGGAGAAGAACACACTTTCTAGGCAAAAGAGACCCATGAGCAAAGGCACAGAACAAGAAATAAAATATGTGTGCAATGCAAATCATTTGGGTGGGTAGACTACAGAGGTAGGAAATGTAGAGAAATGATGGACATAAAGAAATCTTGCAACCCAGGTGTTCCCTCAAGAAATAAAAGTTTCCTCAGAGTCCTGTGGGAGGACTGATGACTGGTTTGGTTGAAAACAAACGTTGAGACATATGTGAAACTGACTCTTCTCCTTCTACCTGTAACAGTGTCAAAAACAGATTTTACACATTGGGGCAAAGGCCTCAGGCCCAGCATAAAAGGCCATAACAAGAAATTGCGGAAACAAGTCAGGAGGAGTTCTTTCTTCTTGTCTGAGTGCACTCTGGCAGAGGGAGATTCCCACAGAGGGACTGGCTCACACTAGGACAAAGAAGGGGGGATTTCCCTGCTCCTATGGCAAAATGAACTCTCCTACTTGTGATATGACAAATGTATTTCACAGAGGAAGAGATTTTTTTCATCCCATAATGAGAGACAGCCATTAAGATGCAAATGCCTTCTGAAGAGGAAACAAGTGAATAAGGGGTAAATGGCTAATAGCAGAGCCACTTCTGAGAGCAGACTGCAAAAGAAGGAGAGGGGCAGGTGTGGGAGGGCTGTGACAGGGAGGGCATGGCTGGCTGTTCTACTGCCCAGAGCTCACCACATCCACACCTCATACCTCCGTCAGGTTTGATAACAGAATTAGGAGGACCACCTTAGGGCAGGAGTTAGACAACTTTTTCTGTGAAGGGCTAGGCAATCAATCTTCTAGGCTTTACTCACCTCTGCCACTGCAGTTTGAAAGCAACCATAGGCAATATGTAAATGAGGAGCATGGCTGTGTTCCCTTATTTACAAAATTAGTGGGCAACCCTGCTAATAGGCAGAGTTTGCTGACCTCTGTCTTAGAGCAGCAGTTCTCAAAATGTGGTTTCTGGAACAGTGGCATCAGCACCACCAGGGAATTTATTAGAAATGTAAGTTCTCAACCCCACCCCAGACCTTCTGAATCTGATACTCAGGGTCTAGAGTCCAGCAGTCTGTGTTTTATTGACAGTGTAAGAATCAACCTCACTCCAGGTGGTAGCTTTTGAAGTTAATAGTTTGTTAAAAGACAAGGTATCCAACCACAACATGGGCATTAACAATCAGAAGGAAATCTTTGTTGTTAAAGAGTGTCATTTTGACTAAATAGAAAGTAAGGTGTGAGAGCATGTGTTATAAAAGCCAAAAGATCCTCTGCAAGTGTCCTCATTCATCTGACAGGCAACTTTCATAACCCTCAGCAAAAACCAATATGGCAGCAATACATCCTGCCTGGGTTTGAATTGATCATAGAAGGAATTCCAGAAAACACTAAGAGCAGTTCTGGTTAAGGAGAAATTTGTAGATGATGGTCTTGGTTTCCTTAATGGAAAACCAACATGGCTTTCTTCAGTGAACGGTGAACTAAGTATTAAAAAGGCATTAAGCTGCCTCCTTTGTGATGTCAAGCATGCATTCAAATCCAAGACAGCATTTAAAATATTAAAACATCTAGCAATTTTATTACTAGCTCATTTAAAATGGCGACCATGAAAAATTTAATTTAAGCTACCCAATAATGGCTCATGAGACACTTAAAAATACACACACAGATAACTGAATTTTTAAAGTAAGTTCCTTATTAACTTCTTTCCCCTCATCTATTACCATTGCTATTTTCCAGCTGTATAAACAGTCTGGAGAGTATGCCCTGAATGAATTCACCGTTCAGAAAACAACATAATTACAGCCATTCCAGCAAACCAAGTGCCAAAAAAGTTACAAATTAATTGAAGGTTAGCATTGAAAATTAACTCCTAGTCAGCTTGAAGTCATCTTTTAGGCTACTTTCTATAGAATTAAATAGAGAACACACTCCACATCACTTTGGTTGACAGAGTTTTAAAGATCAGGTGGACAAATGGCCTCCTACCCAACTACCACTTTCCTGTGATCTGATATTGCTAATCCCAAGTGACGCCTGCCAATGGTACCTTCGAACACACTTGTGATTTATGCACAAGGCAGAACCACTTCCTCTTCTCCTATAAATACCCAGGGCTTAGAAAAATACCAATTTATCTTGCCCCATTCTATTTTGTTAGAAACCACTAAGAAGCCACATCATCAAAAAACATTTTTCCCCTTTTCTTTTTATCATTTTATTTTTTTCATACATACAAACCCTTTGCAAAAATAGTACAAAGTACTCCCTATAAACCTCATCCAGACTTCTTAAATGTTAACGTAGTTACAATATTAATTAATGTTAATAGCCGCAGTACAATTATCAAAGTCAGGAAATTAACATAAAAATTCAAAACCATTATCTAATTGGCAGACCTTCAGATGTTACCTATTGTCCCTCTAATGCCCTTTTACTGGTGCAAGATCCAATCCAGGATCACTTGTGGTATTTATTTGTCACGCTTCCTTAATTTTCTTTAATTTGATTATCAGTAAATTTTAAATCCAACAAGCATCCACCGAGTGCCTAAGGTGTGCCAAAGTCATGGCAAATTCTGAGGATTCAAAGATGGTTCTGGCCTTTGAAACACTTACACTTTATTGTGAAAATCAAAATAAAATCAAAGGCTAAATGTGGAAGAATGTACTACAGTATTGCTTTTTTTAGGAAAAAAAATTAAAGGAACACTATTTAGATTTGAGAGGGAAAAAATAAATATCATTAACAAAGACCTTGACCCAAAAGGTTCTTGGTCTTTGCTTCCAAAAAATAATCATTCATGGATTAAAGAACATCCAGATAAAATGTATGTAACTGTGAGCTACGAGATTGTCTTTGTGGTCAATGTTTTCATTCTTTGCACCTAAACAAGGCTAGGCAGACAGAAAGTCTCAGTAAAAGTCAAATAACGTGGGGATCTGGGGTCATCTGGGAAGCTACCAGAAGATTTGGAACATACAAGTTATCTTTACGTGTCAGCCTGAAAGCCCCTCTTGATAGTGGAGAAATTCATTCAAACTCCAAATTAAATAAAAGTTCAGGGGTTAATTACCATCTGAGGGCCTTTTTCTTTTTGTACTGCTTTGAAACAGGGTGTGTGGAAACATACTGTAAAACACTTGGCAAAAAAAACCCAAAAAACAAAAAACAGATTTTGGCTCAAGGTTTTTTTGCATGCATGCCAACTGGTCTCTCCATTTACTTCATTTCTTTAATATCAAATTTGATCTCTCCATGGCTCATATAAAGCTGTATTTGGGGAGATTTCTAGAATCTTGGGAGCTGAGAGGATATAGAGATTGCTAGTCTAGCACCTTAGGTGATTTGTAAGTCCTTTATCATATCTATTATAACACTTGCATCATCTCTGTACTCATTTAGCCCAAGTAGCTTTAGGAGTCTCTTCCTGTTATTGCTACAAAGCCACCATACTCTGTAACACTCACCTCCTTGGTACTGACACTATCTAAATGTCCATGAGTCACATAGCTTTTCTAGTAGCTGCATCACAGTGTTGACACATGATGGGTTTTCAGAATCAAACAAGCATCGTGTCTTTACAAAAAGTGCTACTACTGTCCAGCTTTGTTTTTGTTTCTTTGTTTTTGCATTATGTACTAAAGCAGAGGGACTTGGAGGCCCTACATATATATTACATTCATCTCTTATGGGTTCCAACTCATATTTGACCCATGGTTGTACCCTTTGAGACCTTGTTGATCATGAAGCAAATGAAAGAGTTACTCTGCCTTTTTTCTGTCAATCAGACAAGTAAACCATCTATGTTATCATCAAAGTCATTGTTAAAAGAATGGAACAAAACAGAGGCACACACTTAGTTAACTCCCTAAACATAAACTTTGTTTCTTTAAGTAGCACTCTTTGGCATGTGATTAAATGGTTACAGATGTACTCATCTCTTATCCTACCCATATTTTACCACCTTTGTTTGCAAAAATAAACAAGATTTTACCAAATATGTCACTGAAATCCAAGTTCACTAGATCTTGCCCTGGTCTCTCACAAAATGTAAATGACTTAGCCTGATGAGACTTGGTGGCAAGACACGAAGTGAAACATAAGTAAGTTGGGAATGTTTCACATGCTCTCCTCCGAGATGAATGAAAACTGCATGATAATTAGGTGGCTGACTTCCACCATCACCAAAGATGAGTGCTTTCTTATCCAGCTATGTTACCTATAATTGAAATGCAGCATCCATGTTCTCTCACTAAAAATACTATTTTTATTTCTCTCTCTCTCTTTTCTTTTTTTTTTTTTTTAACTTTTAACAGAACAGCTTATACCATCATTTTCACTGATTTCTTAGAACATTCTCTTGGCATTGTGTCTCCCTTTCTCATGTAATGTATCTTTTCAAACACTGAAATAGCTTTCCCTTACCAGGAACATGTATCATGAATTTTACTCCACTAAGTCTGAGGAATTACGTAAACCTCCTCAAATTAAAATCTCACACTGTCTTTAAAATATTTTTCATACTCAATAACACACTGGCATGTATATGAAGCCACACACATGATTTCTTATGTCCTGCCCAGGTATTTTCTTCTTCAACATAGCGAATATCTATTTCATGTTTCTTTTTTCTATCTTGCAACTTGGTATACTTTAGTATAACATTTTATATTTTCTGGTGAAACCAAAGTTAGAAGACAAAGTGGTTATGGTGCAAAATGCAGATTCTTTGGAAACACAGTGTAACCATTTTTATAAGCCACACAAAGGACAAAAATAAGAAATGCTTTTGCTAATTAACATATGAGGCCGAATTGAACCAAGAATCTGAGGTTATTTCAATGAGCAGTGAGCTAATATTGGTAAGATGCTTTTAGATGTTTAACTTAAAAGCACTTTGCCAATGAAAGTATAAGGATCACAAATTTCCTAAGCCATCTGATCCCCTTCATAAAATAATGATTTCAAAAAGTTTAGATAGATGAATGGATATAGATAAATAAGGAATTTATACCTCTGTCTACTATTCATAAAGAAAAATTTCTCTCTTCACAGAAACCCATTTAAATAGATGTTATTCCATTTGCAGTTCAGATTGTGGCAAATGAAAAGTACAACCAAATAGCATATACAAATATATAACCTACACTATTTAAAATGTTCACAATGATAAGTTCTGGAAATCTAATGTTGAGCATAGTGATTATACTTAATAATATTGTATTATATGCTTGCAAGTTGCTAAGAGACTAGATCTTAAATATTCTCACCACAAAAAAGGAATGATAATTATGTTACAAAATGAAAGTGTTACCTATGGTGGTAATCATTTTGCAGTATATAAGTCTATGAAATCAACATCTTGTACCTCTTAAATTTATACAATGTAATATGTCAATTATATCTCAATAGAGCTGGAACAAATATACATATTCACAATCAAAGCTGAACTGGGGGCTATCTCCTAAAAGAATTCAAGAGCAGGATTTGTCATAGTAATGCCTTCTATTTATTTATTATTTCTTACAGCCAAGTCCATTACATTTATTAACATCTTTAATTTTCAGAACAGTCAGATAAGGCAGGCATTAATATCAAATCCCATTTTATAAACATGGAAACTGAGGTTTC
The DNA here is from genome assembly GCF_902655055.1 of Lutra lutra. Classification (NCBI taxonomy): domain Eukaryota; kingdom Metazoa; phylum Chordata; class Mammalia; order Carnivora; family Mustelidae; genus Lutra; species Lutra lutra. The sequence goes on from NC_062286.1 coordinate 63,954,967, forward strand.
CAGAAGTTAAATCTCACCTGATACTTCCAGTATGATGACCATAATCCAGGATTGATACCCAGCAGCCCTATTTCATAGTTTTGCTTTCTACCCCTACACCACTGAATGAAAGTTGGCAGGAAATGTAGTAAAATTCGGAAAATGTCTCAAACAGGAGATATGCAAAATATATTCAATACTGTCATTGCATTATCCCATTTAACCCTTTCAACCTTCCTATGTGGATAACAATATTATCACCCTCAATTTTCAGACAAGGACGAAAGCAATCAGTAAGAGATGTGTACACATGTTCTAAGATTGAGGAAACTACCTATTGTTAGGATATCTGTCATCGTTGCATCATATAACATTTTACTTGCTTGTTTTATTTAAATAAAAAAAATGAGTCCTGGTGCTCTGTGGGGAAAAAAAAGATTAAACATTAATCACAGAATATCTAATTCCTCTACTTTCCTTGCTCCTCTTTACAGAGGAGAGAATGTAGTTCTCCAGCTACCCTCAAGCGAATCACTTTAAAAAGAGGAAAAGGGAGCGCCTGGGTGGCTCAGTTGGTTAAGCATCCCTATTATTGATTTCAAGTTACATCATGATCTCAGAATCCTGAGCTCAAGCCCTATGCCTGGCTCCATGCTCAGCATGGAGTCAACTTGGGATTCTCTCTCTCCTCTCCCTCTCCTCACCCCCTCCCCCAGGTGGCTCCTCTAAAACAAACAAATAATTAAAATCATTAAAATAATAAAGAAGGAGAAGAAGCAGAAGAAGGGGAGGAGGAGGAAGAGGAAGAAAAGAAGAAATTAGTCCAATCTTTCATAATAGCCAAGAAGTCCATGGAAATCAGCGAAAGAAAATTCATCCCTCGGGGCATTTGTGGGAGAAGAAGAGAAGACAAAGGATACTCTCCCCAACTCCATTTTAAGCAAAGTCTCTTATCTGACATGATTAAATCACAGATCTCACTAAAGGACTGTTTTCTGACCTTCTTTATCATCTTCTCAGACCCTAATGCCTAAGAAATTCTCTGAAAATCTGAGAGGTATAATTCAGTTCTCCAGTGACTTTGCTCCCTGCTGACTGACCTCATTGGTAGCGGACAACAGTATGTCTCACCTCAGAATGTTCCTATTTAATGTAGCATTGGCTCTGCTCTTGGCCTTCAGTAATTTAAACAAAGAGCCTCAGGACAGGAGATAGGAGCTTGAGGAGGCAAAAAACATAGTCCACAAAGGGCGGGCCCTTTCTGAATTATCACTCATTCTTCCCCAGCATGGTCCCTGTTTTTTTTTTTTGTTTTGTTTTGTTTTGTTTTTTTTAAAACATGAAGGATGTGTAAAGGACACATAAAACTTTAGTCAATAGGTCCATTATTATGATTGGCTGAAAACCATAAAATGCATCCATCAAGCCATTGTGTTGCATTTTGTGTTAAATTATGGTGATAAATAGTCCTTTATCTGTGACGTCACCTACTAATCTATTCCAAAAACTATTCACCACTGCCATTATGCATCACTCATGCTCCTGCCAGCTTGCTGAAAAAAAAAATCTTCTACATGATAAAGCCACACACAATATTGTGCTTGATTCTGCAGATGCAAATATTGTCTGTTATTTTCATGTCATACTGTGAAACAATTGCTTCTTCAGTTCCCAAAGTTATCTCAAGTGTGCAGTAATGTCCTCAGCTCTCAGCTCCGGGCATTGTAACTCTTGTACTTTTAATTGTTTATAATTTACATCAGAACTGGACGGAGTCCATTTGCACCCATCTTGCTTTGTAACAATGGGATGACATATTTTTGCCACCTTGCTCTGGATTGAATTTATCCAACTGACAAGCTTTAACATAGAAATTTGGTATGGATCACCTTAATATTCTCAGGAGTTACATAAAAGGATGTATGGCAGTTCCTATTAGGATGTCTGGGATTTGGATCAGATTTTACACAAAATGTTCTCATGAAATTAGACATTTTTTTGTTCTCAGAAAATACTATTTATTACAATGAAATCAAAAGAGGAAAGTATGAGTGTATTTCAAATTCCAGTCTTAAGTCTAATAATCTATTAAACACACACACACACACACACGCAACAGCATTATGTAGCTTTCTCTTCCTCATCTTGATGCTATAATATTAGGAGGTTCTCCTCTTAAAAAAAATTCCCCCCTAAAACCAACTACTCTGACTCAAACAAGAAAAGATGAAATACAGGGTCAAAGAGACCACTCACTGGAATTTAATTCCAAAAGTGGAGCCTTATATGCTCAATTTACTTTTAGCTTTAATTCAAAGAATCTGGGGAATTGTCTCTTGCTGAGCAACACAATGGAGGTATCTTAGCTCCTCCTTATTGTTTTAATCACATATGAGATGATTGGCTCACAAAGAAGAAATAAACAACTGCTCAAGCTTAAATGAGTTATATCCCATACCCATCTGCTATGCTTATTTATGTACTTTATTTTTTTAATTGCTTTTTTGATGGATGCATGGAAAAGGACTCACTAATATGTTATTGGGGAGAAAATAAAACCAGATTTTTTTCCCCTTTACTATTTTAAAAACCCAGTAGAACTGGCATGGCAGCAAAGTATCATTCACCTGAAGGTTTCTATTTAATGCACATTCTATCCAATCAGTCACAGAAAACAATAAAAAGTCACATCACTTCAAAAATAGTGGCTTTCTCCCTTCATTGACCTCCTCCCAATTATCATCACTTACAGAATCCAAAGGAGTCACATATTGCAGGAAAGAAAGAAGTTCTAAAAACTGAACAATCTTCAGCCAGTCTTGACGGAAGTTTGGCTTCAACTCAACACTCAAAGTAAAATACATTCCGTCATCTCCTACTCTAATGTTCACACTCACGTGTGGTGTCTGTACAAAGAATGTCTCTTGCCTTCTAACAGCAGTGGAAGGGGCCTCATTCAAAGGCCATTGTTCCAGTTTTCTCTCTTTATAAATTTACTCCCTTCTAGCTCTTCCTCCTATTGCAAAAACTACATTTATTGTTGAGCAGAATCATATTTTAAGGACATCGAAATATCAAAGTTTGCCTATCCTCACTGCTGAAAACACAAACACATGCACACACACACACACACTCACACCATTCTTTCTCACTCTCGCCTCACACCCATATACTGACAAATCCCTGAATCCTCACCATTGTATAGTAACTGCTGTTCTTGCCACCTTTTTGCTTCCTGGTGGGTCTGTAATTGTCATCTCATCCCTGGAGCAACATCAGGATCACTCAATAAATTGATTGTCAGGGGATATTTGAAGAACAGAACAGCTTGAGCTCTAGAAGCCAAGTGCCTTATGGCCTCCAGCCCAGAAAAAGGAAGCAATGAGGATGAACAAACCTCATCCCATTTCATTCCTATAACACATTAATGAGAATTAAGTAACTGAATTTCATTCCCTATTTCTACTCAGACAGAAAACAACAACATGGAGAAATTAAAGAATGAAATAAAACTATCCCTGACATTTCTTTTCATTTAGAAGAAAACGGGGAATAAGATAGCCAACTCCTGGTTTTAAAAAAGTTTGCTTCTTGTGAACTTCCTCATGTACAAGCAATTTGCCACATCTTATTTTGTTATTTATTTATTTATTTATTTATTTATTTATTTTTGCAGTTCTGGCAAGACTTCCCATTCAAAAATAATGCTGTGACAGGAACTCTTACATTATTGTCCCTTATTGGAAATACTGTTTAAGTGGTGTATTCAGAAGCTTCCAACTCTTAAGATTCTAATATGCATCTCTTTTAGAATCCTGTTATAAAGGTGCCTTCTATGGTAGTGGCCTCTGTTGGAAGCATCTTGTATCTTTTGGTAGGAAAAAGCCTAAGGAGACTAAATCTACATTTCAAGGTAGCCTCTGAGCAGCCACATCTGATTACGCTTATGGGGAAAAGATCAAGTTTATGCAGAAATTCTGAACTCATACAAACCTTATTTCCTTTAGAAAATCATTGCAACAGTCAATACAAGAAAGTCAGAACAGAGATAGGAAAGTAAGAAGTATCAGTGCAGTGTCCACTCTGTGGTTTAGCCATTAAAACTAATTAAATCATGCAAGATTGACTCTGTTAACCCCATTTTACAGAAATGGAAATAGATACTGATAGGAATTAAGAAGATGAACAAAGTCAAGCAATTAGACTCCAAAATTTATATTTTTTTCCATCTTCTTATGCTGCTTTTCAGATGTGATGAATCCTTAAATTAGAACAGAGTTGGTGGAAATTGTGAGGAGAGAATGGAGGTAATACCATTTTGATAAAAATGAGAAAAAAAGATTGAATGTATTAATCTATATATGATCTATCAATGCAAACTCACGATTACACCTTTACTTCAATAATAAATCAACAAGTATTTATAAAAGGTGCTTTTGTGCCAAGCACTGGACCCATTCTGGAGTTATGGAAGTGCATAAGACACTATCTTGGAGCTTACAATCTAGTGAGGAAGACACTTAAAAGATCATTTCTAGGTTGTAAGTGCAGTTTGCATAAAAGTTAAAAAAAAAAAAAAAGTAGCACCAAAGTCGAGTCTGCTGGGGAGGGAGAAGCATATCGAGTAGAGGAAACAGCAGGCACAAAGTCACTGGGAAGGATTTCTCATGAAGGTAGAATTGTAAAGCTACATAGTCACACACTGGCCATTCTCTCCACTATTAAAATGTACATAAAGAAATAAATAAATGACTAAACAAATATGTAAATAGACAAAATCCAAAGGCATAGCCATGTTTAAATACAAGTCAGACATTTCTGCGACCTAAAAACAAATGAGTATATAAATCTTTCAGGCCTTGTCTGGAAGCTATGGGTCTGCTGGAGCTGTGGTTGCCAGCAGAGGAAGCTAGAAATTCATGCTTCTGTGATCAGACAGAGATTAAGAATGCCTCACATAAGACTAGACCCAGCTGCTGGACTACAAGAAAGCCCAGTGGTTAGTATCACTTTTCCTGTTCAAGTTCAGAGTCAACTGGGAGAAAATGAAAAAGAGAGGGAGAAGTCACGAAGATAGATTTAAAAATGTATGCTCTATTACAGATAAAAGCTAGATTGGAGAGTGTAGCTTAGGTGTATGGCCAATTAGACTTCATAACAGTCCCTCTAATTAGACAGATTTGTCCACCTTGCAATATCAGAATAGAGATTATATCTTGGCCAAGAAAGCAGACCAAAATTTTCCCATCTCTGCCCATTCCTACTTGCAGGCAATTAAAAAAAAAAAAAAAAAAGCCTAGAAGAGCAGAAGAGACATATGCTCACCCCATATCAAAAAGTCTCTAAGCAAATAAGTCATTTCCTCTGTCCTGGGGAGGAGTGAGCAATAGGATGGGGAAGCAGCTAGAAACATTACTTTAGTGGACTTCTCTATCACAGTCCTTTTTCCCCCAACAATATCCTCTATCTAGGGCTATTATTTACAGAGTTTGGTATATAAGAGGCTGGAAGCAGCAGACACAACCTCACAGCCCTGACTGACTCAGTGCAGCATCTGTTTTTATCCTTTTCATCTTGAGAAAAAAATGACACAGTGCCCATCAAAGATCTACTAGTGAACTGGAATCTGGGTGAGTGGGTAGAGACAACTTCAAAATAGGGAGGGACATTAGAGAGGGATGAACACAGAGAGACAGAAAGAAAATAAATGCCACTCAAGATCAGCCTGAAGGCTGATTCCAAGCCATATGAGAGACAAAAAACTAGAAGAGCAAATTAAAAAAAAAAAAAAAAAAACTCAGTAATTAGAAGAACATATCTTGAAAAATGAAAGTAATTAGACAATTTTAATTAGTTCTAAAATAATTATATTTAATATCCTCAAAGTGATAAAGATATAAATAACATTCTGAACAAATAACAGGGGAAAATAATATTTTAAAGAAGTGTAAATAGAAAATAAAGAAGAGTAAATAGAAATGAGAATGGATATCTGTTTGAAAAAAGACTTAAGAGTTTCAAAAATATGAAACTGTATTTGAAATAAATAGAAGCAATAAACTGGATAAGCCCTAGACAAACACTAGCTGCAGAAAGAATTGAAGAAATGGAAAATATAATCAGAAAATATAAAAGATAAAAATAGGAAAGGACAGCTCTGAGACATTGAAAATTGGGACCTTTACTACACACACTCATGGACATCCAAGCAGAATAGAACTGGGGAAGTGACAGACAAGCAGTATTGGGAAAAATGATAACTGAGAATTTTCCCAAATTTAATAAAGACCATGTCTTCTCAAATTGAAAGTGCGTACCAAAAACAAAGCGAAGGGGTGCCTGGGTGGCTCAGTAGGTTAAATGTCTACCTTTGGCTGAGGTCAGGATCCTAGTGTCCTGGGATAGAGCCCTGTATTGGTCTTGCTGATCAGGAGAAGCCTGCTCCTCCCTCTCCCTCTGCTCCTCCCCGATCCCACCCCTGCTCGTGCTCTCTCTTTCTCAAATAAATAAAATCTTTAAAAACGAAAACAAAAAGCCAAGCGAGAAATAGAAAATAAATTTACACCAAAGAACATCACAAAGTTACCAAGGAGAGAGTGCAAGCATGATGATAGAGTGAAATATGAGGATTATGGTACTCATAAAGAGAGAGACATTGATTGGCAAGATATGAAAGCAGAACCAAGGATTGCATAATGAAGAGTCATAATAGGTAGGATTTCATCCCATACTTGAGGCATTGCCAAGAAAACTACACTGAGAGAGGGAAGTCTGGAAGGAATGGTATCAACTGAGTTGGGGGGGAAATAATGGATGCTAAGGCCTAAACCAGCACAACATGAGGGAGAATAGAGAGGAAAGCATGATTTGAATGTTGTGACAGGATTTCACAAGTTGTTAGAAATGGGGAGTGGGGGGTGGGGAGAAAATGAGGACATCAAGAATTATTCTCAGGCTCTCATTAAGGGTGTTACCATTGGAGAGAGTGAATACACAATATGGAATGCAAAAAACAAAACAGGTTTATGGGAGATGATAAACTCAATATTACGCATGTGTAGTGTGGGGAACCTGGGGAGAAATTACTGACAAAATTATCCAGATATTTTGTTTTGCAAACTAGGGGACAGTTCTAGACTAGAATAAAGTCTTGGCCATCATCAATATAAAGATCTCTCCAATATTGTCTACAAAGGTCATCAATATCCCCAATTTACCAAGAGGATCTTATCGGTGGCAGCTCACTGGCTTGATGTGGAGCCATTTCCAGGTGAGGCAAGAGGTAAGGCATTGTCTGAGTAGGCTGTGTAAATGATAAGAAACAGATAAAAAGAGAAAAGGGGTTTTGATGACTGCGAACTTCAGCAATAGGACCAGCCAGGCAGCCACCAGGGCAATGCTGGTAACAAAAAAGCAAACAGGTAACAGACTGGAAAACCAAGCCATACTGCAATGATGGATCAGGGCTGAAATGAAAATGGCGGTTGAAAAACAGGAGGTGTGAAGGAGCTGAAAGAATAAGGTTATAAAAACTAGGAAAGCAGGAAAAAACAATTGTCTGCACATGAGGCAGGCAATTGGAAACACCTGGCGAAGGTGAACTTTATTTTGGCAGAATAGCAATAGCTGCTGATAAAAAAAATATTCAAGATAGGTTCCCAGGTTAGGTTCCCATGACTTTAACCTCTTACTGAGTGAGCACCAGAGACTCCATGCAGTCCTTACAAATAAGAGCTACACTTGCCCACAGAATATAAGTGTATTGCTATTGATTTTGCTCCACTATGACAATATGTGAATGAATAATGAAATGAAAGTTAGGATTTTTGAAAGCTAACCAGAATAAATCTTTACTTTCCCAGGATGAATGGCTAAGTGGCTCTTTTCAACACTTGGATAATGGTTTCTAAATGAAGGAATGAATATCAAGAGCTTAGAGTGTTAACTCAAGCTAAGACTTTGAGGAGACCTTTGGAAATATTTAAAAAGATAGATTAGTGAAACAGTGAGGCAGAGATTAAGTGAACATGCTTTCAGATCTGTCATGTGGCACTGCATCTGCCAGGTTATTTATTTTGCAGTGCCTACCTCATGATGAATCAAAATCACCTTTAGGAGAATCCTTATTGAATAACATTGAAAAAAGTCAGAGATAGTGGTCAGCAATGCAATTTAATTCTTCAAGCAATAAAAATATTTTAATACTTTCTTAGAATTATAATTACATAATTACTACTTGATATATTTTTTGGAGATTATTACTTTTTTAGTAAATAAGATTTCTACTGTATATACTTTTTTTTCTCTTTTGTGCTTATTTCAGAATTCAAAGCCAAGATAAAAATAGAGAGGTCTATTAGAATACATCTTTTGCCTAAAATGATCCTTGAGGAGGAAAGGAGAAATGTACTATTCCCCCAAGCAGTCAACATTTAGACTGGAGAAGAAGGGAATTATTTCAAACAAGGCACAGATTCCAGGGCTGTCATGGACGTCTGTGCATACTGTGCACTCCACACCTCTAGGAGGCACCATTCACATGGAGTCTTTGTGAATGGTGCTTCCTGACGTCCTGCATGCACATCAGGTACAAGTACATCTGGTGGCCCTAAGTTTTCCCCTCTTCTGCTACACTGTCTCTTAGATGGATAAGGCTTTATGTAAGGAGAGTAGATACAACCCTAAATTTGGAAGTAAACACATAGGGGTAAAAAAAATCAATTTTAATGTCATGATGGCTTTAGTTGGAAAGTCAGATCTGGGGTTATGTCTTAACTCTGCTACTTGGTAGCTCTATGAATTTAGACATACTATTTTAATTCTTTGAGGCCATTTCTTCTGTAGAGTAGGGATAATAATCCCTTCTTAATGGGAATTTTGGAAGGGTAAAATGTGATTATGCAGCAGCTTTCACAGTTCTTTTCTCAGAGTAAGCATGAATAAAATATTAGATGATTATGATGATGATGATGATGAGGTCTATAGACCTCTATGTGAGCAACCTTTGTAGGTTCCTACCTCCATTTCCATTCCATTCCATTCCATTCCATTCCATTCCATTCCATTCCATTCCATTTTTTCATCCAACAGATTTGTAGTAAAATCCCATTAGAAGCAAGCCCCTTGCAATAGAGAGTATAAAGATGAATCACAGAATGCTACCTGTATGGATAGGCACTCTAATAGGAGTGATCAGACATCATAACTATATGGAGTGGGGAGTCCTCATTGTAATTGAATGGCCACAGAACTGGGAAGCAATAAATCACTTTTGATTGGTATTAACTTAATACAGGGAATTAATTTAAGCTGGGATTTGAAAGATGAATAAAGTTTTAATACCCAAGACTGGAAAAAGAAGCAGGCATTGTAAGTACAGGAAAGAGACACAATATAAAAAGGAGATCACTATCATTTCTTCAGACTTTAGGATAATAACATCCTATCATATATTCAGACCCTAAAATGTCTAACCCAGAGGTTTTTAAATACATCCTATTTCCATGTGTGCTACTAGTGAGTTCTTAAGGGCTGCTCAGGAGTTCCTGGAACAAATGTTTTGGTACTGCATAGTGGTTGGGGGGCTAGTGAGGACCATATATATGGTCCTATATACTTCCTATATACTTCCTAGCTATACAATCTTAGCAGAGTCACGTATCATCTGTGGACTTTAGTGTCTTCATCCACAGAATGAGGATGATGACATTATCTATCTAACTATGCAAAATGAGGTATCTAGAGAGCTGCAGCACAGTGCTGCTCTTACTATGCAAAGTGCTCAATAAAAGTTAGCCATTGTTATCGTTTTATTTCTTAAAAACTTGAATTACAGGAACCACATATAAGTATATAAAATCTCTAACTACCAAATGCATATAGTCCTGAAATTTACATTGTAGACATTTTCCAATTATTTAAAAAAAAAAAAACTTTAATTTTTGTCCTTCTTCTTTTGTCCTTCTGGAGTATCCCTCTAGAAAGTAGAGAAGGTAATATGTTTTTAAAGTTACCGCATCACATGGCTTTTGTTGAATTAAATATTCAATATATTAGCTTTTCTAGAACTGTATTTACTCTTCTTGAGTGAAATGCTCAATAGTTACTGGGATAGTTTGTGAGTGAGTGCAGTTTTGGCATCACTGTCTCCCTCATCCTGACCCTGGTCACTCCCTCACTCTGCTGAATCCTTTGTATGGACTTGAATGTACAGCCATGTTAATAGGCAACAGATAATAAAGTGTGAGTGTCAAAAATAATTTTTACTCTAATAAATACAATGCCTAATATTATTCAATTTTGAGTATAAACAGAAAAATATCCGAAGGGTAAAGGATTTTTTATTTTCCATTATCTCTTTTGACCAAGCATGAAATTCCATCTTTGGGGAAAAAAAGAAAGGCTCTCATAGAAAGAACATGTGCAGCTGACTTCTGTGAAAGGTAACATGGAGACAAAAAGGCTGACATCAATGATTGGCATTTGAGTGGGTACCAAACCCCCCAAAAACTGATATATGATACAGTCCAGTTGGGTAAAGCAGAGCTTGGTAAGGGGTAAAAAGGTAAATGGAATTGCATAAAATGAAGCAGAACATCACACAGAAGTTAATTTTCCCTCAAATATATGTTCCAGGCTTGATACCCCAAAGCATTTCCATTGTATTCCACATCACCCCAAATAGCAATATCCACTCTTCATTTGACAGCTCCTAATATTCATACTTAAAAGACTCCATAAAACAAGATATTTTTCTTTAACTGGCAAAGGGAATCTCTTACCTTAATAACAATTTGAATTATAGCAATGGAAAGCCGAGAGAGAGAGAGAGAGAGAAAGGAAGGATAAAAGTTAAGAAGCAAGGAATAAAGTTAAGTATATTTTTAATTCATTTAGTCCAAAAAAGAGGAAAATTTGGGAATCAAAACTAACTTAATTTTATCTGTATCCATATGAAACAAATACTATTTGCTTCCTATTACTTAGATAAAAAATAGCATTTGTGTCTCTTTTTAATAGTTGTGCCCCAAAAAGTACAGAACTGGAAGTCAGGAGTCCTGGGGTTGAGTCGTACTTCAGTCACTATCTGTGCTCCTGGGTATAAATCATGTAATCTCACTAGGTCAGCTTTCTGTAAACGTGAGGTAGTGGAATTAGGCAACTGCTACATGTCCCAGAAATCTAACATCTAATAATGATCTCTTCTGTGTGGATTTATTTCATCTGCCCCTACCTCTTTTTCTCCATAGAGAAAATAATAGCACATCACAGTTAAACCAACAGGAATAAGATATTGTCCTTACCAATGGTACTACATAGGGCTCACAGATGATAGGTCTTAGAAAGGGTTTTTAAAATATGTTTTTATTTTAATTGTATATATACTATAATTATATAAGTAAATGTATATGCTGACATGTAATTGATATGGAGCATTATATTAGTTTCAGGTATACAACACAATGATTCCATATATGCATAATATACTGTGAAATAATTACTAATGGATCTAGTTAGCATCCATCGCCACATATAGTTATAATTTTTCTTGTGTAAAGTAAAAATATATATTCACATTTCCTATACTTATTTAACTATGTAAATATACATAATATAATACAAAAAGATATTTTAAGTGTTGTAATTTTAATTATATACATATTTTTTAATAATTTTGTGCTTTTTAAAAATTTTATTTATTAGTCAGAAAGAGAGAGGGCACAAGCAGGGGTAGCAGCAAAGGCAGAGGGAGAAGCAGGCTCCCTGCTAAGCAGGGAACCTAATGAGGAACTTGACCAGGAACCCAGGATCATGACCTGAGCCGAAGGTCATGGCCATATATATATATATATATATATATATATATATGTGTGTGTGTGTGTGTGTGTGTGTGTGTGTGTATACACACACACAATTTAGATAAATATCCTTTTTTATTACTTGAATGACCATGATGTAACCTAGTACAGCCACTAGTATTTGTGTCATTTGTTATATCACTGGGAAAAAGTAAAGGTTCAGAAAATTCTTTTAATGCTGTTGGTAAACATGAATGGCTACCCCATAACTGAAAATTCGTAAATGTTAAAAAAAAAAAAGGCAACAATTGTCCCTTACATCTTTGTGTATATTTTTTTAAACAGTCGTATAAGCCAAACTTATAAAGATTCAAATTTGAAAGCCACTGTTATACCATATACTTTAGTTTTTAAAGTTAGTGCTTCTAAACTTGGGGGTCACATTCTTGTATTTGAGAAACACTGGTATATAATATATATATATATATATCATATGAACAATAAAAGTATAATATAAATTTAATATTTCTTTCCATGTAGATTTTTTCTGAAGTATTTCTATTTAAATAATTGAGAAAAAAATAGTTTTTGTTCTAAACAACTCTGTAAGACTCAAGAAAACCTCTAGGTACCAAAACACAACTTTCATATGAGCTAAACACTGAAAAGTCAACAGAAAAAAAGAATATGCTCTTTCTATAAAGATAGAGTAAAGATAGAATAATACTCTATCAGATATAAAGGCCATGCTACTTTTCCATAAATAAACACTAATTCTATCTTCCTCGTTCTGAGTAACTCAATAGTGTGTTTTGGGATCATATTAACAATGTACCTCATAGAATAACAACTGCTTTCATCTGTAATATCATATTCATTTCTGAATATATATGTAACAATAAAATATGTCCTCTTATAGTTCCCTGACTTCTCTGTTCCTTTCAGGTGTTTCAAAATCTGAATTGCATTGCACAAGTTATCTAATAAACCTGATTCTCTTCCAAATATCCCAGCAGGCTGCCCTTCTCCCATAATGCCATCCAGATGGCCTTCAACCCACATGAAGCTATTAGAAACACAATAATATTCCTAAAGTCCTTGTCCCATCAACTCCCTCTTATGTTCTGTTTTTTTCCTCTGATCATGCTTGATGAATTTTAGATGAGCTACAGGAAAAACTTTGTAAAAGTCACAGGCTTAACGGAAAACCTCTTCTATTTTTATGTTGGTGTGTTTCTATGGGATTCTCTCTCAGAAAAACAATGAAGGAAGAAAAAAGTGATGAGCTGGATTATAAGACATTGCTAACCAAAGAGGAAAAACTAGAGGCAACTGGCATGACTGAAACCAAAAAGATGGCTTTATGTCTACCAAATGCCCAGTAACACCGCACATTTAAGTGAGCACCTAGAATGGAGATTGCCTCAAGATATCTCCCACAGATGAAAAAAGAATTATTTTCCAAAGGTTTATAGTGGTTCTTCATCTTAAAAAGGCAGACAAAAAGAAATAAGCCATAGCACAGTGAAGATTCAACAATGAGAGCTGTCAGCCACTAGAATGATAAAAAAATGTTTGGGCCAACATCTCTGAGACAACTAACCTTTGGTCAGGTTAGTCCTGACCAAAATGAGTATAGGTGAACTTTATGACAGCTCAAAATCTCTTCCAGTCCTATATAGTAAAAGAATGTGTCTGACTGGGCAGATTCATTAAAGGTCAGTACTTAGTGAGTTGTACTTACTAGTAGCTAGAAGTCTCTAGGACTTTTATTTCTTTGCCCAAGGAGTGCTCAAGAAGGAAAAAGTTCACCTTGAGGTCCCTAGACATCACCTTTATCCTTCTTACCCTGCAGTCACACCCATTAGTGACAAGTGGAAGTAAATTCTAGATAGGTAAATGTATGTAAACATCTAAATATACACAATTATGTAGTACTGCAAGGAAAGTCAATGGAGGCAGGTGTAAAACAGGGTCAAAAACTTACTTACAATCCCGGTAACGAAAAATGAAACTGAATCCCAAACCATCATAATGCAGATGGGCTGGCTTTTGTCACTTGTTTTTAAAAATGTTCCTGAGCATAAAAACCAGCAATCAACAATTTCTTACTTTGGCCTAAGTACTGTGGGTGTTTTTCCAGTCCATTTGTTGACATATAGTTTACATGCTAATAATAGCTAATTATTTGGCAAAAACAACTAACAACCTATTTTCCCTCAATCTCACATAATTCAAATGGCTTAGAAAAGATGATTCTCACACAGCAGTGGTTTACTTATTTCTTTAATGAATTACAGAAATTCAAAACTAGATGATTTGATCAAAATCTGAAGGCATTCTTTTATAGCATTTTAGTCTTCAAATGTTTAAGGAAGATACATAGCCTGCTTTCTACTTTTCCTTAAAAAAAAAAATCAAAGCAGGGCGCCCAGGTGGCTCAGTGGTTAAGCGGCTGCCTTCGGCTCAGGTCGTGATTCCAGGGTCCTGGGATCGAGCCCCACATCGGGCTCTCTGCTCAGCAGAAAGCCTGCTTCTCTCTCTCCCCCTCTCCTGCCACTCTGCTTACTTGTGCTCTCTCTCTAGCTCTCTGTCAAATAAACAAATAAAATATTTTTTAAAAAATCAAAGCAGACACAAACTTAAAAACTGAAACATTGGAAGGATACTTTATTTTATCTTTAGTGTGTAAAAAAAAAAAAAAAAAACCAAACCAAACAAAAACCATTTAGGAACTATGTGTCATTTGCCCTGGTAAACGGCTTCAGTTCCTTTTCTTGTACCTCCACTTTTTGGGGGGTGGGGGTAGGGTGACTGCAAAATATGTCTGTAAAATATTTGACTGAATGAATTATTCTCATCTAGACCTTCTTCTTATGTCATAGGAATCTCAAGCCTAATTCCACCGCAAATCAGTTATGAAAAAGAACATTAAATGTACAGCAAAGTCTGAAACTAGTAGACAGAGGCTACATAGAAGCAGATGCTGACCCCTGAACCCTAGACCCCCTTATTGACCTGACACCAGTCTTTTGATTCTCTCCTACCAAATGTCCTCAGTGTCTACTCTGCCCTTTTCCTAATCAGGGTTAATGACCTTTTTGCCATTCCAGGATGACCAGCTTTCCCAGAAACTATAATATAGGGCAAAGACTAATGCATAGGTATGTTTTTATTTGAATTCTGTCAACCTTCTCTGTCATCCAATATTCTCTGCCAGGATTTCCAAACTTTAGCAATTCTTGTTTCACCATCCTGGTTCGTGACATTTCTGTGTTACTATCTATACTATTACTATTATTATTTACTCTATGTTAACTTTCCTAATAATCTTATTCTTAAAGGAAATTTTTCATCACATTAAAAGTAGAAAACCAATATTTCTCTATTACAGTGGTCTTTAAAGTTTTTGGTTTACATATCCTGTAAGTAAAATTTCTGAGCATGTACATCCAGTCATGTACTGTTTTATCTATAACAAGGTACCCATGTTACTGTACAAATATATGTATATTTGTGTATGTACACACACAAATATATATGTGTATATATATATGTACACACAAATAATGTATTTGTATATATTTGTACACACACAATTTGTATATTATGTACAAACACAAATATATACAAATATATTATTAACATTATAATAAACAGAAAAATGTAAAGGATAAGTTAAGAAAGGAAAATAGATAGAAGTTCAAATATTATCTTCTTGTACCAAAAATAGATCATCTTGTATAATTCCTAGAGTTTGAAATGTCAAATTTTGGTGATCATTTTCCTAATACACATTAAAATAAATACAAACTATTAAAAGTTCTTAAGAACTCTAGATACTACCTAAGATCATCTAGAGTACCAGCAGTAGTATAAATATCACACTTTTCTATTTGCAGCGGAAATCATTAGCATCACAAAGAAAATTTTCATGTTCTTAAAAAGCACATTAGTCTTTTCATTTTCAAATCCTTAGCTTACTGGATGACTCCTTCCAACTTCTGAATGAGAAGATAAGAAGAGTGGCCCTCATGAAGCTAAACTGTTCTTCCTATCCTTGCATCTTCCACATAGCCCATGCTGACAGCCACAGACAGAAATGTGATCATTATGCTGGAAAAACAAAGGTCTACTTTCAAGAATTGTGTAAAGCAAAGATTCCACTTCCCAAAGGTTATCATTTCCAGTGCTTCAACAACCCAAAAAAAGGAAGATACTGATGCTGAGATCCAGAGAGGAGCCTACCAAGTAAAGTCTTTCTCAATTTATAGAATGGATAGAATTAACTTAGGCTTTGGGTTTTTGTTTGGTTGGTTTTTATTGGCTTTTTATAGCTTGAAAATCTTAGGAGAGAGTACTTCAGAAACAACTAAATATTATTGACTACTGATCCAAGAGCCTAGGGTTTTTTTTTTGTTTTTTTTTTTATCAAATGAGAAAACTAAGGGTCAAATTGGTTGTGATTGATCTAAAACCACATGCTGGAGCCAAGATTCAGAAACAAGTTTGTTTGTATTCAAAGCCCCAGCTCTGCCAGTACATAACAGTGTCTCTTTGCTTATTCCCAAATAATGCTACAGACCATTTACAAAAAGCTTCCTTATATCTCATCTAGTTCATTGGTTTACTTCTGAATTTCACATTTTGCATGAGCAATGTTATAACAACAACAAAGGAATGTTACTCAATAAAGCAACTCGCCATATTAAAATTAACATAGCAACTATTTTCATTTTTCCATGTTCTCTCTGTTATCTATACCACAGGCACAAAATTAACTATAGATGTAATAATTAAAGATAAAGTTCATATTCAGATTTCTTAACATTGCATCACACATGTCTTCCATATTTCTATAACATCTTCAAAATGGCTATTTTAATGCCTGGATAATCTACAGATTTCATGAATTATGATGTCATTCTATCACTAGGCATTTAGATTTTTGCAATATCATTTTGGTACATGAAGCTTTCTTTTAATTATTTCTTCATACTAAGAGCTGAGAAAGAGACTATAACTCTTGCTTGATCTATCATTTTCAAAGTGCAGTACCCATGACACTGCTGGCAAAGAGCCTGCCTAGCTCACCACAACTTTACCAAATTAGAAACTCTTTCTCCTTCCTCCCTCCCTCCCTTCCTCCCTTCCTCCCTTTCTTCCTTCCTCCCTTCCTTCCTCCCTAACTTCCTTCCCTTCCTCCCACCTTCCCTGTTGTTTTTCTAATTTAAGAGAAGTGAAAGTAAAAGCGAAAGCATTACTTTATTGTATGGCATTTCTCTTTTACTAAGGATGAACAAGGTTGTATATATTTACTTCCTAACGTGTTTCCTTTTTGTGAATTGTGACTTAATGCTATTTTCCCATTCATCATTTAATAGGATCAAATATTCCTTACTCAGACTATCTATAGTATGGTTGTTAAGCTTTATCACTCATAGATGTATGATCTTGCAAAAGTTATTCAGCTCCTTATTACTGGGTTCTGAATATAGAAAATGAAATTTTCATCTCATAAAGTTGTTTGAAGAATTAAATGAACCAATACATACCAAATTCATAGAACATTTTTTGGTACAAAGTAAATCCTCAATAAACATGACATATTTTGTCTAAATTAGTCAATATAGTGTTTCTTTGTAAAGGCATCTCCCCAATCTGTGATGGCTCTCTATCGATTCCTTTATCTTTCTATACATTTATCAATTCATTAATATTCCAGATAGCAAAATAATTCTGCTTATATTTAATTCTTGGTAGAATTACTCTAATTTAGGGGGCTACTTTATATTGATGGGCCATTTCAGGATTACAGAATTTTAAGTCCAGTCATAAACTGTTAGGATTGTACAGAGACACTTCATGGTTCTACAGGGCTGATAACCCACCCATGAATATCACTAGGGGCACTGAGGCTTATGGATCAATTTCAAGACGTGGGCTTTTATGCAAGGATCATCCTATTGGGCCCACACACAGGCTATAGAAAGGATGATTATGTGCTATTTTTACAAAACATTTCTTAAACACTTCCTATATATATATATATGTTACTGAGCTATGAAGAGAAAAAAAGGTGAATTATCTGACTTCAGTGTTTCTTGAATTGATTCAATAAATGTTTCCTGAATGCTGAATTATGTTTCATAAATACTGACATTCACAATGAGAAATACAGAAGTTGTGCAGGTTTAGAGTTTGGGGGCAAGAAAAAGGTTGACTTCAATTTTAGAAATCTGAGATTCTGGGCCAGATAGACCTATTGAGTAAGCAGTTGGAAAAACTGGACTGGAGATCAGATAAGGAGTATGGACTAGAAGCAGAGACAGCAGTAAAGTCACAAGAATGACTGGGATCAAGCAGGGAAGTCTGTAGAAAAAAAGAAGACCTCAAATGGAACCCAAGGAAGGCAGACTCAATGAAGAAGTGTCTGCAAAAGAGGTGGAAAAGAAGGGGAGGTAAAAGGAAGAGCAGCAACTAAGTTGCCATGGATTTCAAGGGAGAACATTTTAGAAAGAAATGACCAACAGGATCAAAGCAATGTGAGAGATCAAAGAACACTGTAATTACAATTGGCCTTAAGTTTTATGAACATTGAAAAGAATTTGTGGCTATGACAAAAACATTTTCATCAGAGTGGTGAAAAATTAGAGTAGATCAAGAAATGAATGAGAGGTAAGAGAGTCGATAGAGAACACTGGTTTTAGAATTTTTGTTTTGAAGGGTGAATGATAGAGTAGTAGCTGAAGGAGTCATGAAATGGAAGGAGGGTTTTTATCTGGTTTCTGTGTGTGTGTGTGTGTGTGTGTATAAGATGGAAGATACTTTAGCATACTGAAATGCTGATGGGATTCAGTTTAGTTGAGACAAAAATGTGTGTGTATGTGTATTTATAAAGTCTCAATATGTAGCAAACATCTATATCTATATTTATAAAGACATTAACATCTTATGTTTTTGGAAAGCTCCAAACACTGAAACAGAGTAAAAAAAAGTTAGATAAAAACATATAGGACTCTGATAATCAAAATGGATTTTACAAACTCATATATTAAAATTTATAGGCACCAGTATTGAAAAAGAAGGGATATGTTGTCAAATATGCCAATCATAAGTTACTAGCTATGTGATTTGGGATTATTTCCTTCAACCCAGTCAGACTCAACTTATTCATCTCCTTAAAGAGGATAATATAATTTTTCTAGCACATTTTTGTGCTAAACAAGTAATAATACTGACCACTTACTGTTTACGGAACATGAGCCAGGCCTGTTTATGTCAGTGACATTAGTTATCAGAAACACTACAGATATTGTTGGAGGTGTATGTATATAGGATATAAGAATGGAATTTGAATGGGTATTGATCCCAGCAGTGGCCTTGGAACTCATTTTTTGAAATAGCCCAAAATAGCATTTTGTTTTTTGATCATGACCATGACCATGACTGTGTCTAAGTTGGGATCCAGCAAGTAGAGCTAAGTTGAGTCCCTTCAAATTTTTTCTGGACTAATCCTTCCACGTCATGTAAAGAAACTCATTTTATCTTTTACACTTTGCACAAATTTTTATAATCCTTTTGTCTTTTGCCTTTTATTAGAAGAAAATTGGAATCCATAATATATAATGGCTTATGAGATAGACCTAGATATAATATTCTTTTATACAATTTATAACTTAGGAATATTACTGCGTAGCATCATATAATGACATCTTAGGTCTTCAAAGGTCATGGTAGAAGGGTGTGAAAAGTTTAGCAAGTCTTCCACAAACAAGCAAACTAGAGATGCCCATGTTTTCTTCCATGCTTCCTGTGATAGATCCTGCTTACTCTGATAGTATAGCATAGCTCTAATCTTTGATATCTTCATCCCTGTGTCACTTCTGTATTATCATTTTGCTTATTGTCAACTTTAATAGCCATAACCACTATGGATAGCAATTAAATTTCTATGATTTTATTCTGTTCTCCCTTCTCCCTCTTTCTTTTCCACCATCTACATTATTATTATTATTATTAGTTTCAGAGATAGAGGTCAGTGATTCATCAGTCTTATATAATACCCAGTGCTCATCACATCATGTGCCCTCCTTAATGTCCTTCACCCAGTTACTTCATCCTGCCACCCCCCTCCTCCAGCAACCCTCAGTTTGCCTACTATCTATTTTTATAGATAAAATGTGGAGCACCACATTCGTCCATTGTTGTGGGAAATGGTTGATCTTCTATAAGCACCTCTATTTACATGAAATATCTCTAGAGTCAGTGGTGTTCCAAAAACTGACTAACAGAGCTGGAATTTTACTATAATAACAGTAATAATAGCTCTCGTTTATTGAGCATTTACTGTATGCTCAGCAGCGTTTCAAGAGCTTTATATACACATTAATCTGCACCATAACCTTGTGAGTTAGGTGCCATGATCATCTCATTTTTTTCATGAGGCCACTGAAGTACAGACTGGTTAGTTTGATTAGTTAATTTTCTTTGAGGCATCCAGCTAGTAAGAGGTTGAATAGTGTTAAGTAGTTCTCATGTGCTTTACTGTTTTGCGGCCACCAATGTGTCATCATTTCTTTGAAGTCTATGATAGTCTCTCTCTTAGCTAAGCAAGCCTCATTATCATCATCTTAACTACTGCTCTTATTAAGTTGGGTGGGCTTCTTTAAAGGTACATGTCATGAGTTCAGAAAACCACCACTCAGCCTGTCCCTGAGATGTCATCCAGATCCATATTTTCAGTCAACCTCCTGAAAATTTATCACCATCTGCACCGAGTAGATTATTTTACACATAGTGGATGATTCTGAAGGTATCTGTTAATCAACTGGTGGCTCTAGTGTTGGTTTTGAAATAATAAAGTTCATCACTTGCAAAGAAGTTTGTTATATTGTCTCTGAATTAATTGATAACAAAATAATTAACCAATAAAAAGCCATTAAATCTTCTTACACCACACAAAATGAGGGGCCTCATAAGAAAAGCTCAGTAGTTTAAGAACAATTTACTTACTGATGGATGAAAGAGTTTTAGGCATGCTCACAATTTAGCTTTTAATTTGTCCAAATTTACTAGTAAAGATTATTAAGTGTTTTTCACTAATTTTAATTAATCACTGATAGACTATGAGAAATGTTTGATCTGGGGAATAGGATAGTTCTCTCACTTGAACTTTTTACCAATGAGCTAATCAACCTTTTGTCTATGATATTATGCTTCCAGGGACAGCCAAGCACCCTAAGATACTTTGATGGAAAAAAAAAAAAGAAAGAAAAGAAAAGCTCGGTATTCAGACAAATAATATAGTATAAGATAGTTAAGAACACTAGATTTCTTTTTAAATATTTACTGTTTCTCCATTGAAAATTTTTAAAAATGATGATTTTTAGGACATTGGAAATGACAAGGAACAAACATTAAAAATGTCCTAAAATCATATATGTACCTATGTAGTAGGGTTACATCTGTCGATTAAGTTAAACCACACATATAAAGTACTTGTCATAGTAGCTAACATATTATAAGGATCAGTAAAGTTTCATTATTTTCTTATTTATTCATTCATTCATTTATTCATTCATTCATTCGTCAGAGAGAGAGAGAGCACAGGTAGGCAGAGTGGCAGGCAGAGGCAGAGGGAGAAGCAGGGTCCCCGCTGAGCGAAGAATCCTATGTGGGACTTGATCCCAGGATGCTGGGATGGTGACCAGAGCTGAAAGCAACCACTTAACTGACTGAACCACCCAGGTATCCCAAGTTTCATTATTTTCACTGCTTTCATTTGTATCTCTTGTTTAGTGATATTCAAAATTTCTTTGTTTCAAATTGATGTACTTTGCCTATTTTTCTAAAAATGGGTTTATGTTTCGCTTGCTTATTTATTTCAAAATACATAAATACAGTTTCATGATTCAAACACCAAAATTTGTAAAAACGTACTCATCAAAGGCTCTATTTCCCACCTCCATCCTGCATTAGATAAGGGTATTTATCTTTAATTAGGTTATCACTCTTTTTTGTTTCTCTTTTATATTGCCCAAGGACAATAGTATGCACAAGCATGCCAAAACACACACATACACATACAGATACCCACGTGCATGTATGTATTATATATGTGATATGTGTATAAATATATTTTTTCCTTTTCTTTTACACAAATCATATCATATCATACACATTTTTCTATGTCTGTGTAATTCCTGCCCATTGGTCTTCTTTTTCAGAAATTTCCTAGATATTCTTGTTGATTTTCATATGAATTATACAATCAACTTGTCTAGTTTTTGGGAAAAAAAGGCTTGGTATTTTTATCAGGATCATGTTAAATTTATAAGTAAACTCAGGAAGGATTAGCATCTTAATGATGTTCAGTCTTTCTATCTAAGAACATGCTATGCTTTTCCATTTGTTCATACAATTTTTGTGACCTTCAAAAGTATTTAAAATTTTTTTTTCATATAAGTCTTATACTTCTTGTTAAGCCCATTCCTATAAATATGACATTTATTATTATGATAAGAAAGGTATTTCTACCCATTTTACCTTCTAATTTGTTGTTTATAGATGTGAAAACTATTGACATCTGTATATTAATTTAGTACCCTGATGCTTGAATGATTTTATTGTTGTAGTAACTGTAGTTGATTTTCTTGGTTTTCAAAATATTTAATCATATCATTTGCATAATAATATTTTTACTTTCTCATTTCCAATTTTTATTCTTTTTATTTCTTTCTCATCCATTTTTCACTTGCCGATTTACCTAGTACGATAATAAACATTGATGGTGGACATACTTTCATTATTTCTTTTTTTTTTTTAGATTTATTCATTTATTTTATTTATTTTTTTAAAGATTCTTTATTTATTTATTTGACAGACAGAGATCACAAGCAGGCAGAGAGGCAGGCAGAGAGAGAGGGAGGGGGAAGCAGGCTCGCCGCAGAGCGGAGAGCCTGATGTGGGGCTTGATCCCAGGACCCTTGGATCATGACCTGAGCTGAAGGCAGAGGCTTTAACCCACTGTGCCACCCAGGCACCCCATAGATTTATTGATTTATTTTAGAGAGAAGGAGAGAGTGAGCAAGGGGTGGGGCAGAGAGAAAGGGAGAGAATCCTCAAGCAGACTCCCTGCTGAGCCTGGGGCCCCATCCCAGCACCATGAGATCATGATCTGGGCTGAAATCTAGAGTCGGACATTTAATTGACTAAACCACCCAGGCCCCAACATTTCCTTATTTCTAACAAAACTAGGAATGCTTCTGTGTCCCAGAAAGCATGATGATGGGCTTTGGTTTGAGATGGCTATATTCTTTTATTAAGTATAAAAAAAATGGCAGGAATGTTAAATCTTGTAAGATGACATTTTAATGTCTGTGGAAAGTGGTTATATAATTTTTCTTCTCTTAATATGATATTATTAAGATACCCTTATATTGAACCTTCCTAGTCATATGGTATTATTCTTTTAATATTCTGCTGGATTCCAAATGCTAATATTTATCTAGGACTTTTGTGTTGATATCCTAGAAAGATATGGATGTAGAATAGTGATTATCCTATCTAAGTACACATTTCAATGAATAGGGAGCTTTAAAAACAAAAACCTAAACCACAAAGCAATGCTGACCCACCTCCACCATAAACCAACCAATCACATCTGGGGAAGCTGGTGCAAGGCTGGGTCTGGAAACATTGGCATATCATGTCCTTTTTGTATACATTCAAATGTTGTTGCTCCTTAAAAATCAGTGTTATGCTCACTTCTTAAAAATATTTTGGAATTTCTCCTTTCAATCTGTGATTTGAAATAGCTTAAACAGCATTGGAGTCATCTGCTTTTTAGAGATTTGGTGGTAATTCCCCTGTGAAACCATAAGCAGTGGTTGGCTGGTTTTTTCTGGAAGGAAGGATCAGGTGAAGAGGGCAGCATAGAGAACTGAAAATATTTTCTATTTCTTCTATGGAAAAATATCTGTTTACACATCATATTTATTTTAGAGTTAACTTAAGTATGTTACTGCACCTGAAATTTTAAACTTATTTGCAAAATAACTAAGTAAGGTAGTTCAGTGGTCTCCTCTACTTTATTTTCCTCAATTTTGTAATTACACTACTTTCTTATTTCATGAATTTTATTTTAGCCTCTTTTACCTTTAGTGATTTAGCTGAGAGCTTAGCTATATCATTTTTGTTTCTTGCCATTTTTATAACTCATAGATTTCTGCTGTTTCTTCTTATTTCTTATGTTCATTTTATTGTTCCTTCTTACATCAGATAATTAATTCTTATAGTCTTTATTATCTATTTTTGTAAGAATTTAGGGCTATGAATTTTCTTTGAACATTGCTTTAGCTATATCCTATCATTTAGGTACTATAGGGTAATGATTATTACTTTATAAATTTTGAAATTTCAGTTTATATTTCTGTTGTGACCCCAGAGTATGAGACATTTTCCTCCAGGAGTCAGGAAATTTTATTTTCTGATTTTGTTCATAATTTTTGCTTTGCTGTTTTGTGATTAGAAAATGTTCACTTTGCTATTTATACATCTGGAGATAACTGAGGTTTCCTTGGTTGCTTGAGATGTGAGCAGGGTAACGGTTCATGGTTACTGGAAAAATAACATTCCCCCTCCATTTTTATGGAATAGAACTTAATACACAACACATAAATGTACATTATTATTTTGGTCTTCTGTATACCTACTTTTTTTTCACTTCATCTAATCATGGACTATACAGGTGAACTATTATTGCTTTTCTTTTTCTTTGCAGGTACTATATGTTTTATATGTTGATGCTATGGTATTGGTGCATAGAAAATTATAACAATTATATCTTCATTGCAAACTTCATCCTTCATCATTGCAAAGGGACTTTCTTCATCTTGTTTACGTAATGCCTTTGGCTTGAATTCCTTGTTGTTTGATAGTAATATCATGTTGTCCGTCTTTTCTGTTTACATTTGATGGCATGTCTTTGTCTATCCTTTTAATTTTTCTAAATCATTTTCTAAATCATTTAATTTTTCTAAATCATTTCTAGATCAATTTTTCTAAATCATTTCTAAATCATTTTGATATATGTACCTTTTGCTTATTTCTATCATAAATAGGAATGCGTCTAATGTTTTCTCAGAAAGCATGTGCTGAGCTACATATGTCGGTGGTTCTCAATCAGGGATAATTTGGTATTCATAGGGTTATGTGGCAATGTCTGGGACACTTCTGGTTGACATAACTGAAGGGGGCAGGATGCTACTGGCATCTAGTGGGAATAATCTAGGGATGTTGCTAAACATCCTAAAGTACACAGGGCAGCTCCCCACACACCCAAGGAATTCTCTAGTCCAAAATGTTAATAGTGATGAGAGAGAGAAACTCTGATATTATGATGGAGTTTGTTTCGGGGTCCAAACTGAAATCATTAAACCGCTAATAGTTGATTTTCACTGACTTACACTATTGCCGTGGTAAATATATTTGCTCTTAGTTTTGTCATATTATTTTATATTTCTTCATAGTCACTGTTTTTTAAATTATTCACTATGTGCTATGTTTCCTTTTGCATGTTTATAGTTGTTTTAATATTTAAGAACATGGTTTTTAATTTCTTTTAGTCATTACCTGTATAGCCTGTATCTTTAATATTTTTGGTCCTCTGAGGTTTTGGACTGTATTAAATAGTTTCCTACTATGAGGAATGAAAAAAGTCTCATGTTTTCTCTTCCTTGGCATCCCATCCTATTCCTTCACCACTTGATTTTTGTCAACAGTATTACATTCCTTAGTATCCACCTTTGTACTAAGTGGTTATATTTCTGTAAGTTGATTTATCACTGATGGATAATATTCACTAATTCACAACTATTATAGATGAACAAATGATCACATATTTTGTTTCCCATCTGCTTTCCCCTCCTATCTGTCTATTAATTAATTAATTGATTGATTGATGTTTATAATGAGAGACTTGCTACTCAAAGCGTGGTACAGGGACCAGCAGCATCAGTGTCAGTTGGGAGCTGGTTAGAAAGATAGAATCCCAAGCCTCACTGAGAACTAAATTTCAGAATTTTAATTTTAACAAGATTCCTAGGTGATTTTTATATACCCTAAATTTGAGAATCACTAGATTTTTGCTTTCTATTACTCTATTTGCCATGTTAGTTTTAGCCTTAGTTCTGTTAAATAAATGGAATGTTCACAGTCAATCCTTTTGCTCTGTTTCTCCAAGTTACCTTTTGTTTTCTTAAAATCCACTTTCTAGTAATTTCCTCGAGAAGAGCTCATTGTAAGAAGACACCTTGACTTCTTAAATGTTTTCAAAACAGTTGGCTTATAGTTTTTATACTAGAAGGAGAATATGACTAGCTACAAAATACCTCATTCATATTTTCTTTCCTTAAGTATCTTGTAAATTTTAATTGTATTTTCTCTGAGGATTGAAGGTTACACTGCAGAGAAATCTGAGGCCAGGCTGATTTTTAATCTTAAAAATGACTTTTTAAATAATCTTTTTAGCCTGGCTGCTCAAGTCCTATAACTTTGCCATAACGTTGTTGGTACTGACTAAAGTGGGCCAATTTTCCTGGCACGGTTGTCTGTTCAGTAGGTAAATTCATTCATTCCTTTCAGGAAAATTTTCTCAAATTATATCTCTAAATAGTGGTTCCATTTCATTAGTACAGTGTTTTCTTTCATAAGGAATCCAAACAAACATACGATGAGTCTCTTTTCCATGTCTTCTATTTCTACCATTTTCTTTCTGATCTTTTTTAATCTCTTTTTTAATATCTATTTCATTTCATTCACTTGTCCTATTCCTATCCTCTGTGCCCTTGTCATGGCCTCTGCAGGGTCTCTTGGCTTAATGGTACTACTTCTCCCTTTACCTTCCTCTCTGCATCGTCCTTCAACCAAATCCCACACTTTCACTCCTCTTTCTATTAAGAATTATGACTCGAGGAAAAAAAATACTCTCTTAATTTCAAATAAGTATAATTTTGAATCTCAGTATTACCCTTTAAAGGAGTTACTGAAGTTTAAAAAAAAATCCTTCTAATCATTTAAATTCCTTTCAAAGATAGAGGAGAAATAACTTAAAGAAGTGAGTAGATTATAAAGGAAGAGAGAACTGTGTGAAATACAGATCACGATATGTTAGACAATATAAAACACAACATAAAGGACTGCTGCCAAAATAAACACTAACAACAATAAGCATAAACTAATAACAATTAGGAACAGTGTTATTTCATTGGCCACCCTGGCTTGCTCAGCATTGTGCAGAATTCATACAACATTTCATTTAATGCCCCCATAAACATCCAGGAAGTAGGTACCTTTATTAGCTCAGCTCTATAAATAAATAAAGTGGAGCTCAGGGAGGCTAAGAACGTGCTTTCAGTTAGCCTGGCATGGAGGGTGGGGAGAAAGATCAAACCCAGGTCTGCCTCATTCTAAAGCCTCTTCACTTAGCCACTTGCTCATTAGAGGGAATTGTTCAGAGAAGTGGGTATCTCAGGAAAAATCCTGCCCAGAAAAACTGGCTTCAATGTGCAAACAGATCAGTAGTCCATAACTGGATTTTCCAGCTGTTCCCAGAAGCTTAGCACAGGCATACAGTTATCATCAGTCACACAGCTGGCACTGGAAATCTTCTTCTCTTCTCCTTCCCCAGCAGAGTGGACTTGTTATAAAAAGCATGGCCACAATGGCCACTGAGTATGCTGTTGTAAGGCTGTACAAGATGGAAGAAGCCAAATCATGACATTAGGAAGCAGCAGAAGGAGGCAGGCAAGTTAGAGGAGCCATCAGTCAATCATTTGACGTTCAAGAAATAGTTCTTAAGAGCCTACCCTGTGCCAGACACTCTTAAACAGCTTGAGATTCACCAGTAAACAAAAGAGACAAAGATCCCTGTCTTCATGGAGCTTGCACTCAGGTGGGGGGAGACAGACAAAAACAGCAAACAGCAGATTAGGTATTGATTAGAATGTAGTAAATGCTGTGTAGAAAAAAACAAAGTAGAGGAGGTGAGGGAGGAGGGGTGAGGGCCAGGTAGAAAGTGTTAGAAGGGATCCCACCAAAACATCTTCCACTGTGGAAGATGCATTCAAGTGCCAAGAATTTCAGAAGTGGTAGGAACACTTGCTCTGTTCTCACCTCTTTCCCTGTGGCAACTGCTAAAGTCCTTATTGGCATCAGCTATCATGATGATGATCATCAAGATATTGTTATTATTATTATTATTGGCTATCCTTTATTAAGCAATGATAGTGTGTCAGGCACTATGACGCAAACCATTTTACAAATACAATTTCATTTAGCATTCATTTCCCATTGCCTTTTCTTTTTATCTTTAATTGGCACTTGTGGATAATCTTGTTTGGCCCATGCCAGTGGCCATTGCAGGCCCCACAGTCTTTTCTTTTGTATTCCTCATGGGGCTGTGCCCAACTCTGGGGCCTCAAGCACAGCATGCACAGAGCATCCACATGCAGAACATATTTGCTGACGACTGAAAAACAAATACACATTCATAGAAAAACAGGACCAAAAATATGGTTGGAGGAATCAAATGGCAGGGGCCTGTGTGCACAATACCAAGAAAGCTGTGGGAAGAAGGGCAGCTAGTGCTCAGCGGGAAAACAAAGGCAGAAGCATCACTGACCACCAGCTCTTTGCACTCCCACTTTCCTCCTGTTGCCATGTTCTTTTCTTTTCCTTCTTTTCCCCTCCCACCCCCTTAGACAGTTCACTTGCCAAGGATGCTGCCTGAACTGCTCCCGAGCAGTCTGTGCTCTCTCATAATTGATAAATGAAGGTGTTTTCCAATAACCTTATAAATCACAGCATGTAAATGGTTACAGTCGGGATGGGAAAGAAGAATCTGCTAGGTTCTAGAAGCCATGAGTACCTTGAAAATAAAGAATAACCCTTGCAAAATGACAAAGATAATTTCTTTTAGCATCATTGCCTGGCTAAGTATTAGCCATGAAATTACAGAAAAAGAAGAAAAAAAAATAACACCAAACACCAACAACAGATATTCCTATTTTAAGAGAACAAAAAGGCATGATGTATTCCAAAACAGTTTGTGATCATTAAATTACATAACCTGTTATGTTTTATCCCTAAATGGCTTATTTTTCATTGTGTTTTATCCTGTTTGCCGCCTCGAGTTCTCTCAGAAGTAGGTGGAAGAGGAATCTTAAATTAATTTTTTTATTACGTAAGAGAAAAAAAATAACATGCCAAAGAGGTCAAAATATAAAATTGCTTGGCTATTTATCACTCTGAGATATAAAGGCTTAACATTAACTTTTAAAAATATGAGACTTCTATAATTGTTGAATCATTATTTTTGATTCAGCATTTAACATTCATAAGAGGCGCTTCTTCAATTTTGTGGGAAGCTTTGCTGAGTATTAAATATTTCCAAGATTGTTTACAGCCAAGAATTGTGGATTTTTGTATACAGCATGCTATTGTTATGATTTAACCTAAAGAAAGCCAAATTAAAACTGATTTACTAAATAGGTTAAGGATAGCATACTTATTCACGATTTCAACCCTATTTCATGCTTAGACAGGCAGATCTTAATTATACACAAAAGAATACAAATGTTATTAGCATGATAATAATTATTTAGAAGATGTCCTCTTTTTAAAAAAAATTAAACCAAGATTGTCATTCATGCCGCTACATTTTTCCACAGAATGACAGCTTTGCTAGTCATAGATATGTTCAAAGTACATATACAATATTCAAAGCTGTACAGCAGACATGTTATCTGCATGAGCTCGGATATGCAGTGCCAGCGACGTACTGCACACTAATCATTATGTCCTACCCACGGTACTACATGCAAATACAATCCTTTGTGACATTTTGTCAAATATTTTGAGGATTCTATACTCCTTATCACACCTCCATCCCCGTGTCCTCATCAACAATCAGGCATCCAGAAATCAGTTCCACGGATGGCACAGACTCTAGCCAGTCACAAGCATAACACCATGCCAAATTAATGGAAAGAAAATTAAAGATTTACATGCTAGTGGCTAACAGGCAGGGCACAGGCAAGGCAAACTCAAGTTTACATTTACCGCCTTGCTGAGCTGCGTGCGGCAGAGACAGCCCTGGGAAAAGCAACTTCACCCTGTATTTGTGTAGCAAGAGATGTAAACATTACATATAGTACCCAGCATATGACATAATGGGTAAATCAATTTAAAGGTCCTGCATTTGGAAAACCTACACCATGGGTCAATACCTATTGTCAATGAGCCCATATACGATCAGCCTGAGAAAATGTAGAAATGTTTCAGGACTAAAGAGTTGGCTACAGTACAAGCAATGCATTTTTGAACATTGATTTGCCAGAAGTGTATCTGTTGTCTGTTGCTCCAGGCTGGCATTTTTAATTATTTCTGGGACAAATGGATCAGTGATACACAGAAAATCTGTAGGGCTTCTTGTCAAATTAATAAAATAATAATGAAAGTAGTCATCTCAGACTGCAAACTGTCAAAAATCCTTCAGAGATCTATAGTAATCTACATGGTTAAACAAACTAAAATGCTCCTGCATGCTATTTCAAATCCGAAATGCGGTGACATAAAATAGATTGTATAGTGTCCATTGTATACAATGACACCTACTGTGACAAAACCCGACTATGTTTAATGACCTTTTTAAATCTTATACCTAGAGTCCATAAAAGCATTGTAACTCAGTTGTAAAACACACTTTAATAATCAAAATGCAGCTGTTAAAATAGCATTGCTCATAATTCTAACTTGAGGCAATTTTTTTGTTTTTAATGCAGAAGAGCAGACCACAGTTTAAAATTCCTATGAGGTCACTATTGGCCATTACAGTGTTTTTTTGCAACTTAATAATAGATGTTTTAAAGTTTAAGTGCAGCCTCAGGCACTCATAAGCATTTATTACAAATCGCTGGTTGCCTCCCTTATGCAGAGAGGAATAACATTTACATACAGTAGCACGGATTAATAAGATAAAAAATTTGAAAAAGCCGTCAGTCAGGGAGCGAAACTGGTGCTAATAAAGCCCACTATATTCTTCGGAAATATCAAGCCGTCTGTTCCAATATTTTGCCATTCCCCATGAGGTATACAAATCCAAATCAGATAAGTCTCAGGCAATGCCAAAGACATGCTGCTCTGCTCTCCAGTGGCACCCGGCTGAATCTTTTATTTATCTTCAGAGCAATTGTACATTCTAGTATACTAAAGACTGAAATAAACTGAACATCACTCATCAGAAAGTTTCATAAAACGGGGCCCTCTCCTTCCTTGTTTGCTAAACCATGATTAGTGAGAAAAATGCACTGCAAAGTATGTATCATGGTAAGGAAATGTAATAGTAGGCATGGGACCTCTGTAAGCAAGGACTAGTTAAACAGAACCACATCTTGCTGGAGTTTAAAATGATGCTCACGTGAAACCAGACCTAGAAGAGAGAAAATTGCTTAAGGAAAGGGAGTCCACACGCCTTGCTGTCCTCCGTTCTGGAGTGGCTCAAACCCAAAGGTACAGGGAAAAGCGAAAGCAAAAGAGCACACATAATCTCACACGATGATTAAACTGCAAAGATCCTTGTTCTAACAAATCACTGTGCCACTCTCCCAAACTGCAGCCTAACAAAACTGCACATAAAATCATTTCTGCCCCTCGGAACGCTGCTAATTAAAAAGTATAACCGTTAAGTGTTCTGATTGGGGATGAGGCTGCCCATTATTTCCAGCCCAAGTGAACATTGATAAAAGAAATTTATTTATTTATCCATAATTATTATTGTTACCCTACTGAACAGTGCTGGGGATTTAGAGAAATGAGACGCCACGGTTCTAATTTTTCTTCAAGAAGTCTGCCATATTAACTCCATTGAATAATTACTGAAAAGTAATACACTCGTGTAATATTACCTTATGCAAAATTGCATTAATCAAAAAGTGAGCCTGCTGCAATCAAGTAATTTGGGGGTGGGGAAGGCATACATGCATAGCATATTTTCCTCAGGACTTATTTTCCTTACAGCAGGGTATTAACTAATAGTTTTGTAGCAATGATCCCGTGGAAAAAAAGGAACTAAATCAAAGCTGGGGGAGGGAGGGAAATGCAGACCTGTTCTTACACAGAGAAGGCCACATAAATGCAAAGGAATGACCAGTTACTATCTTGACAGCTTCCCCCATTGCTCCGACTCCGTACACAATAAAATAAATCCTGCTTGACCTCTCCAAGGAGCCAGACCATTGTTCCCCACACGAAGAAGTAAACGTAGACGCTTAATTACACCCAGGCAGCTTTACAGAACATGGGCTCATGATACAAAATGATCAGTTTCCTGTTGTGATAGGTTTCCTTCGGAAATTAAGGAAAAGGAAAAAAAAAATGTATACGTGGGGCAGATCATTCCAGGTGTGCATGAAACGTGGCAAATTAGTAAGGGTTCTTGTGCATACATAATGTCTCATAACTACCGGAGTCCTAAAGCACTAATGCAAGTGCAATCATTTTTATAGCCTTTTGTCTTGTAAGTTTTGCTGAGAAGAGTGGAAGGTGCCTCTCAGATTAGAATCTAGCCCTGTGCCATCACAAGGGACAAAACAGCTTTCATTAGAGATGTGCATTTCTTTATTTTTAAGAGGCTGGATGGCAGGGAGGCAGGCTTGGCTGCTGGTTGTTTTGTTGTTGTTGTTTGAGTTGTTGCTTTTGTTGTATTTTTCTTAGTGGCTGTGGCTGTGAAGTGTGGTTTCTTCCACCAGCCTCTCCCAGGCTAGCTGTGAATAGTGCCCATTTTGAGATTAGGAGATTAGGTTATTCATCACTTGAGATGCTCCCCGCTGTGCCGCTACTATCAGAGCGCAGCCAAATCAAAACATCTCTGGAAGGCATTTCAGAATAATTGAATGCATCATAATTTCCCTATTAATACATATCTCATATTACAGATTATGCATGAAATGTTCACATTATCTGTTACTTTTTGTTAACGTCTTGCTCCTTGCCAGTAAATTTAATACACAGAGTGAATCAGCATGCTATGATGAAGGGATAGGTTACTGATAGCCATTTTTTTTTCAGGATTCAGTAGAAAATTAAAGTAAATCGATCATTTTATAGCCCCACTGGAATGGCTACAAGGGCATGTTGCTAAGCAAATGGTAATTTAAATGTACTGTGTAATTTTTCTATGCAATTTACTGAGGGCAGATTTTATTTCTCAGTTAATATCAGATGCTCTTTATCTGATAGTGCATGATGTATCCGTGATAGACAAATTATTAATCTATGTTTTAATCAAACACTGCGGCTTGATAATGAGTCATGTAGGCACTATAGGAGTTAACACCTGGAAGAATATGACTATTATTAATACCTAAAAAAAACACAGATGATTAATTCAACATTCACTTATATAAAGAGCATGCACTAAATTCTAACAAAAAGTAATCCAAGTAAATCCTAATACAATTTAACAAAAATCTCCACATTCCATAACAAAAAGTATTTTCAAATTGATTGCGCATCTGGCCACAAAAGATGCCCTTGTTTAATATTTTAAGTTCTTGGTAATATTTTAAATGTAACATGGAGGCATATAACTAAGCACCGTAAAGACAATAAACATTTTAAGATAATATGTTATCCATGGTAAAAACTTGTCTTCTTGGGCAAATTGAAACAGCAAGCAATTTCTTTTTCTTTTTCTTTTTCTTTTTCTTAAAAAGAAAATCACTTAACCTGTTATATCAGGGAGGTTTCAATTTTATAACAAATCAAAAGTTCCATATTTTAAGACAAATAAGAATATGTGAAAGAATCTTGATGGTTTGTGACACCCATCGTTTCTGTGAAATTAAAAAGGAAAAAGAAGGAGGGCCCCATTTACCCTTCAGGTTGCCAAAGTAAAGGCAAGATCCTCCTGCTGCTGGTGTACAAAATGTATTATTGTCATTAATGAAAAAGTTAATGGGCCATTTTCTTATATATCAATTTACATTTTACAATTTGAGTATACAAATGATATGTACAGCAGAGAGCTGATTATTTTTGCTCAAGGAAATAGTTTTAATGTGTTTTTATGGACATCAAATGTTGTGAATAATGATGCATCCACAGAATGCAAATAGGATGACAGCTCTTGGGCTGTGATCAACAGTCCTTGGATAAAAGGTCTGCTGGGACAATCATGTTCTGTGGAGGGCCTGAACAGTAAAAAATGGGAAACAAGGAGGACACCGGGATATTTGAAAGGAAGATCAACGGATGGGATTTGGAGTATGTTACTCACATGTAGACATCAGATAATATTCTCAGTATTATGGGGAAAATGTATTTAAAAGAGAATGTGTCCATGTAGCAGTGAACTGCAGACAGACATTGCTGATTCTGGGTAATAAAATCAATTTCTGAAATTAGTTATGGCTCACCATATAAAAAATAAATTTTAATAACACATTTATACTACAGGTCAAATACCTTTGGTTTACTAACTTCTTTGTGTAGGTTCACTTTTCCTTACCACTTAAAGGCAGTCAGTGCTGCAGGCCAAATAGAAATATATCCAGGAATACTACACAACACACTTCTTTGGAAGAGATATGAAGAATAATTTCTTGAATTGACACAAATTGAGTCCCTTTTCTAAGAAGCATGGAATAAAGTCAGATCTGCTATGAGACCACAGGGACAGTCTCTGAGGAACAGCCATTTCTTTTACTGGCCATTTGAACTTGTAGCCAGGTGCTATCTGTACCTTATAGCCCTATGTTCCATCCCAACACACCTGTACCTGTAAAGCAAACAACATATCATGGTGACTAGTGGAAGCCATACATGCCCACTCACTCACTACCCCATAATCGGCCTCACCAATTTCTATCTAAGACTGGAGGATTGCTACACAGGCCTGTAGACAGACAGATACTCATATGCGCACACGCGCGCACATACACACACACACACACACACACACACACACACACAAGCTCTGGCAGCAGAATGCCAAGACATCTGAATAGAAGTGAAAACTTCAGTCAATCATTCATTTCCCCTTTTCAAAAGTTTGTGTATTTGGGAAAGGGGACTCACTATTCCCTCATCAGTGAGAATTCTCATTAAAAAAACAATAACAACTTTTTTTAAAGATTTTATTTATTTATTTGACAGAGAGATAGAGAGCACAAGTATGTAGAGTGGCAGGCAGAGGAAGAGGGAGAAGCAGGCTCTCCGCTGAGCAAGGAGCCCCATGCAGGGCTCGATTCCAGGACCCTGGGATCATGACCTGAGCTGAAGGCAGATGCTTAACTGACTGACCACCCAGGTGCCCCCCAACAAAAAAAACCCCAACTTTTAAACAAAAAAAAAACAGAAGTGATGTTGAGTTATTTACTTAAACAAACAAACAAAAAACCTCTGGGTAATAGTTTTCTAGGTAGCTAAAATGAGTTAATTCGAAAGAAATGCTTGCTTATAAAACCATATAAACACAAAACAAAATGTTTTACTAACATTTTTACCCTGTTTCTTATGAATCTGAAAGAGAAAGGGACCACAAACAGAAGACAACATGACCATAAAATAACATCCTTGATAAGATATATCAGGAAAAATTAAATTAAATGGGAACAAAAATCCTATACTAGTTACATTTTTTATTAAGACATGGGGATTTCCCAAACTAACATCAATGCAGCAAGACTGGAAAAGTAAATTATGCCTTCGGTATATAATAAGAGACAGCTGAATGTAAAGAAATACTTATCCATACGTGAATATAAATAAGAAACATAATGGAGATGGACAAATTGCTCTTCCAGGATGAAATACAGTGATGGAAATGAAAATGTATTGCTCTTGGAAACTGGGATGATTAAATCTTTTTCTTTCTCTTTCTTTTTTTCTTTCTTCCTTTCTTTTCTCTTTCTTTCTTTCTTTCTTTCTTTCTTTCTTTCTTTCTTTCTTTCTTTCTTTCTTTCTTTCTTTCTTCTTTCCAACACAAGAACTGACAAATTGGCAAAGCTTTTGTTTCAAGGTAACTTTCTTATATCTTTTTTTTTTACCACTTCCTACTCTGTCACCCAAAAGTATTGCCAATGGTATTTAGTATTTAGCCAATGGTAAGCAAAATTCCCTGGGTTGCTCACATAAACCCTTCCTAGAAACTGCACAGTGAAAACAACCACAACCACCACAGAAATGAATCCCACCTTGGAAACTTCCTTCCCCCAAACAAATACTGTTGTAAGTTGCAGGAAATTGGGGGACCCATATGTCTGCATTAAAACCTAGATAACTGGAAATATTTGAAATTTGAAACACTGAGCACAAAAATAATTAAATTTGGAAAGGCTCCTAGAAAATGATTTAAGCTCCCAACATTACTTCAAAGAGAGCGTCCTTCCCACCCACCTCTATCCAAAACAAAGTTACTTCTTTAACTTTTTCCTCTGGTCTGGAAATCAACATGCCTACATCCTCTTATATTTGAATTTATTTTCTCTGCCAAAATCCAGCATCAGTGCCTTTAGGCACACATAGGAAATGAAGTGGGTTGGATATGCTATCTTTAGCTATCCTTCTATGCATGACTAAAAGCTGAAGAGAGTTAACTGACCTCATATGTATATGAACTAATTGTATAATAAAACTACTTTCTCCTAAGAAACTACATATATAATTTCTTTTTATTTTTAAATATATATATGCATATATATGCATGTATATGGTTTTTTAATACTGACATATAAGCATAGGGTTTTTGAAGTATATATATTTCACAGCAACAGGTAATTCGGTTAATAGAATTTTACTAAATAGATTAAGCTATATTATTTTTATTATAGTTGAGTATACTATTTTTAGTATAATTTAGAAATTATCAAGTTTATTTCCTCCACCTGATTATCCAAGAAATCAAAAGTGCCAATGGACCCTGAATTTTTTGTCAAAATTGGAAGGATAGCATATATAATTTAAGTTTCAGCAAAAGTTGTGTTTCACCTTTCTAGGGTAGGTCTAAAAATCTCACTCTTTGAATTAGGTATCACTTGAAAAAAAAAAAATCAACACTCAAAAGATTTTAATTCACAAAGCTAGAAAATGATGCACCCAGGCACCTAAAGGAATTACATTTTATAAAAGTATCCAATGCTCATTTTCCCCATAAGCAATATTATAAAATCAACAGAATCAAAAATTTTTTTTAAAGATTTTATTTATTTATTTGACAGAGATCACAAGTAGGCACAGAAGCAGGCAGAGAGAGATAGGAGGAAGCAGACTCTCTGCTGAGCAGAGAGCCCAATGCGGGGCTCGATCCCAGGACCCTGGGATCATGACCTGAGCCGAAGACAGAGGCTTTAACCCACTGAGCCACTCAGGCGCCCCCAGAATCAAAATTTTTAAAAAGTCACCTGCTATCCCAATTCCTACAAAACAACCTATAAGATTTATTCCAGGTCTTTCCCTTCCTAAACATACATGTATTTTACATATTGTAGATAACACATACATTACACTTTTCCACTTATCACTATGGATTGGGCATTATTCCTGCTTAGCATACCTGAATGATCTTCTAAGACATTGTCTTTTAAATAAATGAATAATTTCTCAATTGGAAGCAGTACTGTCATTTTGTTTTGAAAGAGGAAGCTTTTACCCCCTTATAGAAAATAAGAAGTCAAAACCAGAAGGATCATTTCTGAAAGCTTAATATCCCCCACATTGATGTCGGTACCCACGATCAAACAGGTTTCCTGCTTAACAGTGAATTGAGGGTGCTAGTTTGGAAGCCCAAACGTCCATGTCATTCGTATTGTCAAACTGTAAGAGAACTTAACCAATCAAGAGCACTGAAAGTATAGAGGTTGCAGTCATGCCTGTCCATATCTAAGGGACAGAGCTCCCCGGACAAAAGGTTTCTCCAACA
The DNA here is from genome assembly GCF_902655055.1 of Lutra lutra. NCBI lineage: Eukaryota > Metazoa > Chordata > Mammalia > Carnivora > Mustelidae > Lutra > Lutra lutra. The sequence goes on from NC_062286.1 coordinate 63,992,725, forward strand.
AAAGAACCATCTGCAAATTCCAAACTCTCCTTTTTGGAGCTATTCTCCAGGACACTAAAGTAGTACAGCAGCCAGGACCATTTGTGGGCACATTTTGTAGCCAAATGAAAGACACACAGAAAACATCTCACAAAAATGGACCAAATCAATAAAGCAAATAAACGCTTCTCTTCAGCACTCAGCAGGTACAGACTTATTTTCCCACCATTCTAAAGTAAATCAGCAATCTATCTTGAAAAATAAAAAGAATATTTCACCACAAATTGACTGCATTTAATAAAATGCAAGCTCTCCTCCCCAGACAGAGAAAATTTGAAATCAATAGTCAAATTCCCCATCTTCTTTTAAGTGAGAGAAACTAACATATAACTTCATTGTTGCTCCATGAATTATCCCATGGTTTTTCATGTTGTGGCAAGAATCCTGCCAATTTTTCACTTTTTAGGTAAAGAAGAAAAACAAAGGATGGGAAATAAATCAACAAATGACTGTCTCCTTTGGCAAATGGATGGATTACAAAGAAAAATAATTTTCTTATTAAGAATATATTCAGGTCACCAATATTTGAAACGTATTGGTTAGAAGCGAATATCATTTTTTAAATGGAGAGAGTTTCCTTTCAAATGGATTTTTTAGCACTTTCTCTTAAAAAGAACAAAAAACAAAAAACAAAACCCAGCACGCAGTATTGAATTAGTTAAAGGGGGAAAAAAGTTTAATGTGGTGCTTCAACTACCATGGTGGAATACTTCCAAACTGGCACCAAGATGGATACTAAGGCAAACACAAACTGTAGGCAATGTTTTATGATTCCAACCACCATGGTAATGCCTCTACTGAGTAAGCCTGGGAAGAAGAATGCACCTGAAGGGCCAGAGTTTCCTGCCCTCCTCTGTGGATGGGAATTTGCACAAGAGAAAGGTCCCAGGGCAAAATCTGTGGCACTTCGGTGCCCCCTTGTGTCCAATTTGGCACCAGCATGAACTATCCTGGGTCTGCATACAAAGTGGAGCAGAATTCCTTAGATCCCATAAGAGTGTGGGGTGGAGTGGAGAGGAATTCTAATTTTCTACTTCTGTGTCTGTGGAAAAGTCCGTTGCTGGTGCAATCAGAGATTTCCATGCTGCTGCTTCCTCGCAACACTTCAGATGCCCTCCACCTGAACCCGTGGGCTGAATTTCAACTGAAGGAAAACCAGAAAAAAAACAGTCTTGCATCCCTGGCTCCCGGAATCCCATAAACAAGGAAAATCATTTTAGATTGAAAAATGTTATGTCCTTATTACCAAGATAGAGAAAAATTGGAGATAGTGTTTAAAGTCTTTTTGATAGATTCTTTCTTGGCCTCAAATCTCTCCCAAATTTTGAGACTTACTAGATTATTTTAAATATTTTCATGACACTAACTATTTCATTCCTTCATCATGATTCTTTTTTTCTACACGCAAAGTGACTTTGTAGAAAATTGGGTCACCAATGGATGCAAGAGCATCCTGACATTCTCACTCACCTACGCACACCCTGAAGCATTAAAAACCAATTCTACATGTAATAAAGCTTGGAAATTTTTCAAATTTAATGTTGGGTTGAGGGCAAAGGACAATTTGCCCCATAAATACAAATTTGTTTCTGATGTTTATCTCTGTAGATGGTTCAACTGCAGATCCAGAATTGGATTGCAGTTCTGTCTGCAAGAATTACCTGGGAAGCATCTCCTCCTTCTCAACACATTTATTCACACAGCTCCAAAGACTCCAGCGTGGAGGTTATATGCTTTCTTTGACAGAAACGACTGTTGGAGGTTTCAAACTTCATATTGTATCAAAGGACGGGAGGATAAGAGATCCAGTGATAAATCAGAGAAACAAAAGGCAGGGAAAGTAAAGCAGTGAGAAGGGAAGCACATGAATGAAAAAGGGAAAGAGAAGAAAGTGAATCAGGCCACAGATCTCGGTGAGAATGCCTTTTCGGTCTCAAGTGAAATAGAGTACAATTGTGACTCCCTTTTTGCTCTTTTTCTAGAAATCATTAGAAATATAAGTGGGAATTACAAGACTGCACTTATGGCTGTCTTTACACTTTGGTAACACAGTGGGTCTCATGGACGATGGACATTCGTGTTTAACCTTCAAAGGCAGGTAAATCCCAGGCTGTCCTACCTCCACTGCTGTTCAGTGAACCCCTCCTGTGAATTTCCCCTGTATATTTCCAACACGATGAAGAGGAAAAACCCTTTGGGAACTCTTCAGGATAGTAAACTACTGATGAATAGTACTTCCATTGAACATTTTCATTTTTTTTTTAAAAAGGCTATGAATTAAGGAAAGAGCAATGATCTTTTTTCTTCAATCTCAATCACAGCCTCCTTTACATCTTGCAACGAACAAGACTGTATGATTTCCATCTTCATCTGATGTCAACAGTGCATTTATTAAAAGGCATGATTTTCATTTGGTCAAAATGGTTTGTACTTCCCTGTCCCCTGCCCCCTGCAACTAATGACATTTATTTAAAAAGACTCACCCTAGGAAGGGCTGTGAATCTCTGGAGTAATAGTTCACTGCCACAAATAGCGACAGAATGTATCAACTTGACCTCTAATCATGGTACTTTCAACCCAGGATTTGCTACCTTGTTTTTTTTTTTTTTTTTTTAAGATTTTATTTATTTATCTGACAGAGAGAAATCACAAGTAAGCAGAGAGGCAGGCAGAGAGAGAGGAGGAAGCAGACTCCCTGCTGAGCAGAAAGCCCGATGTGGGGCTCGAACCCAGGACCTGGGATCATGACCTGAGCCGAAGGCAGCGGCTTAACCCACTGAGCCACCCAGGCGCCCCAACTACCTTGTCTTGATATACTGCTGTGTCTAGAATACTTGTAAGGTCAAAAGTAATGTATTCTACAAAAGTTTGTGAGTGATTTTCTTCACTACGTACATAAATGAGAGTATCTGCAAAGTTATCCATGAGTAAAAACACTGTAAAGTGTGGGGCATCTGGGCGGCTCATTCAGTTAAGCATCTGACTCTTGATTTCAACTCAAGTAATGATCTCAGGGTTGTGCGGAGTGCCCTGTTGGGCTCAGCGCTAAGCAAGGAGTCTGCTTGAGATTCACTCTCTCCCTCTGCCCTTCCCCCCCATTCCCCCTCTCTGTCTCTCTTTCTCTGTTTCTCTCTATATATATTTCAAATAAATAAATCTTGGGGCACATGAGTGACTCAGTCAGTTGAATGTCCAACTCTTGGTTTCGGCTCAGGTACTGATCTCATGGCTCATGGGATCGAGTCCTGCACACACTTAGTGAGTCTACTTGGATATTTTCTCCCTTTGCCCTTCCCCCAGTTGTTCTCTCTCTCTCTTGCTCTCTCTCTCTAAAATAAATAAGTCCTTAAAAAATAAAATAAATCTTTTAAAAAAGAAAGAAACATTATAAATTGCACTCTGAGTTTTTGTTTTGGGAGATGAGAGAGAAAGTAGGGAGTTATAGTTGCTGCCTTTGATTATTTAATGACTGTCCCTTGGCCAGAGACATACTTAGTAATAATGACCAGGTAGAATATATACCAGAAAAGTTACACCATTTTTCCTAATAAAAGAGAGCTTTAGCATGGAATCGGTCTGGGAAAGGGAAGGAATCAGTGACTTACAGCCCAGACAGAGAACACAAGAAAAACTCCAAGTGTCTAGATTTACGTATTCTAAGTTGAAGAACGTGACAATGGTATCCCCCACTCTGCCTACAAACACCTACCCCCAGATAGTCACATAAGCTTTTCTCTTACTTCATGGAGATCTCTGCTCAAAAGCTGCCTCACTAGAGAGTCCTTCCTGATTATCCTATCTAAAAAGTCCCAACTCAGACAATCGTGATCCCTAAACTCTACTTTATCTTTCTCTATACCCCATTTTGCCCCAGGATATCATACTACACCTGCTTACTGGCTATTTCCCTTAGTGGAACATAAATTCCATGATGGATTTGTCCACTGTCGTATCTCTGATGCACAAAAGAATGTCGGCACAGTAAGTGCTCAGTAAAAATCTGTGGAATGGCCAATTGATTGAACTTTAGGTACATCCAAGTAGGTATTTCCCACATGTAAACATACCTTTAAAAAGAATCTGGAGAATTTATACTCTAAAAAACTATCTTATGCTTCTCCAATTTATGAATGATGTACCTGAGAGTACCACTTCAGGAAATGCTCAGAGCCCCAAGGTTAACATAGCACAGTATTTTGATTTATGGCTCTCAAACTTTTGTCATGTGTCTGAATCACCTACAGAACGTGTTCAAAATCCGAGAGTTAGGCCCCAACCCCAAACTGAGTAAGAGGCTGCCTAATAATCTGAATTTCTAATAAGTTCCAGATACCATAGATACTGCTGGTTTGGGTACTACATGTGAATATCAGTTTTTCTCTAAAATTCAACAGTCAGGGCAGCAGGGGATGGTTGTTAAGTACTTTAATAAATTAAAACACATACACTTTATGGAGTACAATATAAAATGTCCCTGCATTAAAAACAAAACAAAACAAAACAAAACAAAAAAAACTTTTAAGAAATGCTTGCTGTGGGCTGACCAGGCATGGATTAAGAGTCTAACTCATCTATGTCATAAAGGAGACTTGAGTACAAATGGTTGAAGAGAACTGGTGGAAGCCATGTAGGAGTCAAGATAGGAGTTTCATGAGTGCTACACGGTTTTTGAATATAGTGAATCTCTCAAGATTTGATTCAGAAGGAAATAACAGGAGTCTTGTCAGTGGATGTGGAGGGTGGGAAGGTGCTCTATTAAGCTAACAATGACTTTGAAGTGGTCACAGGAAACACAGTTGAGGCTGGCAGTTGGTGGCGGGCAGCCAGGGGCTCGGGGTTGTCAGAGCTCACCACACAGAGTGGGGCTGTAATGTCAAACTATCAGTTATCTGGGTCAGCCATCTGTGGGGCCTGTTGCTTTTAAATGGTCCTCTTGAAACTTTGGCTTTCATCTTTCTCTTACAACAGGGAAAGAAAAGAATCAAATGTAATTTAACGTCTTACAAAAAGACAGATCCGAAGTTGTTCACCTGTCCTTGCTCACATCTCATTGCATGACTGTTATGATAGATCCTTACCAAGACTGATACAGGGCAACCTGCCACTAAAATCCAAGGCAAAGAGTCCTCTTCTGATTCCAAACTGTCAAAAAAATAAAATCCAGCCTTTTTGCATCAACTTACTCTGAATACATTTTCCAAATGTAGAGTGTACATGATAAGGACATAAACTGGATAAAAGCAGCAGGTGAGCAAGGGAAAGAAAATTTCAGTGTTTCTGGTAGGTGTGGGTTCTTTATCAAGTGATAGGCTACTTCAATGTGTACACATAAAATAAAATCTTGGCTCCGTGTATTGGTATAAATCTTTCAAAGGCTGAATATCCTTTACCATTAATGTCTTCTTAAGAGCCATTCCAGAAAATAGTGCCTGGGATCAGTTTGATACTTAGAACAATAAAATCTTTCCCTGGCGAGTCTCCTAAGGCTGGTTTTTCATAGGTGTAGGAACCTATTCTCCACTTCCATTTCCCTACCATTCTTTGTGTACTCTCCCCCAAAATAAGAGCAAGGAATGTCTTCCATGGAGAGAGACACCCACCTGCCCCTCTCTTCCATCTTAAATGTGCTACTTATATTTATTTGAGGTTTGGTTAGATTTGAATCTGTCCTCATACATGTGCTATTTTCTACCCAAATCCTTCTAGCAGGAAACCTTCCTCCCATTCTGAAACTTTATTTATTTCTGTTATTCCAGATGTATGTGCCAATCAGTTTAGCTCCTGCCAATTCTTGTTTATTAATAATGCTAACGAAAGAATTGAAATTCTACCAGATTTCAATCTCTTTTTTCATGCCTCAATAATGAGTCCTAAAAGAGATGAATTCTGATATTGTCTCAGCAACTCAAAGGACTAAGTACGATCAGAAATTTGACTGGCTTTTGCCTACCTTGCACAAACTCAGGAGGGCTATTCGTACTGCTAACTGCCACCGTATATGTGCAGGTAATTTGCATTTTCATTGTTCTTTATTTTATGTTATTAGTTATTCATGAGATGAATATCACATTCAACAACTAATCTATAAAGCTTTTGCTTTAAATAACAATGTGCCGTTTTTGTTGTAGGAGGTGAAATGGAGGATGGACGTCCCATTTAGAAATCTTCTACAAAGAATTGAAAAATGAATGACATGTAGGCTCTTCCTTGCCATATGTAAAATCAGGATCTCAAAGAGAGTGGCATTAGAGTTGAAAGAAACAGACTGTACTACATAGGTTTGTACATATAAGGGCCATATTAGCCAGCTGGACCTACTGAGAAAGGTCCCTCACCAGCCAGCCAAAGGGAAGAAAAGGTCAGGTTTAACCATACTATGTAATGAACCTGTAAATGACTAATTATTTCTCTCACCAAATAGCACAATCTGCATGTGAGGCGAAAACCAACACAGAAAGCATCTGAACTCATTTTTTTTTTCAGTTGGATATAGTCCAAGTTTCATACACATTGCTTTCTACTTTTCCCAATAAAAGCTCATGTCTATATTAACACAAATTGAAAAGGAAAAAAAAATGCAAAGATTCCATGGACTTTCTTGGTTTCAGGAAAGAACACATGAATTCAGTAAAAACCATTCAGATTTGAATGTGAGGTCCCAGCTGTGTGGGGGATTTTGTAAACGTGTGCGTACACTGTGTATGTACATTTAGCTGTGCACCCATACCTAACTTGATCTGAATGCTGATATAGATAGCCCCTAGATAAGTTAGTTTGAAAAGCAGATCAATGATTTCATTTACCAAGAGGGGAGCATAGGGCCTTTACTATACTCAAAGGATTTCACCGCAATCCCACTGTGGTTATCTAGGTAGGGGCTGCTTCACCCTCGAGGCAATGAATTGCCAGGTCTTAACTTACTTAGGAAGGAGGTAACTATCTCTCCTAGGGAATAAAAAAAAAAATCCATAAGAGGAACTCCATGATTTTTTTCAATAATACAACTTTGAAACTCAGAAATTCTGATAGTGGTAACAGCAGTAATATGCCTAATATAATAGAGGAAATAAGGAAAAATAGCAATATAAGATTTAAGATTTTTGAAAAGGAGAGATACATCTTTTTCATCTCTCCCAATGCTTGGTATTTAGTAAGTGTTGAAGAATACTGATAATCACAATGACACCTAACATTTTTGGAAATTTCTATGTGCCAGGCATGGTTGTAAGTACTTCACAGGTTTCAATTCATGTTGACCTCAAAAAAGATCCCCTCAGGAAGCTACTGTCATCACCCCTGTTTTACAGATGAGGGAACTTGGGCATGGGGAGTTGAGGAAACTTGACTGAGGTCACATAGCTAGTTAATGGCAGAATGGCTTCACATTCAGTGGGTCTGGTTCCAGAGCTCAATCTTGTAACTTTTATGCTAAACTATCTCTTACTGGACGTCAAAGAATTGTTGGACAGAATTGCCAAATTTAATTGAGGAGCTGAATTCTACTGTCTCAGACTGGAAATGTGAGTTAAGAGGAAATTGGAAAATCACAACAAAATTCTAGGAATACTAAAAAATTACACAGACACACAGACACAGACACACACAGACACACACACACCAGACACAGACACAGACACAGACATACTCTCTCTCTCTCTCTCTCTCTCCCTGGAATTTATGATGATTTTATGTGTAATTTTTTGGCAGCTATAATAGTTAGTTTAACAACAGTTAGTTTAAAATGACTGATATTCCCTGAGAAAATTTAATCCTTCAAAACTTCAGAATCTATTTGGCCAGTAAATTATTTGGCAACATTTCTAGACATTTCTCAATTGCAAACACATAACCAGTGAAGGATAAAAGGTGTGAAAATGCGGTGTGTTCCTCTGTCTCCCCCTTTGCCCCTTCTTTTAGTACACAGCTCTTTGGTCCTTGCCATGCCCAGCTATCTCATTCTGGCCTGCATTCTCCGGGCAGCACCCTTTATCTTTAATCCTACCATACAAGAGAACTTAACACGTCATATGTCTCATCCCCAAAACACTCTGAACTTTTGTAGATGATATTTTATCTCTGGAACATTTTTTTCAAATGAGATTTAATGGAATGCCTCAAATCTCAAATGAATGAAGAGAAGTACGAGGAACCTGGTATCTATTTGTTGAGCCCCCTCCCCCCACTTGCCCTTGCAAGTGTCCAAGAACCTGAACAGATCCCATGCCACTTCTCAGTCCCAAACAGATATTTAAAAAAAAAAAAAAATGGTGGTGGAGATTCATCCACGGCATGTGCATTGGTATTTGAAGCAAGTCCCAAAGAAAAGCACGTACAATGGTTGACTCCAACCCAGAAAGTTCAGTCCTGCCTTACCCATGTTGTCCTGAGCCTCTGCTGGGCTTTTTGCTTTACCCACCAAGGGAACCAGATGAAGACAATAAGTAACTCTCCACCCCTCAGGACAAGGGCATTATTTTTTTCTTTCTCCTCATTTCTCAGAGCTTAGACTCTTAGCTTCCTTTCCGCTATCCTGCTGCATCTCAAGCTGTTTGAACTCAACCTTCTGCAAAGCTACCCAGCATCTGGTTGTCATATTTCCTTTCCAAAGGCCATGCTCTCTCCCTCAAAAAAAGGAAGGGGGGGTGACTCCCATACAGGTTCTACCGTGTGAGGAGCAGGGAACATTCCAAGCCTCATCCCATGACGAGCCTACTCCTCCCGGAAGCCCTGTGGAGCTCAAAGGCCCACTGCAGGGCCAGTGAGTAGGAAACCAGAAGGTCCTATGCAGGAGGAATAGGAGACAAAAATATTCCTTTGAAAGGGAAACTCATTCTTTGTTTGGGACATACCTCTTGAAAATTTGTTGATGTTATCTAAATGCTTCAAAAGTTCTAAACTACTCCGCAATTATATACTTAGCTAAAAAACATTACACAATTAGGCATGTCATTGCAATAAAAAATAGAAAATACAGATGAAGAACAAGAAAAAATTGAGCTATAATCCCTCTAGGTATTTTTCCATGGACATATGCTTACAAAGTGTGATGATAGTATTTTATAGATTTCAATTTTATTGTAATCATCTTTCAATATCCATTATATACATCTAAAGCATCATTTGTAGAGTCTGTAGGATTTTTTTCCCCTAAACTAATTCCCTATTGCCAGGCTTTTATATTGCTTCTGAGCTTCTCTGCTTTAACATCACTACAATGACTGAGCAATGAGCAGATCGCAGATCATTGGAGAGGAAGAGCTCTAGGTTCAGACATGGGTCCAAATCCTAAATAGCCATGCAACATGGACGCTTGGACATATTTTATAAAATCCTCCCGTGCCTTGTTTCACCATCTGTTTCAGGGGAGAGTAACTGTAAGAACATACCTCGTCGGACTGTTCTGAGCCTTAAGCGAAAAAATATCTATGTAAAGCACTGAGCATGGTGCCTGGCTCATCTTGAGCAGCCAGCAGAAGTTGGCTGTAATTAAATAACTCATCATCTGATTACTTCCTTAGAACCTATTCCTAGAAAGGAAACCAAAGGGTCCTAGGACCCACACATCCTTTAGGTTTTTTATCCATATTACTGATTGTCTTCCAATTTCTTCTCCCACCAGTGAGTAAGAGTGGAAATGAAAACCTACCTCCCCACATTCTCCCTCATCTGGGGACATAGTCCTTTTTTACAGAAGGCAGCATGGGAGAAAGGAAAGGGCCTTGAGCTTAGAGACAGAAAATCTGTGGTCTATTCCCAGGTTTGCTATGTATTCAGTAAGCATGTGACCTTAAACTCTCAGTTCTCTGACCCTCAGTGTCTTCACCTATTAAGAAAAGGGGGTTGGGAAAATAGGTACTAGTATTCACCCTAAAACACCATATGGTAGAGGTTAATAAAGTAAGTTATGAAGGTACCTTATCAACGATATCAGTGACACCTTGTCACCCACATATGAAGTAATTTAGCACACCCAGGATTTGGCCCTAACTACCACTAGAATCTTTAGAAATTGTAGAGTTCTAATTCATTTCAATTTAATATTTACTGAACATCTATTATGTGTCATATACTGAGCAAAACGTTGAAGCTAGAGACAGAAACAACAATGGAAATAGGTTCCATGTAAAAATGCACCTGAGACAGAATCCTCAGGAAGGCAAGGAAGGGTATAAATATTTAATACACAATCTTAAAAAAAAATCAGGACAAATTTGAAAACTTTGTTTTATACTTTTTAATCTCATTGAAGTTTTGTTTCCATCCATGTTACCAAACTATCACCCTGAAGATATCTGCAGGCAAGAAGTTCAGGGATAAGGAGATATTCCTGTACAATCACAACATCAATCACAAAAAGGAAAAGAAAAGAAATACAAGAAGAGAAATAAACATAAGAGTCTCCGCCTTGTTCTGTGTCTCAGAAAGTATGCCTCTGAGTTCCTCACATCCTCATACTTGATGATGGCATCTGCCCATGGGAATCTGGGGTTCTGTGGCCAGAGAGAAGGGCTGGTACAAAAGAAGGATGCCTTGCAGGCCTGGTATGCACATCCCCATCTCCACCAGCCAGGACAGACTAGCCTCACCCCCCAACTCCTGCCTCATTCTTATTCTCAGTCCTCACAAGCTCCTTTTCTGTCTTAATCAGCTCTGATCTGCTTTTAGCAGACAATAATAGGAATAAAGAGCAGCATAGATTTTGGCATGTGTGTGCTTTTTTTTCCCCCTTAATCTTCTATCCAAAAAAGAAAAAGAAAAAAAAAAAAGTCCTCTCTCTTTTACAGGCTTCTATTGTTTTAGAAAAGAAAAAAATTAAGGCAGGAAGAACTGGGACCATAACAGATGACATCTCCTTATAGCAAAGCTGCATATTTCATTATCGGCAGGACCGATCTTAATTTACAGTAGACACTGCTGGTCCTGCATTTTATGTTGAAATAATGGAAATGCTTCTTCGTGAAAGTCGTAACGAAAAACATAAATAGTATATCTTTTAATGATTAGCATTGACTAATTCTACTGATACTGAGTAGCATGTGCTGAAGAGATGGATTATCTCTGAAACATAATTTTACTAAGCACTGCTATGTAATTTGTTAAGCATTTAGTAATAAGTATGTCTAATAAAATACGAAAAAAATATTTAGAAAATGAACCATAATTTTAATATAATTTTAATTAATGGGAGTGCAATTGCAGTGGTTTAAATTACATTCCCAGTGGTAAGAAGCCTTTCAAACCTAATTTGTAAGCCAAGATGGTGGCTCTAATGACTGGCAGCAAAGTTTCTTCAACAGATTTCATGGGGCATGATCCAAAGATAATAGGTTCTCAGCCCAATGACAATCCAATTACAATGCCAATCAAAGCCAACTTCATGCACTCTAATTATCAGATTTAGCTGTCAGCTCAAATACAAACATAACACTTTTATTTAAATAAAAATTTAATTTAGGAAAAAAAAAAAGACGACTTCATGTGTGATTTATTGAGACTGCCAGAGCAATCTAACTTATTTCCCTGGTAATATAATAAAATCAGTCTTGTATTAAAAAAAAAAAAAAAAGTGAAAACTTTTTCCTTCCCTACCCATTCTTCTGTATCTGCTATGCTATATTATTTAAGAGTTAATTTAAGCAAAAAAGCATAACCTAACATGGCAGCAGATATTTGCCAACTAGAAGTAGGTTAAATAGAGTAGCAAGGTTTCAATGAGACAAAATTCCAAGTGAATAAATGACAAAACCTAATTAGTTTTTACTAGTCATCAGGAGAAATTGTGTTTCGACTAAAATCCATTTATATGGGCCTGAAGCTGAGGACACTGGCTTTCTCTTATTTCTGCACTGAATGCAGAAAGAGAAATATGGGCAGGACAGAAAGAAAGGTAAGGCAAACAAGACCCACATTAGAATGATTTTTAAATGCTTGATATTCAAATCACAAACAGTAATAATCTAGAGCATCAGCTATGGGTAGCAAGTGCTCCCCACCACAGCCCAGTCCGGACTCAGCTTTTGTTACAGGTTTCCCTTTAGGCTTAAGAGTGAAAAGATTCTCTTGGAGCAGCACAGCCCAACAAAAATGTTGTGTGATCCATAAATATGAGCCATATGTATAATTTTAATTCTTCCACCAGCTACATTTTACAAACATGAAGAAGAAACAGAAAATTAATTTAATAATATATTTTATGTAACCTAATATATCCAAAACATTATTTTAACATCAAATCAGTATTTTTTCAATTATGAATGAAAAGCTTTACAATTTTTTTTCCTCATGGGAAACTTCCAAAATCGGTATATATTTTACACTTAAAGCACACCTCAATTCAGCCACGTTCTATGTGGCCAATCACCATATGTAGTGAGTGGTTTGCACTGGGCAATGAAGTCTTAGAAGTTGTCCCAAAAAGAAGGCAAACAAGCAGTTACCTTTAAGGTTTAACTGCATGGCTCTAAAGACCACCTAACCCTCTGGCGGTGGGGGGAAATATATATATATTTTTTCTCGTTTTCCAAAGAGCCTAAAAATCTCCTCCAGTATTTTATTTCTTAAGGCTGGATGGATATACTGTATATGTATATGTATATGTATATGTATATGTATATGTATGTGTGTATATGTAATGAAGAGAGGTATTTAGGGAAATTTTTCTTTCCTAAAACAATTCTAGTGAAGTGTAATATGTAAATATACAATCCTGTTAGAATTTATATTTGCATAAAATTAAGACAGGCCCTGAAGATCCTTAGAAGGAAGGCAGGGGTGTGATATGATAGCAGTAATATGGAGGTACAGGGGACCAAGGGTAAGTTTTGCCTTTACTAACTCTAAGGCCCTGTTTATAGATGGAAGTCTCTCAAAACCTTCCTCGGGATCTCCTTTGCTCAATGAGGGGGTGTTCTGGAAGCCCACACTTGGGAACTTATTTGCTCATACTGACACTCTCCCAGGCTTCTTTTGACTTCCCACCCTTACTGCTGAAGCCAAGATGTAACCCTGAATGCCCACCTCCATACGTCCTAAATTCTCCTGTTAAAAAGGCACTTACATTTCCAAACCTACCACAGTGTTAGACAAGAATCACAGCAGGTTAAAACAAAGAGTTAATTTGTTTCATCTTATATACTTGGAGTGGGGAGTCACTTGAATTTCACATGCAAATAGATGCAAACATATGCAAATCAGGGTTTCTCCAGATAAACTGAGTGGGAAAAAAAAAGCCTTATAGTATTAGTAATATTCAGGGATTTTTGTGGTGTTTAAAAGGACATTATTTGCTTCCTCCAATTCCAAATGTGAGTATCTTTGTCAGTCCTGGCTGAATGAAACCAAAAATTACCAGTCTTTAAGGAACAATGATTTTTAAAAACATTGAACCAGATAGATTGAGATCAGGCTACATTTAAGCTTTAATCATTACATATTAAATGCAACTTTCCCAGGAAAAACTAAAACCTTCCTTACTAAAGGACAAAGGAGTTCTCCAAATAAATCTTTGCTCTAGGTCTGACAATAATATAATTGAAAGTGCTTCTAAGAACAGAAAGCATAATGACATAACTCAGGAATGAGAAGGCAACAGGAGAATATACTGTGGTATTGGTTATTATTTTCAGTATCAGCAACCTATATTATGGTACTTGTGCATGTATTATCTCACTCTATTTCCATAATCAATACATAGCCCTGTGGTAATTGATTTTGTTCTTATGACAATGCCATGAGGTAGTATAACTGGTATTACCATCCTCTGTTAGGAGATGACTTTTTGAGTTCTAGCTCCTGACCTCAGCATGTCTAAAGTCAAGCACAATCATTCCCCATAAGACCCATCCTTCGGGAGTAATTTATCTGTCCATGACACTGTCATCTAACTTGGCAAACTGAAACATCAAGTTTCATACTCAAACCCTCTGTCTTCTCTGGTTTTACCCTCAGACTTAAAATACGCACCACGTTATACTTTTAAAAGGATCAGACCCTAGTCCTTCACAGTTATCGAGAAAATCACCACTAGGGAGAGAAGTCTGGAACTTACAGCCTCCTACCCATACTCTGAGATTTACCTTCCCCTTGCGAATTCATGCTTTTACTAATGTCAAGATCACACAGAGGGACCTTCACTACATGTTTTAATCCAACATGGAAACATAACTTTTCTTCAGTTCTCCAAAGTCCAGCCCAAACAAAATGGAAACAAGATTCTGAGAAGGAAGGATAATGGAACTAGGAAATAAACACAGAAAATAATGAGCAACTAGATAGTCTAATGTATGAAATGCAGCTCAGGATCACCCTTGCCTAGCTCTCAAAATGCTGCCAGTGGCAAGTGGTCTTCTACTACCCCTGAAGAGTGTGCAGAACAAAGCTTCAGCACCACTGTCTCCCATAAACGGCTAGTCTGAAAGAATGAGATCAGAGACACAGTCTTCTGGCCTGGTTGAGGTCTTTTCTATGAACTTCATTTCCCCACACGAGGACCTTAATTTCCCAGAAGTCTATTAGGGGGACCACCCTAGTCCCCACACTCACAGAGGACTGGGATTAACTTACAGCCTCCAAAAGAGCTCAGCAATCCAAAGCTAACTCAATAAATTTAAGGCACATGAAATGTGCACATGTGGTGGCAGAAGGCAATTTCTTCATCCAAGTCCAGTATTTTTAAAATGTCTCTCAACTCTGTCCTCTTTCCTTCACAAAGCACTCCACAGACCTGTAAATCAGTCATTTCCATTTCCTCTCACAATAAGGACTATGAAGCTTTTTAAATGATAAACATAACTCATGTTCATTTTAAGAAATCTGCAAGATAATCAGAAATTCAAAGACAAAAAAAATTACCCATAATACCATGATCTCTACCATCTCTTACCTGAATACATGAAGTAGCCTATTGATTTTTCCAGATTCCAGCCTCTCCCCACTGCAGTGTAGCCACAATATTGCCCCTGCACTGCATTCATTTCACATGGATGAGACATAATTTAGTTCAGCAAAAATGTTTACTGATTAGCTTTAGGGTGTTAGAGACTGCTGGGGGAAAAAAAAATCAGACCGTGTCTTCACACAGATTACAGTCATTTTACTTCCCTGCCTGGAGACCTGTGGCTCCCCACCACCTTTGGGATCTACTCCAGACACCTCAAACAACATCTTTACTTCTTTTCAACAGACATTGCTGGATTAATTGCCCACATCCCCATGGCCTCGCGCATCCTTGCATCTTGTGCTGCCTTCACTGCAATTTTGCCAAACATGCCTCTCCTTTGGTCACCATTATTTCCTCTACCTGGATCTCCATCCTCTACACTCATGACCACCACCACCACCACCATCCTGGGAAGACAGTGAACACTCAAACGATGTATGTTAAATAAAATATGACACTGTGCTGTAATCCAAGAGCCAGAGATTTAAACGTGCTCCAAGCACTTATACATTTGATGAGGAAAGGGTAAAACTGAAAACATATTTTTAAAAGTTATATTCACAAAAACTCTTTCAATATCAGGTACAACAAAAGGTACTATGTCTGTTAGAAGACGCAGGACAGAAAATATGCCATGGTCTCTTGTTTAGACTAGAGGAGCAAGTTGGAGGAAGTTCTACAATTCTGCCAGTACATTTTTTCATTTGAAAGAGGTGGGATTTCAGAAACTTGTGGACTAAAGGGAGTGTTTTGGAAGATGGTATCGAGAGGCTATTTCAAGCATAGTGAAACTGTGTGAAAAAGTTGAGGTAAAAGTGGTATTTTGGGTTGAATAGGCAAAGATGCTCATAAAGAAAGGGGACGAGAGGGTGGGGCCTGAAAGGTGCTGGAGAATGTTCTAAGAGCCTGCTGCCACTTGGATGATTTCTGAAGCCTGGGAGGAATGTCTTAGATGTCCTGCTAGGGGGGAAAAAAAGTTTTCATTCTATGATAAAGTCCTCATTTGCATGACTGTCTTAACCTAATCTAGCATTTCAGCCATGCTGATTTCACCTCTCTGGCTTTGCTCAGATGCTTCACCCCAGTTTCATTCTCTCCTTTCCACTCACTCCGTTCCCCAGCTTTGTGGTCTCCTTGGGCAGCTGACCCTCTCCTTCATCTTCCAACTAGCACCTTATTTCCTTCTTCTAGGTGAACATTAACTAATCAGGATTCTGATACACCTGGCTTGGTGTCAGGGCCTTTGGTTTACTCTCCTCCATGGAGTAGTCAAGAGTATAGGTAGGAATTCTGAGGACATTCTCACCCTTGTTATCCAGCCTCCTGAAAACAAGCTGATCAGCAGAAAACTTCAAGGATAAGCCTGGAAGTCTAAATACCAATATGAAGAATATGTATGAGAGAATAAGAACAGACCTATCATGTAAGTATTTTCAAAAATGGGTTTTATAAAGATATTAATCCTTTTTAGATGGACAACATCACTGATTTGAGGAGGATGTGTTCTATATTTTTTTATAAAGACCTAAGCTTTCCCTCCCACCAGACAGGAGGATCTCACTAACTTCACTACGACTGCCTGTCCCATCCATTTGCCTCTTTCCTCCTGGATCTCCACCATATGATTGTCCTTCAGTCCCCATCTTCAGTACTTCTACTATATCCACAAACAAACAGAGAACTACCAGATTCTTCAAAATAAGCAAACAATCCAGTAAGCCTGCCTTTTCACTAATGCATCTCTTTTCTGTCCACTAAAAACTTAGTAAACAGTAATTAACAATTTCCTTATCCCCCTTTTCATATATCTAAAATGTCATTGCTGCCTTCCCTCAAAATTCTATGGAATATAGAATCACTATCACTTTTCTAAGGGACAGATCACATTCCCACCTGCATGCCAAAAAGTCTGGACTAACTATCCTCTGAAAGTCAGAATATTAAATAATAGTCTTAGCTTTGTCTATTCCCCTTCAATTGTAAATATGATAGTAATATCCTCCCCTTACAGACTGTGCCATTCATTTCCAAGATACCTAATATATATCACTTATATCAACACAATTTAGCCTATTGAAATGACATTAGTTCTATTCCCAGTGTTTCTAACAAGCCCTTGAAAACTGTGGGTTGCCAGACTTGAGCCCTTTCCTGACTCATGTCACCTATATGACCAAACTGCATGAATAGTTTCTGAATAGTGCATCGTTTTCCAAGAGGTTTGGGTCCCTTGTATCCTAACTCATTTTTACTAACTCCTTCCACCTGGGGACTAGACCATATACCCCATATAAATGGCCACTGAATTCTCCAAAATGATTGTGTGAGACCCCAAGATCTCCACTACCAGGTGTTCACCATACTTCTGCTTCCATGACTGGATTTATTTTAATTCCACATTTGGCCTATTCATGGCAACTGTAGATAAAGTCCAGTTAGTTCCACTTCACTGGCCCCTTATCCAATATGGCCTTGGTTGCCTCATTCCTGGAGGCCTCATTGATTCCATCTGAACTGTGCTATGTACAAACTATCTCACTGCATTTTCTTTCCAAAGCAAATCATTCTGATGTCTCTGTCTTTGCTTATGAGAGTCAGCTTTCCCTTCCTTCCCCTCCATATTTGCAATCTGTTTTCTAGTTTACAGGATCTATCACCACATTCATCCATTATCTTCCTTTCATTCTTACTTTCCCTACTAAAGTTGAGGTCCTCACTCCCTTTCAGAGTATTGAAAGAGAGCTTCTCTGGACACCCAAACCCCAAACCCCACTTCTCCCTGATGCACTATCGATCTTTCTAAAGCAGAGTCCCCATCATATCTCTCCCATATTCGATGACCTTCAGTGAAAGTACATTCCCACAATTTAGAGAAATATTAATCTGCCGGCATTCAAAGTCCTTCCCAAATAGAAGTTACCTCTGTAGTTCCATATCTCACCACTCCAAATCATTTTCGAACTCAACCCAGCGAGTACAACTAACCATTTCTCCAACATGCTTCATGTTCCCATCTCTGTGCTGTTGTTTGTGCAATTACCACTGCCTGGAGCATCTTTTCCTTAACCCCCGGAATAAAAATACTGCCCACACTTCAAGTTCCTTTTCATGAAACCTCTCTAGATTTTCCTAAGCAAAACTGGTTTCTCCCTTATTAAAACCCCTATGACATCTGGTTTATCCCTCTCCTATGGCTCTTATAATTCTTCCTGCTTTCTATCTCTATTTTTCTTTGCTTTACCCATCTTAAAGTTCTTTAATCTCCCTTATGGCAGGTGTGGAAGGCAAAATTATAAAATGGACCCCCAAAATTCCTGTTCCCTGGTGCATACACACCTTCTCCGAGTTACTAAATAAAGAATAAATCTAATTATTGCTGTGCAAAGATTTTACAACTGGAATTAAGGTCCAAAATCAGTTGACATTAAGATGATAGATTATCAGGGTGAGCCTGACCTAATCACATTAGCCTTTTAAATACAGAGATTTTCTCCATCAGAAAGACAAGTCAGAGAATCAAAGTGCAAAGGAGATTTGAGGCATGACAAGTTCTCATCGCAGATTTGAAGAGAGAGGGGGCCACAAGGCAGAGGATGCTGGCAGCTTCTAGGAGTCGTAAGCGGCTTCCAGCAGGAAAGCCATCCAAAAAAATGGGAATCTTAGTCCTACAACCACAAAGAACTGAATTCTCCCAGGAAGGACCTTGGAAGTAGATTCTTCCCAGAACCTCCAGACAGAAACAGCCCAAATGACACCTTGATTTTACCTTAGTGAAACCCTGAGTAGAGAACCTACAGGAGCTAATTAATGGGCATTGATTCAAGCTGATAAATTTGTGGTAGTTTATGAAAAATCAATAAAAAACTAATACAGTAGAAATACCTTACTCAGGTTATTAGACCCACCAATGCCAAACTGAGTGGCTGGTGTACAGGAGTGTATCAATAAATATTTAACTCCCAACTGCATAAAAAATATAAGAGATGTAATCTTGTTAACAAGAACAAAGAGGCAAAATAAAAGGCAAACAAGTTGAAGCTTTTATGTCTTTAGTTAGGGAGAATTTTGAAAATCCTTAATTTATTAACTCTGAATGTGCTAGAATGTGAGTGACCAAGCACATTTTGAAAATCCTGAGTTAGGTCCCTAGAACAAACTCTGAGAATTTCTGAGAATTTGTTTTATTTTTTAAGAAACCTATTTTAAGAAATACACAATCATAGCCATTTTCTGAAAAACACTCTTGGTAACATCACTGAAGTGGCACCTATTTCTATACCTATGGCTGCAATGAACACCCTTGCCACCTATATTTCCAAACCCAGAACTTCAGCTCTTAAATAAAATTACTGTTTTTTGTTTTTTGTTTTTTCAACACTACCACTCTTTTCCTGATAATGTTTTCATGGTTTTCTCTTTTCTGGTCTCAAAAGGTAATCAAACTTGAATATTGCTGACATTTGAACATCATATTAGTCCCCTTTTTCTTTGGACTAAGTGCTTAACCTAACCTCATCACTGTACACTTACCACAGAGTCTGTGGAGAACAAGGCAGCTTCCCAGAAGATGGAGGGAGACCCACCTTCACATCACATTCTCCATCTAAAGAGCTCCAAGGACCCGGGTGAGTCACTTAACATGCTAAGATTCAGCTTTCTTGTTGGCTACAAGCTACCAACATTGACCTCTCAGACTGCTGTCATATACTAATGAAAAATGCAGAACAAAAGGCCTTGAAAAGTATAAAGGGTAGAGCATTATAATTATGCAAAAGGAATCCCTAACCCTCCCATTGGCCAGTATACTCTGGTAATTGTTTTCAGTGAAACTATATGGGGAGATGTTTAGACAGCTAACATGCACACTGGGCATCCATAACTTTTGCCTTGGTACAGTCAGACTATTATTTACCCAATAAACCATAACTGCAGTGGAGGCCCAACAATTCAGCATCTGAGAGGGATTCACTGTGGAAGAAGTTATTATGGTCTATCAGATCAAAAATTCACTTTTAAAGAAGTGTCCAAATACAGATGTACACAATGGGCTCCAATCATTACAGACTATTTTGCCAAATAATACACATTTTGAAAATTACTGTAGTGCCTATCATATACCTCACTGTGTACTTATCCCACACATAGAAGGGACTTTTGTGTTTAAAAAAGAGAGCAAAAAAGAGAAAATAAAAAGAAAAAAAGAGGATATAAGCCACCATTTCAAAATATAAAGATTATATTACAAGTGTAGAGAAACCCAAAAATCTAAAAAGTAGAGACAGTTATTTTCTTTCTAATTCACATTGTGTAGGTTTATTATTATTATTATTATTATTATTATTATCATTCATTATTATTCATCATTATTACTATTTTTTACCCCAAGTCCCATCAGCTGAAAAGACACTGTCAGCCTTCACTCTAAATGTTCTGCATGTTGTCTCTTTATGTTATTTTAAAAGGTCTGAACAAAGAGCTTGACGTATTGCAGGCAATTTGGAAAAACACCAAAGTTACAATAGATGGTGAATATCTTTGCTTCTTTCAGTTTTGCTCCACAGAAAGAATCAAGGCATCCTTCTTTCATGTTTGTTTTGTTTTGTTTTTGCAATCACTTGTGTACACAGTGTGTTCATACAGAGTGATAAAGGCTCAGGTTCATGAGAATAATGATAAAATGAAAAGATTCAAAATTCTTAATGTTAAAAGGTTTGATTTGGACAAATACCTCCAATTTCATACATAGATTTAAGGAGCTCAGATTTATCCAAAGTTTATTTGTATTAGTTAATGCTTTCCATTTACGGGTAGGAGAGTATACACTAAAAATAAAATCATTCTACGATCACCAAGCGAGCTCTGGAAATGTTCATATGATGGCTTTGTTTGTGTTGTTTTCCTATCCCCTCACCAAGGGGTATGTGTGTGTGTGTGTGTGTGTGTGTGTGTGTGTGTGCGCGCGCGCGCGCATGCACGTGTGTTCTCTTCTTTTGCTCTCTTCCCCTCCCTTCTCTCTCTTCTCATCTCTCTCTCAATCACTCCCTCTTTCTCTCAGACACACAAGAAAAGATCATATTAACTATAGTGCCCCTAACATTAGTTTGCTTGACTCAAGGGCATTTCATAGCCGATCTCCATCTATTCATCCATTTCAGTATTTTTAAAGGAATTTCATAAAATATTTACTTACTATTCCCCAAAAGTTTAAAAATCAGAACCTGCTTTTTCCACTCTTTCTTTCCCTTTTATCAAGATGAGTATTTTTTTTCTCCCTGCCTAGAAATGATCCCTTCAAAAAGTCAGCAAAATATTTTGGCTGTCTTCAGCTGCACTTTGGGCTTCTCTGTTACAAATTGTATAAACATTTTCCAGACAGGGGAATTTGAAGGGTTTAAATTATTTTTTTTAAATGATGTCTGTATTCTAGCACATTCACATTTGCAAGAAGAAGATGGAGGCAAGGAAAGCTACCACAGAACATAATATGTCTAGAATCAGGGGACTATTGAGCTCTATGCAAATCTGAGAAGGGAAAATATCTTCCTCATACATTATCTACAGCAAGGATTCTGAGTTTCCCAGGCTGATGAAACAAATGCTCTCTTTGGATGTAGTCTGTCATTCATATTGAGCTCACATATTTTACTTCCTGAAACCAAACAAATACTGATAAACTACTTCAGTGAGCCTTTAATCAAAATTTCGGCAGTACGCAGTTGGCTACAGAAAGATCAGTCTGTGGAGCCTGAAACCCTTTCATCATCAAATATACAGAAATAATAATTATATTTATCTGTTTGGTTCAGGCTGCACACCAAGATTTACCCTTGCCCTAAGGACATAGAAATCATCACGCATTGTCATCTATAAGGAAAAAAAAAATCCTTAATAACTTAGAGGTTAAATGGTTCTCAATAGTTGTGGGGGCTGAGGAAAGGGAAATAAAAATAATACATTACTTTTAGCATTTTTCTCTTACAATGCTATAATAAGCTGTGTTGTATACTAACCAATTAGCACTTTTGGTAATAACCCTGAAAGCACTAGTAAGCATCTAGCATGACCAATAAAAACATTTTTTTAATAAAAACATTTTTGAGATGGGAGAGAAGAGATTGTCCCATAATTCTGTTTTCCATCCTTTTAGGAGATATGCGTCCAGGTAAACATATTTCAATTTAACTTATTTCAAAAACAGTTGAAAATTAGATTAAATGAACAGAGGAGTTGAGTTTGAAAAATGTTTTACTGTGGACATAGTGTCTCTTCATGTGGATTCCTACAAAAGCAAAGACAGAGACAAGGACTCTGTGAACCGAGGTTACAGGGAGTTGAGTCCAGGAAGCTGAAGTTGAGGAATAGGGAGAGCACATCAGGGAAGAAGGGAAAGCAGGCAAGGGTAGGTTGTGAGGCCATTAACACGGTGGACACCCTAGGCCTACTCCCTCTCAGGGGCCTCAGGAACAGAGAAGAAATGAACCTCAGAACTGTACCACAGCAGGATTAGAAGCCTGGGGCATTTATTCTCTGATCCAGCCCACGGCAGAGAATTGCCCTGACCCTGAAGAACTTTGAATTCCCATTCTTCAAGGCTACCCCTAATCATGGCTAACCGAGCTAAGGCTTCAGAGAGAGCCCTGAAGTAGAGAAGCTGAGGGACACTTGAGGCCAGAAGACATCAACTTGCACAGGGACTACTTAGTGGGGCTAAGGGAGGCAAGGGAATGTCTGTGAGGGGATAAATATCACCTACTAGGCATTTCTTGCTCTAGAATACCTTGAGAAGGTCATTTTATGTTCCTCTCAAGAAGTAAGTGTAAGCTATCAAGCCATGAAAATACATGGAAGAATCTTAAATGCATATTATTAAGTTTAGGAGGCCGATCTGAAAAAGCTGTGTGATCCCAGCTAGCTAACATTCTGGAGAGAGTAAAAAGAAAAACATTTGCCAGAGGCGGGGCAGGGGAAGATGAACAGGTGGAGCACAGAGGATTTTTAGGGCAGTGAAAAGACTCTGTATGCTATTACACTGATGGATATATGTCATTATATATTTGTCCAAATCCACAGAATGTACACTGGGAGTGAATCATAATGTAGTATCAATGTGGGTTAGATGACTAGGATGTACCAATGAAGGTTCATCACTTGTAACAAATGCACCACTCTGGTGGGGATATTGGTAGTGGGGGAGGCCGTTCATGTGTGGGGGCAGGGGACATATGGGATATGTGGGTAATTTCTACCTTCTCAATTTTTCTATGAACCTAAAATTGCTCTAAAAATAGTCAACGAAAGAAAGTCAATATAAGAGCACTGAGCATTGTAATTAACACCACATATTATTTATGTGGAACTACCTTTGCAAAACACACATATATTCAAAGGAACTTTCTTTAATCTTCTCCTCACCCATTTGCCAAATACTGCCACTCTACTCCACTGGTCTTTTTTTAGGTCCTCTCCCCACCCCACAAATTTTGTATTTCAGTTCAATTTAATTAACATTACAGTATTATCAGTTTCAGAGGTAGAATTTAGTGATTCATCAGCTGCATACAATACCCAGTACTCATTACTTCAAGTGCCCTCCTTAATGTCCACCACCCAGTTCCCCCTTCCTACCATCCTCCTCTCCTCCAGCAACCTTCAGTTTCTTTCCTATAGTTAAGAGTCTCTTATGGTTTGTCTCCCTCTCTGTTTTTGTCTTATTTTATTTTTCTCTTTTAGGTCCTCCTTATCACATTTTCTTCTCACTCCCTTCAACAGTGAGTTTTCTTCCTCCTCAATTGTCTTTACCTTTCCACAATCTTTAAGAGTAATGGAACATGCTCTCTGGTCAATTAAGACATAAAAAGTAGCCCCAAGACTGCCATTAAACAATTTTGGGTCATTTGGCTTGCTAGAATATTAGCTATTAAAATAGCAAGAAGATCTGTCTTACATGTTACAACAAATACTGGAAAAATATCTAAACTAAAATTCTGCTTTGGTCTATTTATGGAGAGAAATAAGGGACAGGGAGGGAAGGAGGGATGAGAAAAAAGAGAAAAAGAGAGAAGGAGGAGGAAGAGGGAGGGAGGATGGGAAGAAGTCTGTGATTTTGTTTGAAATGTTTTCTGGTTCATTTATGATGTATCTTATAAGCCCATCGCTTTGGGAAATATTTGCCCATTTTGACACTTTCCCTGGCCAAACACTGCCACCAGCTTCATTTTAATTACGGAATCTAAGGGTTACTAGGGTCTCCTGTTGGAACTTACTGCAATATCTACAGTTGCCACATCTCTAATTTAAGAGGACACACACCTGCTTTAATTACAGAGCCCTTGAGAGATAACAAGATATAAGTAACATGACCAGATGAGAGTCAATTGCTGAAATTGTTTCCTGATAAAATGTATTTAGCTCCAGAGGCTAAAGCTCACTAACTCTTTCCTATATGGCATCAAGGTGTCAACAGGAACACAGCTACTGGGAATAATTGAAATGCCTCTCTTCATTGAGAAACTGCCCATACAGTAAACAAAGCCCACACAACTCAGCAGTAGATGCAGAGTCATTTCTGGCTTGTTCTGTCATCGGCAAAAAACCCAGACACAAGAAAATCACATGGAATATCTCCGTGCAGATATTATCCAGCATTTATTTCTCCCCTCAGTGAACATAACCTTATGCATTAAACTACCATCCCTGTGATTTGGTCCTCAGGTTTTTGTTTTTGTTTTTGTATATAATCTTGAAAAAATTAACAAAAATGTATTTTACCGGTTTTCAACCCCCAGTCTTCCATTAATGGGTGAGAAGTTGAGTGGAGTGACATTCCACAGGGGCCAGGAACTGCAAGCAGAGCATTCAGGGCATCTCCCAACTCTGTCTAAAGCGTCTCATCCCTAGAATAATATTCCTGCCATTTGGTGGATCTTACTGTTACCAGCTTAACTCACTTCAAGAGTCAGGATAGGACTCAGTGGTTTAGGCCAAAAGAGTCTATTCTGTGCTCACACAAAGGCTGCTGCTCTTCTAAGCACCTCTCCAAAGCAGCTCCCAACATGAAGTAACTCAGAGATACAAGTTGTTTCCATTTTGAGTCCCTGCCATCTCAACCAGGGACCATCCAGCGTTGCCATCCATAGGTAAGGAAACCTGGAGGGTCATACACGGACAACTAAATGTATTGCCTGCAAATGAACCAGTGTCTGTTTCACAGCCCATGGGCCAGAATTAGTCACATGGCACTGCTAATTGTGGAAGGCCGGAAGCATCAGGTGTTCAGGAAGCAGTAACTGGCTTTGCCACACTTCTCAGTAACATGCTCTTCACACCCACAACAAACTAACATTCCTCAAACACTATTTTTATCACGTTCCTTCCTTAGTGAAATGCTCAGGAATATTTTCCCAGCACCTGGCATTTTTATGTGACTTAACATTTAGTCATTTTTTTCCCCCAATAATGTGTAAGTCTCCAAGAGGCCATAATTAAGACAGTATTTTTGAAAAGGGTAATATTGTGGTCATGATGAGATTCTGCAAGTTTGGCACAAGGAAAGGGTTCTGGGGAGAAGAGGATCGTAAGATCAGTGAGGGCAGAACGTATGTTTGTCTTCTACATCACTGCATTCCCATCATTATCACCTATTATGACATCAGGAAATATTTCTAAAATTTAATTGACCTGCATGATTTTTCCTGTGGCTAGTTCTGTCTTCCGAAGCAAGTCTAAACTCCTTTCCACTAGCGGCAACCTTGTTAGGGCTCCTCTTCTCCTTCTCTTCAAATGCCCCCACATACACATTCGTAAGTAATACTTGGATTTACAACTTACAAGGCACTTCCACAAGTATTATTTTTTGAGCCATCAACTCCTCTGTAAGATATGCAAAGTAGGTATAATTATTCCATTTTATAGATGAAGAAGCAGAATGTCAGAAACATTAAATATTTCATACTGCCTCTAGATTTTAGTCCAGAGCTCTTGTCACCATTCCCACGCTCCCCCTTATGCTGCTCACAGACCTGCTCCACCCATCTGCTCCTCCTACCCTGCCACCAAGCGTTGCCTCCCTGCCCTTCTTCCTAGACCTGCTTCAAATTCTACCTTCTCCAGAATATCTCTCTGACTACTTTGAACCAGAATATTTTCCCCGACCCTCCCGCCTCGCCTCCTAATTCTGTTTGGATGTATGATCTATAGAAGGATCATCATCCACGTATGCTCTGAGTCTTCTCTCTAGTAGACTGAAAACTCTTATGGGAAGGAATTATATCTTCCAATCATTTTCTATGCCCCTAAGTATCAGGCAGTGTGCTTGGTGCATAGTTGCCAACCATTTCCCTTACACATTGAAGCAAGAAGGGAAAACCCAGAGTATCATCTTGTTTACTGAAGAACCCAAACTTAAATGGCACCTGGGTTGCCTTTGTTTATAGACCTCCTAAATTGGTATTATATTGCCATTACAGAATTTATTTATTTATTTATTTATTTATTTTTTAAAGATTTTATTTATTTATTTGTCAGAAAGAGAGATAGAGCGAGCACAGGAAGACAGAGTGGCAGGCAGAGACAGAGGGAGAAGCAGGCTCCCCACAGAACAAGGAGCCTGATGTGGGACTCGATCCCAGGACGCTGGGATCATGACCTGAGCCGAAGGCAGCTGCTTAACCAACTGAGCCACCCAGGCGTCCCGCCATTATAGAATTTAAAGCCATCCTAATTTTAGAGGGATCTTAAAAATGTTTTGCCCATGAATTCAAAGATTCTTATGAAGAATTAAACACCTATTTTTACTCTATAGAACATTCCATAAAGAGAATAAATGGGATAAGAATTATTACCAAATCTCTTAGTAACTAACTGAGAATAGAAAATACAAACTTCAAGACTTAATCACTTCCAGTATCCTCTCTCTCACAATAAATTTGGGGGAGATATTTTATAGGATGAGCAGTGGTCCTCAAGTGGCATCAAACTGGTGAAGCTATTCTGCCTTTATTTTGGGTACTGCATTCTATATAATAACTACTTATTATGTAAAATAACACTTGTACAAAGGCTTCCTATAGTCCAAGTATCCCAAAAATTGTTAAGGTTTAGCTCACCTGTACTTTAGATAATCTGTCTCCTAACAACCCCTGATATCCAGACTCTGACTTAGTTCTCTAATGCTTGCTCCATTACAACATACTGCAACAGTAAGATATAGACACAGACAAAATACTGTTCCTCTAAGTTGCCTGTGGGATTTTGTGGGTGGTGAGGAAAACACATGACATTCTAGTTAAAGAGGGTAGTTGTAATTCTCTGTGCTTATCATCAACATCTTCAAATCACACACTTCCGAGCCCAGCATTCTCTTGGCTTACACTCATAATTCTTTTTAACTTTACAGAGTGGGGAAGCTAGTGAATGGGGAAAGAGATAAAGAAGTGGGTAAGGTTGCTAAGGGGTTGAGTCAGATATGTATTTAGATATGCAGAAAAAGAATTTCACATTAGGACCAAGAAAAGGGTAACATACTGGCTTATTTTCCCCCACCAAAAAGAAAGATCGAATGCTAAGACAAAGTAGACCATAGGGAAGCTTAAGGTGTAGATGTTTTCAAATTATTCAGGGCATTTATGCTAATTGAACTGACAAAGAGTCTATGATTATTTTGGTTCCCCTCCTAAGAATATTAAAAGATCTAGGTTGACATAAAGGGGTATGCGTAAAAGTGAAGTTTTATTACAGATGTCAAATTTGTTAAAGTGATTCATGATAGATTACTTTATTGAAGCAAGTTTAATTACAAATCTTTTCAAATCTTTTTTCCCCTTAACTCAATAAAGAAAAGAAAGAAGGTATGGTTTATCTTCAAAGGAAGGCAAAATGATTCGTGGGAACAATATGGCAAAAACTAATTTAATCCCTAGAAGTTTAAAATTTTAAAAAAGGCGGGGGGGGGGGGGGAAGAGAAGGAAAGGATCAGCAAAATATGGCTAAGCTGGTGGTATATGATTACACCCAGCACTTTTTTGTTGAGACAGGATAAAGATTTATGTTCCATGGTAAAAGAATGTTTGTAGTGTGAATGATACTGAAAGGTAACTGAACAGAGGCTGATGTGGCGATAAGGGGGCAAATGCTCATAGAGCCATGTGTTGAGTCAGAGCTATGTGGAGGGAACAATGTTAAATGCCTCTGCACAGGCCCTGGAATGACCACAGATGATCTTTTATAAGTGTATTCTTCACTTTTCCACTCTACACATCTGTTAGGTTTTTAAAAATTAAAACACATGTACTTCCAAATTTATATACAAATATCCTTGCACTATGAGATTTACTTTTAATGAAATAAGTTGGGTGAAGGATATTCGCCCCACATCATTAAGGACCATTAGAATAAGTACTGGGTAACAAATGGGTCAGAAGGAATGCATTGTTAATGCAGTCACAGCTGAGGTATACCCCTCTCTTTGCTGATAAATTTTGTCCAGTTTTTCAGTTGCATTTGATGACAAAGCAGCTGGACTAGAGATGGGTAAAATGTAACAGACAGTGCCCATTGCAATGGAAACCTTGTCATCCTTTCTAATTTTCCAAACCAGATGTGTAGGTTTTTTTTTTTTCATCTTTTGGATGTCCCATGTTTCTATTTCTCAAGTTGCATTATAGCATTTTGCACTCATTTTTTTCTGTATCACAACTTTTTCCTCACTTGGGGGTTCCCCATGTCTCCACCTACAGTGTCTTATGAAAATGAATTAAGCAATCATTAAGTTGAGTTGTTCCCTTCTCCTGATGTTTTATAGCAAAGGTAAATGGGCTGACAATTAAAAGAAGTATTACTGCTGTCTATTGTGTGCCCAGCTCGATGGGAAATGCAGGCGAAAAAGCCTCCTTACCCTCAACCTGCATACTAGTTGGATAATCAAGACAAAGAAGAAAGACTAAATGAGATTTGATTATGGATGTCAGCTCAGATGCCAAGTATAATGAAGGATCATTTGTGGAGCACAGGAAAATAACTGCAAAAGCAATCTGAGGAGTAACATACAGTGTGGGTTGAATTCATCACAGAAGGTTTCAAGGAGGAGATGAAGCAAAAGTTAGGCTTTGGAAAATGAAACGTGTACAGACAGACAGAAACTAAAAGGTGAAGGTTCACTGAGAACCAATTATGGGCCAAGCTGTACTAAGTTAATGTGATTACACTCATTTCATAATTGAGAGATATGGTACTGGGAGAGATTTACAGAGATTTGTCCTATGTTCCCAGGGACAAACCTCTACTAAGTGATATTGCTTATAGTGAAATCTAGGCCTGTCTGACCCAATGTTTGAACACTTCACTACATGAAAAAGGAATAGTAGGAAGAAGAAGAAATATAGATGGTGGAAACAGTTAGATGATCTGCTTGGCTGGCAAAGTAAAGCACCCTAGACATCACTCATACCAGTTCCTTTGTTTTACAGTGTCTGTGGACCAAGGACAGTAGAAAACAAGGTTAGATCAGGAGAATCTTGCAAACGGCAAAGGAATACAGAAGCTTTGGAGATGAGCATGAGGTATTTTAAGATAAATTTATATGTCACAAGCTGAGCCCTTTTCTGTGGTATAGGGTTCTTCTAATCCAATCTATGCATAACCATCCCCTCCCTAAGGAGCTCTGAATATTTAGGCCACCAAAATTTCTGAGAGAGGAATAGAAGGCCAAATGATGAGCTGAAAACCTAGGCACTTCAATAGTTCTGAATGAGGTAGTGTTGCTCAAGACCCTTCTCCTTACCAAAAAGAGTTGGCTTCTGGAAGCCCCTCACCAAGAAATTAACCAATGTATTTTTGGAGTATTGGCTCCATGCCCAGCACTTGGCTTATAAATCTACAAATCCACACTTGTGAGTATCATTTAAGAAACTGGCTTATGTAACATAATGTAGGGGTTAAGCACACAGGCTCTGGCAGCAGACTCTCTGGGTTTCATACCTCATCCTCTCACTTACCAGCAATGTGACCTTGAGCAATGTACCTCTTGGCCTTCAGTTTCCTGATCTATAAAATAAGGAAAATAATACTACCTACCTCACTGGGTTATTGTGAGGATTAATTTAGATTATCCAAGTAAAGCTCTTAGAAAACACCCGGAAGCTAGTAAGTACCTAATAAACATCAGGACTCAGGAGAAGGGAAGGAGAAGGTCAGGGCCACTGCTGCTGTTTGTTGGCCCTGTTATAACTGGTCCATTTTAAATACCTTCTTTGATTGTCTGTAGACTCACAATAAGTCTCTGCAGATGCAAAAATAGATAGCTATTCATAACTGTTTTGCTGGATCTGATTTATCAGTACAGTTAGTAGTATTGTAGAGAAATGTGTTATAGGTGAGAACATAATCACCTGAAATTCTTCCAGTTCCTTTAATAAACTTTATGCTCTCATGAACCACTGTATCATTCAGAACAGGCTAATATGTGCTGTGGTAACAAACCCTGAAATTTCAGTGGCTTAATCCCTCTCCCTCTTTGCGATTTGAACAGTTCTCTCCTGGGCAACTCAGGAACTTGGGCCACTTCTCTCTCGCAATCATCTACCTAATTTCCTTCTCTTCTAATACACAAATGGAGAGAGCAAGGGAAGGAGAGGGGGAAAGTAAAAGGAAGAAGAAGACAGGCAGGGATCAAGACACAGAGTAAGGATGTACAAGGCCCACCCATTTTTAACTGCTTCGGACTAGAGGTGACATATCACTTCTACTCACAACCCATCAATAAGAATTAGTCACATATAGACACCTACAAGGACAGAGGCTGGGAAATGAAAAGGAATGTGAATAGTTGTTAACTAACATTCTCTTAGGTGTTTCATCTCTAACTGCTAGGTTTGTAGTAAAAAATCCCTGAACTACAAGAAGTGAGGAAACTCATGGCCCACAGAGACCTCAGTGTTTGGTTCTACTTATGGTAAATGGAAGTCTCTCAATCAAAAAAGTACAGAACTGAAATATTTTCCTGGGTTGGTTCTAGGATACAGAAAAGACTTTCAATTAAAAAAAAAAAAACCCTCTAGTAAAGGACCTCAGCACCTATCTAACAGATGCTATGAGGATAAAAAAAAAGAGTTTTATGAAGATTTTATGAAGTTGGAAGCATTTTATTCTGCTTCGGCATACAGCTGAAGCAAAATGTTGCTATAAGGGAGTATTCATTGAGACACAGTTTTATGGGACCTAAATTTCTGCCTATCTCAACTGGGGAAAGACCTTTCCTGTAAAATTATCTATATTAGGAATTTCCCTCTAACTGGGAATTTGAATGCTGAAGCAGAGTTTATCTTCATAAATATACCTAGATCATAACCCGCTGGTCAACCATTTCCACTTAACCTAAGAACATGTTTCTTTAAGCTAGGACTCTGGAATCAAGTGATTCATTAAAAAATAATTCCAATTTAAAAAAAAATTCCAACTTAAATTTTTTTTTTTTTCCAAAAAGGACAAGGGCATATTGACTCCTGGTGTCCCCCCACCGACCAAAGATTCTATCAACCAAACAAATTATATTAAACCATGATTAATTTTAAATATTTTGCAAATCAAACACACACACACACACACACACACACACGTGTATGGGTAAAAGCTCTCTCAATCACTCACAAACCAATTAAGACATGAGGGCAAAATAAAGAATTACTGTGTCTATAAAACTGCATTCTGTGCTTTGGACAAATAGACAAAGTTGAGCTACACCCCACACCACCATCACCACCACACACGCACACACACACACATACCCAGGTTATAGTACTAGGTTCAGGGAATCTACCATAGACCAAAAAAGTGAAGGATTCTGCTTTCAAATTTTTTCAGAAGCATCTATAATTTTTCATTCTACTTTGAAGAAATTGGAATTGAAAATCATAAAGGCTAGATCATCGGCTTACTTTTTGTAAGAAAGACTATATGGAATCTCAATCATTGGACCCATTTTCAAAGTTTTAAGTTAAAATAAAATTTGCCCCATATATAGGTATTATTTTTATGACTCTTGATTTTCTCAACTTTTCCAATAATTTGAACAACTACCAGTCCCAACTGAGTTAGGTAAGAAGACATTTACCATATATGTATGTATCAATATTTCTCTCTTCAGTGTAGAACATCATGACAAAATCAGAGGTACCATATTAAGTTTATTTCATTAAATTCAAAAGCAAGAAATTTGTCATTTTAAGTCTGCCTATGCACCCTTATCACAAGTGAATATCAAATTTCAATTAAGTTCTTGGAAATATTATAAATAGATCAAGAATCTCCACTACTACTTCTAATGTCCTATAGAATTCTATAGTTTGGCACTAGGGAATTTCCCATTTGGGGCTCTACTAATTTAGCATAACAAATCACTATAGGTAAAACTTGTATAGTTTTATCAAGCAATAAACAAAGATACATTTATATATTAACACTGTATATATTACACATACATATACACACACACACATATTACACATATACATATATGGTGTGTGTGCATGTATGTATGTGTGTGTGTGTGTGTGTGTGTATCCTTCTCAGGTATATTTCTCTATTGATCACCTTTTTAAGGGATTAGAAAGATCTTCCATACAGCTGAATAGAAGCAAAACCTCATTCTGGGTGAGTCCCAGGTCCTTTTAAGTTTCCATGTATTTCTCAGGACTATACTTTTTGGTGATGCACTGGGTCTTAAAGTTAATATCTGAAGCCTCCTGGGCCTAAAACAGGGTACTCAATTCACTGGGGAGGTTGTTGTTTTATTCTCCTTCTTTTTGTTTATTTTCCAAATTCAAGCTTGTAAGACTTATCCAGCTAAAACAAAGTGACTCTCTGAAAGTAGGACTTAGCTTCATATTTTTTTAAAGTTTCAGGGAATTTTATGTTGTCCAACTCTAAAGATTGGGATTCACAGTATCAAGCACACCATCTTCGCTAAATGCTCGTCCTGTCTTGCTTTTTTTTTCTAAGCTTACTATGTAGATTACTAGGCATTTTTGCTAGGCACAGGAGCATATATAAAGCAGAATAAGACACACACCCTGATTTTGATAAATTCAAGCAATATTTATAAGTAGATAAACACAATTCCAATACAACATGACTAGTCAAGTAGTAGAAGTAGGTATACAATGTTACAGGATAAGAATACAAGGCAATCTATAGAATGGGAGAAGGTATTTGCAAATGACATATCTGATAAAGGGTTAGTATCCAAAATCTACAAAGAACTTATCAAGCTCCACATACCAAAAATGAATAATCTAATTTAAAAATGGGCAGCTGACATGAATAGACATTTTTCAAAAGAAGACATACAAATGGCCAACAGACACATGAAAATATGCTCAACATTACTCATCATCAGGGAAATGCAAATCAAAACTACACTTGTCAGAATAGTTAAAAGCAACAACACAAGAAACAACAGGTATTGGTGAGGATGTGGGGAAAGTTGAACCATCGTGCACTATTGGTGGGAATGCAAACTGGGGCAGCCACTCTGGAAAACAGTATGGAGGCTCCTCAAAAAATTAAAAACAGAATTACCCTATGATTCAGCAATCACTGTACTAGGTATTTACCCAAAGAATACAAAAATACTAATTCAAAGGGATACATGCACCCCCAGTATTTATAGCAGAATTATCTACAATATCTACAATAGCCAAATTATAGAAACAGCTCAAGTGCCCATCTACTGATGAATGGGTAAAGGAGAGGTGATATACACACACACACACACACACACACACACATATATGTATATATATATGGAATATAATATTCCATTTATATATAGATATCTATATAGATCTAAATATCTATAAATAGATATATCTATAGCTATATCTGTATATCTATATCTATCTATATCTATAGATAGATCTAAATATCTATAAATAGATAGATCTATAGCTATATCTGTATATCTATATCTATAGATACATGTGGAATTTAAGAAACAAAACAAATGAGCATCATGAAAAAAAGAGAGACAAACCAAGAAAAAGACTCTTAACTACACAGAACCAGCTGATGGTTGTCAAAGGGGAGGTGGGTGGGAGGTGGGTCAAATAGGTGATGGGGATTAAGGAATGTACTTGTGATAAGTGCTGGGTGTTGTATGGAAGTGTTGAATCACTAAAGGTACACCTGAAACTAATATTGTCCTGTGTGTTAATTAACTGGAATTTAAATAAAAACTTAAAAGAAAAATAAAAGAATATAAACCTGAAAAATATTCTCAGAGACAGTGATGAAAGTTTACCCCAAGGAGCCCTCCACTCTCCCCTCTCCACCCACAATGCTTGGAGATCCTATGATTCCTACCCCAAAAAATTTTAGGGTAAATGTCCACTTTTTTTTTTTAATTTTTGAAGATTTTATTTATTTATTTGACAGACAGAGATCACAAATAGGCAGAGAGGCAGGCAGAGAGAGAGAGGAAGCAGGGTCCCCGCTGAGCAGAGAGCCTGACCTGGGGCTCGATCCCAGTACCCTGAGATCATTACCTGAGCTGAAGGCAGAGGCTTTAACCCACTGAGCCACCCAGGTGCCCCGTAAATGTCCACTTTTGAGGATAAAACAGCCTTAGTGGGAAAAAACTGTCAACAAGGAGCAAAAGATTCCATTTTTCTCGTTATTTTCCCAGTTCCTCTTTTAAAAGAAACAAAAGCAAAAACTTACCCTTATGCCACAGCTGCAGGAGAAGCAACAAAATCAACCATATTAAACATACAGAAGCTGTGGCTTACATTAAAAATGCTTAAATCCCAGCAATAAGGAACTTTCCAGAAGATTGTAATTAATGGTTAAATTCAGACAAAAATTATTTAACATCTATTATATCTCTAAACTATTTTCTTGCCTGTGGCATGGATTAAATAATCATTTTAGTTTTAAATCAGAATAGGTACCACAGAGTGGAATAGATAGTGCTTTACCATAATAATCTGAAAACAATTTATTTATTTATTTATTTATTTATTTATTTATTTATTTATTTTTAGCGAGAGAGAGAGAGAGAGAGAGAGAGCGAGCGAGCGCGCGGAGTGCGAGCGCGCGTGCGAGCGAGCATGAGTGGGGGGAGGGGCAGATGGAAAGAATCCTCGAGCAGCCTCCCTGCTGAGTGTGGAGACCCACATGGGGCTTGATCCCACCACAGATGAGATCATACCCTAAGTAGAAACCAAACATTTTTTTAAAAAACAGACCACCTTAAGGCACTGATATTCCATGTAACAAACTCTGGGAAATGCTGATCCAGTCTCATCATCCATCTGATTATCCAGCCTCAACTTGGAAAAGTCCAGTGATATCCAAGCTTACTTAATGTACCAAAAGCACTGATCATTACTGCTGGAAAGCTGCTGTTGTTGGTAATACTGATTGTATTATTATTATATTATTATTATTATCAAAAATCTGCCATCTTGAATCATCCTTTTCTTTGTCCTAGTTCTGCCTTTTATAGATCCTTGATTAATTAGTAAAGAGATTTGGTTATGGAAGGAGTGCCTAAATTAGATAGTCTAACACAGTGAAGTAACCAAATATTTTACATACAAATTGAAGCAGGAAAATCAATCTATTGTTTCTCCTTACATTATGACATCCAAACCTGACTTCATTGTAATACATCAGCTATGGCTCTGAAGTGGTGTTCTATGCAAGTGTGGCATGTCTAGGAGCCAGCCACTGCAGCCTGAGAGGTAGGAGTGAGTGAGTGTTCTTTGTGTAGCCGTAAAGATCCATCTCTAAGAACCTTGGAGACGTTTTTGGATTTTGTTTCCTGAGACGAAATCACAGTTTTGGACTCAGTCTTAAAAAAAGACCTTTCCAATAAATATATTAAGATCATTAGAACAAAGCACAAACTAATATCCTTCCTTGGAGACTTGAATTGAGCTACAGACGTGAAGTTCGTACTAACAGTCTGAGAAATCCAACTTGCAGCTTCCAGTCATCACTGGTCAAATGGAATTTAATGTGTACTTGATAAGCATCTCAAGAGGGGGACGAAAGGCACCCTCATTTTGCAGTCTTCATCATCAGCATTTGCTCCTGAATCGCCCTGTTTTTTTCTCCCTTAATAATCAAATAATTCTCTAGCCTTTCATGATTTTGCTGTACATATCTTTTTGGCTACCTAATTAACACTGTGATTTCTGTTCTACATATGTTGTGTAATAGTTGATTCTGTCCTAGCCTTACAAAACATATTAAGCTTAATAAACATATTTATGAGAATTACTTTGTATAGTCCTTATGCAATCAGCCATGCTGGGTATGATGGCCCAAGACGATGAAAACCCATTGACTTTTTGTAGCAAATTAGTCTACCACCTAATCGGTGAACCCTGCTAAGCTTTTGAATTATGACAAGAACCAGCAGCTCAGTTAGAACACTCAAATGAATTATATCAATTCATAAACTTGTTCATGTCCAGATTTCATTAGCCACACATTAACAGCATTTTATGTTTATTACTGCTCTGACATAATCTATAAATAACTGAAATGCTAATCATAGTGTTCTGCCGGGCATCATCATTTAATCATAAAGAGATACATTATTATAAACTATAATAGATAATAACAAGTCTGGGTCAATGGCTGCATATTAAAAGATCACAATTATATCCTATAAGGGTATGTACCTCATACATTTGGTGACACATAGGTCCATATCTAATCACTTGCAAATGTTTCCCCTCTGACATACTTATGGTACAAGGTGACACAATTAAGAAAATATGCTTATAAAACAGTACAATCCTTGAACATCAAAGTAAACAGAGAACAATTAATAGTGGGAGAAAACATCTTCTTGCCAATGCTGACTCAATTAACTCTTTATTGGTAGGTTTGTTTTTCAGCAGAAAGGGAATTCATGCCCCTAACATACAGGAAAACCAAAAGAAAAAGAAGGGGAAAAAAGATGTGCAGCTTATCAGAATGCAACATAGCAAAGCTATTAAATAAAAGCTAAATTCAGTTACAATTGAGTTAAAATTGTAAAACAAAGCCTAACTACTGATTAGATCTTCTCCAAGTCCTATTAATGGTTTATTGCAAACTGTAACACAGTAAGTAATCTTATATTACATTATAAAATAATTTCATGTAAGAATATTTACACTTTCTTGCAAGAGGTAATAACTTTCAAAGTCAGCGAAGCTACCAATTTCAAATGGCCCTGTTATTGTTGTTCAGGCCGCCACGCTGTTGTCACTGTCATGTTTTGACTACTTGATGACAGAGCACTGATCAAGTTTGGGTATGGATTTAACAAGATGATGGGGTCATTACCTTTGTAGCTTACGTGATTCTCATGTTTTTGCTTCAGGAAAATATCCTGATGAAATACCAGCTGCTCCACAAATAATTTCTAAAACAGATTATCAGTGGAAAGAGTTTTGAATGAGAAAAGAGGATGACCCAGAGTCCAAGAATTAATGACAGATTATTAAACTAAAGTATTTTATACCGAGAATTAGCCACTAATTTAAAGCCTTAGTTGAACGGAACGCTGAGATAGAGTCTGTCATTGCAAGCACTTGCACCTCAGAGCTCAGGGTGAATCGAGGGAGATAAAGAAAGGAATGTAAAACACTATGGAAACCAACCTCTGGAGACTTAATATTCTGATCAGCTCACCTCCGAACATCTGGCTCTTAAATGTTCAAGCACAAAAACAAGAGAGCTAATGAAAGCAGCACATATTATCTCTCCCATCAATGTACCTCACAAACACCTGCTAAAATTAAAACAAATTGAATCTTGATTGCTGATTAAGTACCCCTTCTTTAGCTAGATATTCTGTCATTATTTGCCCTGGCGCACAATGTATAAACTGATGAATGGCGAGTGGTCGGCTGCAGCAGCAAAGGTGGATAAAAGGCGATTCAAAGTAGATGAATATAAATAGTAGCAGATTAACTTTGTGTACTCTAACCCAGCAAAAAAGTGAGTCTTCACCATCCCCCACCCAAGAATTAAAGTGATAAAACTGCATTTAAAATAGAAAGGTAAGTCTGTGCATTTTAATACACCCCTTCCAAATGCAAAGTTCATTGTCAGGCAGGCCGTGCTGCGTTTAACTTACTCACCACAGCCTGGTGACTGAGTTCAAGAAGGACTCTTGACCTGTGTTAGTGCTTTTATTCAGTTTCTTAGCTGCTGCAAAAGCTTTATTTTTATTTATTTTTAATTTTTCTATTTTTTTGGGTTTGCAGAAAACCTTTCCAGACATAGGCTGGTAATATCAAAAACAGAACCTTCCAAAACACAGTTGGTTTGTCCATATCTGAAACAAATACTTGAACTGTGGTTAAAAAAAAAAAAAAAAAAGTTACACAATTTACTGCCAATAAACCAAGAGACTATTCAGCGTGCATACTTCAGTTAGAATAAAAATACCCATTTGAGTTTTCATCACACATATATAAATACCTTCCTATGTGAACACTGATGACAGATGTGTGGCTAATCTACCATGTTAACTTCATTTGAGAAATTGTGGTTTTGTTCAAACTTTATTAGCTAAACTCGAATTGATCCTGTTAAGTTTTAACTCAATATTTTACTTGGTTCAAGTGTATTTCCAGAATTCATACACTCAACAGCTTCCCTTTATTTGCAATACATTCACATAAATTTCCTGTTAAATAATCAACTTCTATTTATTTCAATGTCTTTTGATTAAAACAAACCAAAAAAGTGGGGTGAGAGAGAAATAACAGTGTGTAAATCCTTCTTAACACCAAAACCTACACAACCTGGATTTATTTATTTATTTATTTATTATCTGACACAATAAGGTCACAACAGCACATATGTTTGGCATATGCATTTCATCATTGATGTTTATGCTCTTCCAAAAAGTAGCCTCAATATGACAGGTTACTCCAGAATCTCCTATAGGACATTAAAACAAAAGGAAATAAGTGTCCATGAATCACTTATTGTTCCTTGATTTTTTTTTCTTTTGCATTCTAAATTATTTAAATATACTATTAGGCATCATATTGGAAAAAAACAGATGTTTTCTAATTATGAACTGATTTTACAGTGTGATGGTGTCACATATTTAAATTACAAATACACATTTTTAGCATTCCAGCTGTGCTTTACAAGAGTTTAATTTGCTTCTTCTGATATGTCACATTGCACCTGCCTTTTAAAAACTCCTATAAATGTAAAACATTGCTCAAACACAATTATTAAGACATGTTGAAGAATTCTAAAGATTCTGAATAGCTTATAGAAGATGAATTTTATATAAAGATTCAATAATGAATTTACCAAATGTGTATTTGGAGTAACATTTACAAATATTTTTAGAGGAATATGAATTTGTACTGATGATTTGTGTGTGTGTGTATATATATATATGAATGAAAAGTAGTATATAGAATTTGATTTTATTTTTTATAGAACCTTTTATATTAATGATATCTTCAAGCACAACTATACAAACTTACATTTAAGATATCTGCTGTGTATTATACCATGAAAACAAAAATTCAGCATCTATTAAAAACCTATTAAAAAGGTAACTTTTACTGGATGAAAGAAGGCACTGTGCCCAGAGATTGAGCATTAGTTAAAACACTATTCCTTCTCTTCTTAAGGACAACTCTATGACATAACCAGATTGATCAATCACTTCAGAAAAAAAAGTCTAAAAATTACAAGTTAACATTAATTTAAATTGTCCTAAAAATCAGTGACCAAGAGTCCACAGTAATGGGCCCATTTTTGCTAGATCATCTTTATTTCCTTGCGAGGTAGGGTTAGAAACAGTTGAGTTCTGTGGGAAACAGTTTACGAACATAAGTTCAATGACAAATGTAGGGTTAAATTGTCATGCAGTGAATGTTAAATAATTCACCTACATACGTGAAAAAGATATTCCCCTAGACAAGAGCACCAATAACTAAACAGATCTCAATGTAAGGGGTTATAAAAAAGAAGAAATGGACTATATTTATTCCTGGAATCTACAGCAATTTATTAAGCTTTAAAATAAATAAATTCAGAGAAATCTATATATGAAATCTACATACAAAAATCTATATAGAAGGATTATTTCTTCTATATTCATTAAACATATTCAAA
Source organism: Lutra lutra (assembly GCF_902655055.1). Lineage (NCBI taxonomy): Eukaryota > Metazoa > Chordata > Mammalia > Carnivora > Mustelidae > Lutra > Lutra lutra. Next base: position 64,032,848 of record NC_062286.1, read on the forward strand.
GGGGTATTTATTTCTGATTTCTTTTTCCTCTAAAAATATTTTTTCATAAATGTATATTCATATTAAAAGTGACTGAGAAGAAAATCTCAAAAAGAAATAAACCATATGTAACTTATTCACCCAATCTTGTTGTTTCATATAATAAAGAAGCATTGCCTCTGCACTATTTTGAAGAATTGACATGTTTAAATGATAGTGTGGGGTGTTTCTACCCCCTTTTCTATTTTCACAAGAATGGCTGAAAATAAAGCATTTATAACCCTTTCAAATCTTAATATGGCTAAATGATTTATTTCTGTAAAAACTGATTTCACTGTCCTCAGAATAAAATATTCAAGACAAAGCCAACAAGAATGTATACACTGTGAAACTGGACCCCCCCACACACACACTTCAGTGTGAGTAGCTAACATAATGGCGAATTGACTTTTTTTAAAGAGAAGTCTGAAGATTAAATGAGGATGGTAAAAGTATTACGGTAATAAATTTTACTAGCAAACAAATAAAATCACATTGTAAAACCTTTCCAAAAAAAGAGGCTTTAACTGCAGTGCATAATCATATATAAAAACCTAAAATGGAAATTTTTATCCATTAAAGTGTGAACAAGCTAATTCAGAATAAATGGGAGGGCATTTGGAACGATAAAGTGTTCAGCCAGCTTTCTTAGTGAACAAAGACCCTTATTTTAATCATAAGGTTATTGACTGCAAAGCAAAGTGTTTCTACTAAATACAGAACTTACAAAAGGACTCATCTGTAAGTCTTACTTTTCACAGGATTTAACAGTCTGTCACAGCCTGAGACAGCCTATCTTGACCAGATTTCTCCTCTTAAGTGTCCCGGGCCACCCATCCTGCTCTCTGGACTCAGCCTTCTGGGTGAATACTAAGCAGTCCTTTTAGCCTTTTATGTCCTTCTTCAACTACAAATCAGCCCCTGAGTTCCAGGAAGCCACCTGTATGAAGACACGTAAAATGAGATGATATACACCTTGGCTCTTCCGTTCTGGTTACCAACCCTTATTTATACACCATTCCCCAAATACTCATCCCAGCTCTAGATTTAGCTTCATGTTTCTCCCACTGAAGTGTGGCTATCTCAAGGCTGGAGGATATTAAAGTACCTCTGGATTTCTACCAAGTCCAAGAAATAAAAGGACAGAGACTCAGAGCAGTGGCCCCGATCATGCTTGGAAAAGGAGCCCTAGACTAAAAGATGTACAACAGCAGGCAATATTTAATTCTTTCTGAAACTGACAACCAACACTACATTCAGTCTGCCATAAAATGACAGTGACAGACCTCAATCTAAGTCAGAAAGTCTCTTGCAGTTGCAGAAGCAGCTGCTCTATTCTGAACAGGGACAAGAATGTGAATTCAAAATGCATGAATGAGAGTATCTTTAAAAATGGGTCCCTCGGGAGGCGCAAAGCTTCAGAGTCTAAAGATGGTTTTCCTGAATGCTATTCTCAACACACAGCAGAGACCTCAAAGAACAGATTATTAATTTAGGGAATAAACAGAATTGCAGGTTAAACAGAATTGCAAATATCTTCTAAATATCATCAGCTGACCCAAACTCCCAAATCCTCAGCTTCTTAACAGTCCCTGCCAATTCCCTTCCACATCTTCCCTCCATCCATTATCATGATAAGTCCTCTTGATTCTCTGATGTGAACACAATATTTGTATCCCATATTCTCACATGAATGATGGTAAGGCGACTGCCTTTGGATCCTCAGAAAGACCTTAGTTCTGATCCTCTATTAACTACTTTATATAGAAGGTGTATTTGGGCTCACTTTTTACCTTCAGCTTCTGGGATGCTTCACTTTATGGATCATACCATGCTCTGTGTTAGGATTGGGGTTCCTCAGGGGCATCTAATGCATCCTTCCCTTCATAGACTTGAAACACAAGAGTGAAAAGGGATAAGTTGCCGTAGCAGTGGAAACTTGATATACTAATAAATAATGTGAAAATATTCCAGGAGAAATCTCATCTCAAATCTCAAAGAGTGGACAGAGCCCTGAAATAAGACAAGGAGGTTAGAGGGAATGAAAGCTGGGGCTGTTTAGTCACCTCTACTGCATACCTCTTTCTATAACACGGTGCTTTGCTGGTCATAAAAGCAGGAACTGAGTAGAGGCTGCTTTATGAGATAACCAGAGCTAGCCCATATTCCCTGTGCCATCCCATCCTCAACCCCTGTCAGTCCCTCCTTTTCTATGTTCTTTTATTGACCTCAGTTTTAGTAAGGCACCATATAAAAGGTGGAATGGGCAGTAACATACTGAACCTGAAACAAAAGTGAATTAAGAAGAACTGCAGAAGAGATGCTACTTAGAGATTTTATGTATTACTTCTGGAATGAGAAAATCTGAATGATGCTTAAAAACATTCAAATTAAGAGGATCAAAACAGAACAGAAAATTCCTCCCTGTTCAAAGAATATCACAAGATAGATGACTGCTTGACAATGGATATTTGACCATCAGCTTAAGATCTGGGCGGAATTCTCATAACAAGGAAACAGTGAGGTGTTTCTAAGATCCATCTACCTGCCCAGCAAGGTATATTTACAAGCCTGGCCTGATAGATTATACCTCATTCCTGGATAAGCAAACCAACAAAAAACAGTTTAGCAAAAGATTCTCCAATATAAAATCAGAGGACAATAGCACAGAAGAAAAAGAGAAAAAGCATACACACAAAAGGCTTTTCTTTAACTAAAGGAAAAAAAAAAATCTCCTTAGTGTCCTCGATAAGATTTACAAAATGTATCTTCAAAAGCAAGAGATGAATGGTAAAATGATCCAGAAAGAGACTGGTTTGAAAAGTTAGTTGAGACGCATGTGGAGGTAATAAGAAGCTGAATGAATTAAGAAAGATTGAAAGGGATCCAGAATTGTATTATAAGTGAATCTACATTAAAGAAGCAATGCACAAAATGTGCAGAAGAAAATTTGTTCACTGACACTGAAGACAATACAAGGTACATTTCCAGAGCAAAGAGAAAAAAGACAACAAAAAAACGAGTCATGAACCAAGGCTATAGAAGAAGAATAGAGAGCCCTCCTAAGGACTAATGTAGAAAAAGGGAGGGGGGAGTATAAAAAATAAAACAATATCTTATTTGTACCTGAAAAAAATATATAAATTATTTATAAAGAAGTAAAAAAAGAGTCCAGCTGGTTTTACACTTCCATTGGGCTTCATTAAATACTGACTGACATGAAACAATATCTACACAATTTTGTGGGGAAAAGTTTATGACCCAAGAATTCTATATACAAACAATTTGTGGTACATCTACAAAGATAATGAAAAGATGTTTTCAGATACACAAAGGCTCAGAAAGAATATGATCCATATACCTTTAAGAAATACTCAAAAAATATATTTAAGCCAGGAGAGAATATAGAAAAAAAATTTATATGAAAATAACAAAGTATTAATATAAAATAAATGGTGATAATATTAAATCTAAAATTTTTAAAATGTAATAATTAAGATGAATGAATAGTTTTAGAAACGGCTCTTGTGAGAGAAGAAGCACAATGTTTAAAAAAAAACATTATTTAACATTTATTATTCAGATTTACCACCTCAGTTGATACTAACACAAACTGGGAATTGATTTAAAGAAAAAAAGTAGTAAAGGAGGCAATTTCCTCATCTTACATAGTGGTTAATCAAAAGCAGCTTTCTGTCTATGCTGGTAATCAGAGAAATATGGCCTAAAAAGTTTTATTTTAATATAAAGGTAGTTACCAGTGTTAGAAACAAATGCATACATTATAAATAACTGTAGGGAGAAAAAAGCAAACAGAAAGAAGGAAGGAATGAGGGAACTGGAAAGAAGGAAGAAAAAAAACAATCTATAAAGCAACAGGGTAAACAAAAGATACAAGAAGCATAAAAACTGTTTCAAACAAATATGAGAAATATCAAATAGCAATTATAACACAAAATATTAGCAGGTACAACTATTTTTTAAAGCAAACAAAATATTTAAGATGAGGTGAATCATTTTGTTGGACATTGCTGCTAATGGAAACACAGCTAACACAAAGGACAAAGACAGATTAAAAAGACAAGAGTATTTGTCAATATCACACACAATAAAAAGAAAGCTGGGGTCACAATTATCATATTAGACCTAGAAGAATTAAAATTAAAAACTTATATGGAACAAAAAAGAATCAAAATATAGTAAGTAAAATCTGCCATGCAGTTATAATAATAACAAAAATAAAATTCTATGCTCTGAGTAACATAGTATCTAAGTTAACAAAGAAAAATCTGTAATTGTGGTGGGAGACATTAGGGTAAATTGAAATAAGTAAATGATTTAAAGAATTTAAGGAATGGTAATAACAATCTATGATTTACTGAATGCTTATTATGTGTGAGGCATTGTGCTAAATTCTTTAATATGTAGCTCATTAGCTGTTAATAACTCCATAAGGTCGGTTTATGGTCCTGTTCACACACTGAGAGACCAAGACCAAGACTTGTGTAATTTGTCAACTTTACATAATTGGTGATGCCAAAGAAATACTTCAAACTATGTCTGTCTCATATAAGAACTGAAAAAAGTTCCAGAAAATGGCCAAATATAAAGTAAATATGTAACAATAAATCATTTTCTTCTATATGTACAATAACAGGATAGGAAAAAAAAAATGTTTTTCAAAGTATAACAAAATCATGAAGTTCTCCCCAGAGAGAAACTTAACAAAAAAAAAAAAAAAAAGTACTCTGGAAAAATACACAGATTTTCACTGAAAATCATAAAAGAATACATAAACAGACCTTTTGTGTCTCAGATATAGAAGACTAAATTTAGTAAGAATGTCAATTCCCATCTACTTCATGGGCTTGGTATTATCACACCAAGATTAAAATCTTTGCTTTTTTTTTTAACTTGCCAAAGTGGTTGTAGAGTTCAGTTTAAAAAGAAATATAAGATCTTCTCTAGACTTATGCTATGTGTCTGGTGAGAACAGAGAACATATCCATCTTGCCTAGCATCCCTAGCCCAGAGGAAGAACTCCATAAATATTTATTGAATGAAAAATAGCTAAGAAAATTTTGAAAAATATTCTAATTAATGCTTCTAACTATATGAAACAAATGTTTCTAGCATTCTAATTAAAAATGTGGCTCAATAAAGGTTAATACCTTGGATATAGGAAAAAAAATCTGAATTGATAGGAGGAATGTAGAATGTATTTGATGGTTCCAAGGAAACAATGAGAAAAAAAAACAATTTGTTTATGGCAATATTCATTCAAGAATTACTAATAATAATACAAATTTTACCCCTTCCTAATGGTAACAGAACAGCAAAATTAATTATATAATGTTCTATATAAAGAATAATGTATAGCCTTTTAATGTACTATTGAATATTTAAGGAGTTTTATTCATTTATTCTTTCTACAAATGTTCATACTGTAATGGTAAAAGAAAAACCAAAATGCAAACATATAAACAGATCATGGCCTGATTTTTTTTTTTAAAGTATATTGATTTGAGAAGCACTGAAAAAAAAAAGGGGGGCAAGAAATATATTAAAACATCAACAGTAATTATATCTGGGTTGTGGAATTACCCATTATATTTTATTTTCTTTTTTTTTTTAATTTTATTTTCTTATTTAATTTTCCATATTTTCTATACTGAGTTTACTAAACTCTTAGAATGAGGAAAAAATGGTTCTCTAAAGACTAGTTTATTCAAGGTAATAGAGCCAGATTACTAAAAGTGAAAATAAATCTGGCCTTACTTTCTATTTTGGTGTCTCCAAATTTCAAGGGATGTCAATTTCCATATGCTGTAAAAATCCTGGAAAAATCTGATTTTCAATCTGTGGAACCAAAATAGGAACTTTCCTCCAAAGTAATGTTTTCTACAGTCTCTCTTACACTCTTCACCTGAGACTCAAAACACCAAATTGAAAATATGTGTTTTTTAAAAAAAGGAGAGCAATTTAAGATAATTTTTTAAAACATCCTTTTTCCTTTCAATGCTTGTGCAGTAAATATAAGAAAGAAAGCTTTCATTGATTTAAAAAGGAGGGGGAAATGTCCACGAAGCACACAGACACATTAAGGGATGTTAAAAAAAAATAGTAGACCAAACTTCTCAATAGCAGGGTTAGTAAAATGATGAAAACATGAATAAGCAATACATACAATGCCTGGAAAGATATTTCTTAATGCCTTTGATGCCCCTTAATAGAAAACAAAAACAAAAACAAAACAAAACAAAACACAAAGATATCCAAGAATTAAGTAAAGGCTCCTTATGGGTGTTTATTAACTGGAACATCATAGCTTGCCATTGAGAAGTGAACTGAAGATCATTTCACCAATTACATTGAGTCATCATTGGAAAGTATCAGTGTTTGGGGAGAGAAACTAACAGTAACTATCCACTTGTTTCTGGAGTTTCTAGAAGATAATAAATAATTTGGATTACATATTCTAAATCCCTAGAAGAAATGAAACATGTGAAAATAGTCCCAATAAAGGACTAGTAACCTTTTAATGAAACTTTGTTCATCTATATATAACCATGTCCTTATTTCAACACTTGTAGATAAGTCTTGATGCTGATGAGTTCATTTTAGGAATATATAACTTAACAACTTGTCAGGTTTAAAATAGGAACATGAATCTTACTCATGAGTCTTTTCATTTTTAATGGATAAGAGATGTAGTGGCTTTAGAAGCTTCCGGATAAGGAAGCCTGGACCAATTGAAGCTTTTAGGGACTGACTCTGTATGCACTCACATGCACAGAATTACCCTGGCAACCACCCCCGTGGGAAAGTCTATGATGGGAAACCTAATTTTCACTCAGCAGAGCTCTACAGATGTGGAAACCCCTAAATAACTTAAAGTCAGTATTAACAACAATACTTTAAGAAATGACACCCTAGATGTCCTGGCGGGAAGCTGAGCGGCGGAGCTCGGCGGCCTGGGGGGGGGGGGGGGCTTTAAAAAAAAAAAAAAAAAAAAAAGAAATGACACCCTAAGTTATATGGTACACTTATAGTTTGCTATTACTGGATTTGCTGTGATTGTCATGGCAGCTGAGACAGAAGCAGGAAAGTCATTATTCCTACTTTGCAGGTGAAGTCACCAGAGCTCAGAGGAATGGGCAGTTTACAAGATCATACAGCTCAAACCATAGGTGGGACTAGAACCTGGGTCTTGGGAAGCCTTTTCTAGTATTCTTTCCACTAAATCATATGGGTTTTCAAGGAAACAAGTTTCCAAATAAGGTCCCTCCTACTCTCCCTTGGGTAACTTTAATAAACTCAGTGTAAAACAAACAACAAATTGGCTGTTCCCAAGCAGATGGTGCTGCTCAGCTGCGGTTAAGCAAGGAGCCCTCCAACACGCCAAACTTTCACAAACATTACTTACTTACTATTTTATCATGCTGGTGAAAGCAGGCAATTCACATTCAGCGTCCCTGTTATAATAGCATGGGCCACAGTCCTGTTGACTGCCCTGCTCTGATTGGGCCAGCTCTCTGTGGAAGAGGAAGGTGTGGCATGCAGCTAGGGACAGGGTTGCCAGCAAGTTTTGCCCAGAGGCAAAATCCCGTATCTAGACAGAATGGAAAAAAGCAACGGGGGGGGGGGGGGGGTGGGGGGGGGGGGGGGGGGACACACACATCCATTGGTATGCGGCAAATAAGTTACAGCTGTGCCATGAGCTAACAATGGCAATAGAATTTTGTAAAAATACAAAATTTATATTTGGAACTTTTATGAAAATTCAAAGTTTAACGTTTTCCCTGACATTGGCCTTCTTTTTCTTACTAGACTTAAATATAAAAAAATGTAATTACTTTTTTAACCAAGTAGCATATAGACACCTCCAAGTCCCTTCCAATATACCCCAATACCATGCAAATATTTTTATTTTTTCTGTACCCTAAGGTAAAAAAAAAAAAAAAAGGAAAACACTGGCATATTTATACACCTTTATAGAATACCTTCTATGTGGCAGGCATAATCCCAGGTGCTGAGATGCAGCAAAGAAAAAAAGAAAAAACCAAAATCTGTAATCTCATGGCATTTACCTTCTGAATAAGGGAACTAGGGCAGTGAAAACATACACAAGAAATGCAGGGCAGTGATTAGGACCAAGAATGAAACTATAGCAGTAATTTCTCAAAAGCAAGAGTGACCACCAGGGGCGCTATTTGAGGGAGGGCAATGGGGAAAGACTCCCTAAGGGAGGACACTGGCAGGAAGAGGGTGCAGGCAGTAGTAGCAGAAAACTCATAGTCCCTGAAAGGGTGGGTTTCTTGGTGGTTCAAAAATGGCAAGGAATCCATGGTAGTTGGAGTGGAGAGAATAAGGGAGAATGTGTAGAGGATAAAATATAGGAGTAGATTTTAAAATATATATATTCTCCTATATATTCAGAATATAGGAGATCCAAGAAGGCAGTTGGAATCAGAAAAGGTTGTAATAAGGCCCTAAGAGCAAGCTAAGCCAGACACTTCTGGACAGAAATCCTAGTAAAATGTGAGCATCCCTGCACCCTAACTTAGACGGGACTTTGTCTCTCCTCCCAACCATGCCAGGGTTTCCCAATTAGCCCTTCTCAGTCCCTTCATCGCCCATTCAGCCATATCCACCTGGGTGACTGCCACAGTTTCAGTGGCTCCCCAAAGACCTGCATGAGAGAATGAAATCCCCTCATCACTGTTGAAGCCACCCCCATGCTCTGCGCCCACTCTACTCCATTCTTACATGTACTAACTCTAAAGACTCTGGTTTATTTGCAATTTCCAAGTAGGTTATGCTCTCTCAAGCTTTCAGATACACGGTTCCCTGTGCTGTGGTGCCCTCTCTCCACCGACCCTGAACCCTGCTCATAGCTGTCTTCTGACTTCCTAATCATTCTTTAAGCCCCACTTACATAACAGTGCTCCAGGAAGCTGCCACCAACCACTTCTGAAACATTAGCCCCTCTTACCATAGCACTTACCTACTCACCCACTTCTATTCTATTCTCCTCCCTTAACCTTTACAGATGACCAAGTATGTGTCAGAGTCCTGGAATGAAGGTATGAAGATGAATAAAACAGAGTCATGTTCTGGAAGGATTTGTGCTCCTGTCAGAGAAAAATCGAAATATTTTTATATTACGTTATTATTATAAAAAATACTGTGACATGAAGTGCTCTGGGAAAATGAACTTTTTCTTTCCTGCTAGGGAGGAGCAGGTTTCAGGAAAAGGAGCAGAGAAGGGGCAGGGATCCTGAAGGATGAATAGAAACTTGCCACTTGAAGGAGAAAAGGCAGGACATACCCCAGGAGGAGGCAGTAAGAGCGCAAACTGGAGATGTGAGAGACTCTGGCATCTGGGAGGAAAAGTGAGCAGTACACGGTGACTAAGCTCTGGTAGGGGCAGCTCCAGAGGTGTCAGAAAAAGCAGGTGGCAACAGATTCTGACAGGCCACAAGTTACTAGGTAATGACAGTTGTCAGAGGTTTAAAACCAGAAGTGACACCATCGGATGAGAGTTTTAGAGGAAAAAAAAAAAATACTTCTGGCAATGTGCAGGATGAGGTCAAGGGAAAGGAAGGCTACTGCAGCACTTACTTACCCAAACTATTCTGAAACTGAGCTTTTAATGCTTTTTGTATTTCATTTTGTTTTGTTTGCTTCTGGTAGAATTCTCAAGAGCCATGATAGTGTTTCTGTGTACACAACAGTCACCCAATGTTTGTCATATGAAGTGAGCAAGTGAGTGTGTGAGTGAGTGAGTGAATGAATGAATGAATACATATATAACATGGGGAACTTCTTCTTTAATTTGAGAAAAATCTAATCTGGAGTCAAGTTTCCTGAAAGTGTGATGTCAGGATTATGATGAAATACTTAATCTTGCCTCATTGTGGTATGAGGCAAGCTTCTTCTGTATAACTAGCTTTCCAAATAATTCAAATATTCGCTTCCTAACACCAAAAAGTATTTTTTTTTATGTCAGTGAAATTCTTTTAAGACAAATTGCTGTTTTGCTTCCTTAAGTAGAACCACGGAAAGTAATGTTTTCTTGGAAGACTGAAGTTGACAGACATTTACTACAGCACAATGAGGTAGCGTGGTACAACAGAATGACATCACAGTTTGGGAGTTAGGCAAACCTGGAGAAAACTCTGGTATTGCCACTTACTAGCTGTGGTGGCTTGGATCATTTAGAATCTCAGCTTGAATTTGCTCATCTATAAAATAGGAACAAAGATAACCTAATTTGTGGAATAAAGTTAGATGACATATGGAAAAGCACCTGACACATAGTAGATGCTCTAGAGACTACATTTATTGATATTAATACAATTATTACTTTTTCAGTTTTATATTTTCCAAAAACATCAGGTTACCAGCTGTCATTTCAGATATCATTTGTCTACACCTCACAGACCTTCTTTCCTCAATCTTCCTTCTAAAAGCTATTTCTAATATTCAGTTATTACCAGACGATATATGTTGCTTAGTAAGCATGGATAAAGCAACAAGTGTCTGAATGGAGGAAAGCCCAGGAAGATCACAGTTTGGGTGTAAAGGCTTGTGAAGCCAGCTAGAATGCTCAGAAATCTACCTTGCTATGTTCCAATTCCAAATTGTATTCTAAATTGTTAATAACACCAAAAGACTGTCTTCTTCAGACTACCAGTAATGAGGTTATGTGGAAAGTACAAAGACACAAAGCTAGATTGTTTGGAACAAATTATCTGTTGATAAAGGTACAAAGAGTTTGAGACAAAAAAAAAACAAAATAATTCATTAACAATTCAAAATGAAATATAAAACTATGGTGAGGAAAAATGACATGAGAACCTAGAGGAAAGAACAAAGCCTCTAACTATTGATGAAGACTTCAGTTACTGGTTAGGTAAAGGAAAAATAGAGTTTATTGGAAGTAATTTAGTGACTACTTATGGAATTACAATAAAGGTGACAAAAATCCCAGAATTTGTAAGGCAAATGTAAATATAAATATAAATCAATTACTGGCTTATTATTTCATTAAATTGAAGATGGAAAGGACCATTCTTGAGTCCCAGCATTTGCCTCCTGGGGGTCCTAGATAGCTTTCCCTCCCTGTCAAATTAAAATAAAAAGATAAATAACATGAGAATTAGAATGTCGAAGTGTTATGAAGGGCAAAGGAAAGAAGGGGGAAAATATGTTCACAATTATTATCCAGGCTAAGAGAAACAAAATTACTTGATCATAAATTCAAGATAATTGGTTTTCTTTATGAGTTCCCATTTTATTAATGAAAGGAAGGTAACACCTTATTGTACCCGGGTGAATTAAAATGCCTATTTGAAGAAGCAATCCTCCATAGGGGTCTTTAATAGAATCTGTGAATGGTTCTAGAGCCAGATAATTTAGCTGTAAAAAGGCAATATTAATATTACCCTCTCCATGTGCACAGACCTACCTTGAGGGGCATAGGACAGGGAAATGTTAACAGAATGAACCAGGCACATCATTTCTTTAAAAAAAAAAAATCTGAACTATTTCAGGGGCAAAAATTGGATAAACCTCTTCTACAAAATTGCTTGCAAGGTGCACTATTACCCCTTTATGCCTCTTGCTCCTAACAACACTGACCAGCAATTCAGCACTTCCACTGCTGCTCATATTATTTTCTGACTATGTATTCAGGGCATATGACTCATAAGAAGTCTAATAGCAAAGGATTTAATCGAAATAAACGGAATAGAAAACGAATTTCCAAATGCAGAACAGCCTCTACAGGAGCCATGACAACACATTTCCAAATTAGAGGCAGGTGCTCACTAGGGTCCCTGGAGACTATGACTTAATAAAATAAAAACAGATAATTTGAGGGAAGAGGCAAATGTATTTTACTTGAGCAACTAGTCAGCTGGTGAGAAATATAGATATAATAACAAATGGTTTTTCTCTTTGCTATGAGTTTTTTATGGAAATGCCAGTAAATTTCTCTCTGTCCCTTTTTAATTCCCATCACCAGTCCCATCTCTGTCCTCATCACCATCTTCCAGATTACTGCAAACCTCCTACCACTGCTGTCTTCAAACCTTATCGAGCCATCCTAGGTAGCAGCCAGATTCCTCTTCCTGATGCCCTGTTCTGTCCACATCAGAGGATACCTGCAACTGCTCACCATGACTTGCAGATCTCCTAGATAAAGTTCCTTTAGCTGCCACATATGACCTTTTACCAAAAGGACTTAATCTACACTTTTAGCTTTCTAACTCATTAATCCTCAAACTTGGATTCCTCTCAATGGTATGGTTGCTATTACCCAAATATCTCCATGCTCTTCATACTCCAGTTATATTTCTCCAACATCTAGGTTTCCTTCTTTATCCCCATCTCCATATATTAAAATCCTACCAGTTCTTCAAGTCCTTATTCAAATGCCACCACTTCCATGAAGCTTCTCTCTAATTATTCCACAAAGAAGTAGGCTTCTACTCCTGAAACCAGCAGTATACTGCATGTTAACTAACTTGATTTTTTTTTTTTTAAGTAGGCTCTCCTAACTCCCAGCCTTTGGATACTTAACAAATTTCACCTTACACTACAATTATTTATAAATATATCTCATTTCATTCCCCACTTTCCAACAAGACAAGTTCTTGGAAGAAGCAGTTTAGCCTAGTTGGGAAAAAAACCAAACCAAACCAAAACAGCTTTTTAGCCCAGCAAAGCAAAGTTTGATACTAAGATCTTTTACCAATTAACTATACAAACTCAAGCAAGGAATCAGCTTTTTTAAATTGTTTGCGCAGTTGTAAACAGGATGATAATTACACATGCCTTCATTCATGCTATAAAGATAAATAACATTGTATGCACTGCTAGCACAATGCCAGGAATGTACTAAGTGCTCAATAAATGATAGCTATTATTACTACTGGAAGTGGACAGAGTTTATTATTAATCTATATGCTTGACAGCATAAATAATAATTAGCATGCCTTACATACACTGGGTATTCAACAAATGTGGTTTGAATGAAAGAATTAATTAATTAGCGAATGTCTCAAAGATTGTTTCTGATCCCATTGAATACTCTCAAAAGTTAGCAAATGGTTAAATCCTGACCAGAGGAGGAACATAGTCACCAGATTCCTTTCCTTTGAAAATACCACTACTATTACCATCTTTAACCCTATTCAGCAACTTGTCCAATGGAGTAAAGTTGAGGTCCTGAATAATCCAGAACAATCCACTCAAAAACATTTAAATTTGATGTTATAATGTGGTTTTGATATTTGTATTTAATTTAGGAATGCTTATTATTATTTTATTAAATATTTATAATATCTATTATTTTATAGAATTCACAAGCCATCAAATTAAATTGTTTACAGATGACTCTCTGCTTGTAACTATTTCCTCTTCCATTTTCCCCCAAGAGAAATACCTCTCACCCCCATAAGTCGAAACAAGGCACCTGCCTAATAGGAGTTACTTTTTAGTTTGGATGTTTCGTTGGCGGTATATGTTTTGTACCTTCTCAATATTGAGGGGGAGGTAATTGTGACAGATTGCATTTTCCAGAAACGAACACAGCAATATTCAAAGTCCTACACGCTCTTTCAGAATCTTTTCACTCCCCATGAAGAACTGGAGTCTATTTCCCCTTTCCCTTGAACATGTCAGGCTTAGGACTGCTCAGACCAAGAGAGAGCACAGATGTGATATAAATGACTATCCAACTCAGAAGGCTACAGCTTCTGCCCAGGTCTCTCTTAGCATGCTAGCAGGAAGTTAAGATCACTTGGAGAGGTCACAGGAAGGTGTTCTGGTCAGTAATCCCAGCTAACCTACAGTCTAAAGTCTGCATCAACTGCCAAAAATGTGAGTGAGCAAACTTCAAATGATTCCTAGCTTTCCAGTCTTCCAGTTGCAGCCCTACCCATTTTGGAATAGAGACAAAGTGTCTCTACCATGCCCTGACTGGAATTTCTGACCTACAGAATCAATAAGCCTAATAAATAATTGTTTTATGCTGGCAAATTTGGGGATAATTTGTTATGCAGCCATAGTAACTAGAACAGTAATTAGGTATCTTGTTGTTTTTTAAGTGTCCAGCTGGACTGTAGGTTTCATAAGTAGGGGAAAAATGAAAGGAAACAACAGATGAGTTGAACAAGTTATTTAAAACCCTTAGTACAATTGATTAGCATGTCAAAAATGTGGCAAGTCCATCTTGGAACATTTAAAAGATAGCTATATAATAATCAAATATATATATATAAGGTTTTGCTATATATACTATTTACTAGGAAGCCAGAAATAGACAAATGGACAATAACCAACCCAATAAACTAGCAACATGCAGAGTTAATCCAGCACCAATTATTTAGCAACTGTCTGAAAAAGTCCATTCTGTCTTTCTGGGAGTTTTGTAATGCTTTTTGAAACAAAGTTGGGAAACCATTAGGGCTTTCCCCCACTTTTTTCTAGTTTTATTGTCCAGCATGAAACCTCATTTTATTACAACACATGAGAAATCTTGATCCTTAGTTACAATCTGAGAATATTACTGGAACACACCTATCATAAAAACTGCACACACATCTGGAAGGAACAATAAAGTCTTGTCTTTTTGAAATTTCTATTTTCTGGTTGATAAAATATTATTCCCATTACATAGATCAGACAAGTGAAGGCCAGAGGAATTCTGTATCTTATCAGCTTATTTAAGCTTCTGGAAAAGAGGACTAAAATTCAAGTCCCCTTTCTTTCTTTTTTTTTTTTTTTTTAACTGCAGTATCTTTCTCTAATGACACTACCTCTCAATAGAAGGATGAATGGTAGTTATACTATATAAACAAGAATGCTAAATTCTTCATTTTTCTATGAAGAATTCAAATACAATCGGTCAATAGGAGTCCTTTCCTCTTCTCAAGGTCTATGGGCTGTTACTTCCATCCTACCAATTCCAGCCAAAAGGCAAAGGGAGGTTGCTATTACTTTACAAAAAGGCTAAAAGAAGTTAACCCTCTCTGCTTCCCATTCCCACAGGAAAACCAACAGAAAAGGAGCCATTGCTGTACAGTTTGTAGAATAGGATTACAATTAGTGGGGACTTTTTTTTTTTTAAGATTTTATTTATTTATTTGACAGACAGAGATCATAAGTAGGCAGAGAAGCAGGTAGAGAGAGAGAGAGGAAGAAGCAGGCTTCCTGCTGAGCAGAGAGCCTGATGCAGGGCTCAATCGCAGGACCCTGGCATCTTGACCTGAGCCGAAGGCAGAGGCTTAACCCACTGAGCCACCCAGGCGCCCCTTCTTTTTTTTTTTTTTTCCCCAGTTTTCATTTTGTTTTTTTGTCCTCTGTCTACCTATGTCAGTTGTGTCTCTCCACCTTGTTGCCCTGACTAGTTAAACCAGAATCTTCTAGGGGCTGCCTTCAGCTCAGGTCATGCGACTGCCTTCAGCTCAGGTCATGATCCTGGAGTCCCGGGATCGAGTCCCACATCAGGCTCCCAGCTCCACGGGGAGTCTGCTTCTCCCTCTGACCTTCTCCTCGCTCGTGCTCTCTCTCACTGTCTCTCTCTCTCTCTCTCTCAAATAAATAAATAAAATATTTTAAAAATTTAAAAAAAAAACCCAGAATCTTCTATTTAGGCTCTGATATATCCAATATTTTATGTGGTTTCTTGCATTCAAAAAAGAAAGAGAAGAGAAAGTCATCTGTGGTCTCTTGTTTTCCCAAAGACTAATGAAATTCATTAAGCACCCCCTGACATTCTCATTTACTTTTAGACCATATTGCTCCCTCCCTGGAAAGGGGAATACTTGCTGGCCTACTACAGGTTGAATATATACCTAAAATCTGTAAATCACAAAGTATCTAAATACTTGCTACAGTTTCTCAATGCTCTAGCCTTGAATAGAGCGAATGCTTTAATGCAAAGAGGGAAAAGAAACCACCATCTCAAGCAAATTAAAAGCAATCTCCAGGCAAAGGACTATACCTGCAAAATAACTTTCCTTCTAGTATGAAATTTAGAATAGAGGAACAGAAGGAGCCCATTTCCAAAAGCAGCGGCTTCCAATTCGTTCATTTAGTTCACTCACTAAAATTCAAAAGTCAGTTCATTGTCGAATCCAGTCATTTCACCATAATATTGGGCTTTAACAAATTGAGATTTCTTTTATGTATTTGTTCCTCTGTGCTGGATAAAAATAGCACTGAGTGAAAAAGCCACTCAGAAACTTAGGGGTAGACAGAATTGCCAAGAAACATAAGCTTAGATTCTGATGATACAAATGTATTTCAAGAACCTTCATTTCTACACAAAATCTATTCAACAATTTCTTAACAATTGAGCAATTACTGAAGTCCTCATACTCTGGATGTGCACCAAGTAAGTGAAAGTTGATTAAGCCGAAATTTGTGGCAGGTCTCCTGGTATGAAGAGAGGACGTACTGATGCCCTTGTTAATTAGAAGACCCACTGTGGAAAGAACAATATGGTGCCAAAGCTGTGTGCTAAACTTACAGCTTTATTATTAACTCACTGCATGTTCCCCAGGCCCAAATAACACACAGGGAAGACAAGCTAGAGTTCCTGCTTCCTTATGCCTTTCAGACTAAAGGTCCATTATAAAACCTCAAAAGCCCCCAAACGTCTTTGGGGGCCATAGTTGGGATGCTGGATGAGGATGAAGCTAAGCAGAAACCATAGAGCTATGGTCTCTAAATGGCTCACTCTGCAACAGCCTCTTGTAGATTCTGACAGGAACATTTTCAAAATTCCCTAATGTGTACAAAAAGCACACTGAAGAGACATTCTTCCTGCTTCCTTAGACAAGGTCGAAACAGCCTGGAAATGCTCAGGTGATGGTTTGGAATATACCATGAAAACCTTTTCTTACTAGTCAGATAACCTGTCAGCCATAGTAACAACATAGGCAACTGATTAACTCACTTTCTGGAAGGCAGACGAGATTTTCTTTTTCTCTTAACCAAATAAATGATCTAAGTGGTTCAAACACATTTGACCAACAAATAATGAGATTATGTAATACTTTTGGTTAAAGAAATTCCACTCCCTAAATTTAGCCATTGTACTTTTATTATCAAGGCAAGGAGACATCAGAGGGAGGGGGGGTGGCTGGGGCGGCAGGGAGGGAAGAAGCCTCTGAGGAAATGCTTCAAGAAAGAAAAAAAAAAAAATTCTGTATGCATTTCCCTTAAGTCTTGGGCTAAAAGAATCTTCCTGTGGGAGAAAGGGTCAGTGTGGAGGCACTCTTCTGCTCATAGGTTCCCACCATGATGACAGGGAGTCAATACACACAGAGCTCTTCCAGGGAGACCTGGATTCACTGCTGAGTGGAGAGGGGCAAAGGAAGTGTACAGCCTTTTGCTTCTCTAAGGAGAGGAACGCTATCTGACCTCTTTGGGTGGCAAGATAGTTTTCTTATGAAAATGACCTCCATGATGTCACTGTAGGGAATTATTATCAACTCACTTAAAAGTGACATGGGAACTACCCAATACTTCTTTGCTAACAAGTCTAGTGATAACAGCAGTCTCATTCTCAGTGTCTAGATGAGGAAATGAGGAAGTAAAAGAGTTAACTCCTTACAAGAGTTACGTGCCTAAGTGGCTGGAATACAAACCTACCATCCCTGGGTTCCTGACTCAATCCTCTCTGCTAGATAATTTGGCATATTTTCCTTTCTGGACTCTTTTATTTTTTATTTTTTTTTTATTTTTAATAACACCTCCAGCAATCTGAAAAGAGACTCATTGTAACCTTAGTATGTCAACTAATCCTGGTAAGAGAAAGGACTGAAGTAAACAGTAACATGATGGTTAGTGGATTCTGTCTGAATTTCATTTATCAGTATCCTTGATTAGCATAGACAGCAGAGAATTGTAGAAGGAGTTCTTCATTGATTTAATTTAATTTGACTAACAAAGGTTGTTGTGTTCCAAAGACCTTAGAGCTCAATAAAATAGGAACATACCATCCACCATATCCTGTTCTAGAATAGCTATTTTTGATAAGCAATTTGGGTATTAAATTTTTTTTAAAAAGCAGCAAGTCCTCAGCTAGAAATTGTGACTGAACATTATTCATGTGGAAGCCAAGAGAAACACAAAACAAAAACATGAAGATTTCATCACTGTTGTTCTAAGTAGCATCGTGAATACTCCAAGCACAACAAACATTGTGGTGACCTAGGTGGACAGACAGCAAGTCACTTCTCTATGCTCCATTTTCCACCTAAAATTGCTGCACTTCTCAGGGCCTAAAGCACCTCTCTCAGAATTAGCCTGAACCACGTGGTTAAAGAGGCCTATTCCTTCTCTTCCCCTTCTGAATTGTCATTAACACTCATGTAACATTCATTCACTGCAACTTGTGTGGTATTATGTGTGCATGTTTATCTGTCTTATCACCCCAAATGGGAAAAAACAAAACAAACAACAACAAAAAAACCAAACAAACAAAAAAAAAGAAACTGGAAAAACAATAACAAAAAACCCCATGGATCTTGAAGCAAGGCACTCCAGACCTTAGGGGTGGCTTGCCATTGCGTGTTCTTAAGCAAGCTGCCTAACTTCTCCATGCCTCAGTTTCCTCACTTGAATAACTGGGGTATCACTCATGTCCGGTGTGTATAGGGAATTGACAGGGTATACATGCAACAAGTGCTGAGCAGGGGCACTGACACTGGGGAGACTGTCAGTGAGTACTGGTTTCTCTCCCTTTCTCATAACAAGATTATCAACTCCCAGACTGGGATCACATCTTACATGTCAGCACAGCCTTGAAAGAGGCAGTCAATTCAAATATTTGTGGAATTTATATTTTGAATAATAATGAGAGAAGTATGAAGAGGTAGACGGCCAAAATAACAAGTGCAACTTAAAGAAACTGATTTTTGGACATATGATAGTCTTGTTTACTTCAGAAAATGTAAGTAAATGATCCCTGGCAGCTGCTGGAGGAGAAGAGGAAAATAACAGTTCTATGTGAATAGGGATTATAGCACAAGCATTTGACATGGAGACTGGATGAAGTAGAAGGACGAGAGAGAAAATGGCAGGAGAATATGCATGGAGAAAAAATGGGTGAGGTGGTAATAGATGCTAGTGTTTGAAGGTGATAAAAGTAAAAAACCCAATCTCTATTGTGTTTCTTTGAAAAGAGACTATAATTTGTTATAAAAAATTTTAAACAGCATGTGGTGCCAAAAAACCATGGAAAAAAATTTTTAACGACTTACCACCTTCCTGATCAGATGATATCTTCCAAACCGAAAATGCAAAGAACTTCATTCAACCCCACAATTTGGCTAGGGAAGATTGTGAATAACTGAAAATCAAAATACACTAATCATACTGTATCTCACCTAGCCGATTAGTGGTGCTGGATTAAGAATTGTTTCCAGCCCCAAGGAAAAACAAATATAAAACTTAAAAGATGTTGTTATCCCCTTGTAATCCTTTTTAAATTTGTAAAAGGGAAGAAGAGCCAAAGAGCTTGGAGATACTTAAGCTCACGAAATATGTAAGTGACAAAACCCAATAAAAACTATTATCTCATATCTGGACTCCACCTTAGAAATGCACTATTGAAACATTTTAGTGTTTTTCCGGACTCTTCCATAATGACACCCTCCATAGATTACGTTTTGTACCCACCACTTCCCTTGTTTAAAAAAAAAAAAAAATCACACTGATAAGCACCCATTCAATTCACTCCTAAGCATCCCGCATGTTAATTTCTCAACAACGCAAATTTAATTCCCTCTCAGCATTATTCTCCTGTGGTGCATACCCCTCCATATAACAAAATGGGGATTCGTTGTCATGACAACAGAGTGTGACTTTGTATCAGCTTCAATGATCATGGCAGTCACATGCCTTTGATAGATACCAAATTGTGAGTTAGGTTTGATTATCCAATTTTTCAATCTCTGATTCTACAAGAGGCTACTCATTTGCCAGGAGGAGTTGAGGGGGAAAAAAAAGAAACAAAAACTGTACTTTTGAGACAACAGAGTGAAGTGCTTGGAGAATGTAAAATCAGTGAGGTAGTGAGTACCTTGAGAATGACTTTTGTTCACCTTCTACATAATTTGGTGCATGTGCCCTGCCCAGCCACCAGGAAAGAGAGGCTGTTTCCCTTTTCCTTTCATGGCAGATGTAGGTGATATTTAAGGTTGTGTGTGCAGGTGTTTTGGGGGTTGATTTGTGTGGGAAGAGGAGAGGTCGGTAGCCTTGTAGCTTGACAGAAGAGGAGGAAAAAAAATCTGAACAAGTGTTGAAAAAGACTACAGTCTGAGCTGCACAGGACCAGCTGTTTTTGCTAATTAGAATACAAAAATAGCACATGCTAACAATGTTTTTCTTTTTTTTTCTCAAAAGCAATGAATGCTCTAGGAACTATAAGGACTGAGCTTTAAACTCATTTAAATGGAGGAAACATTTCAGGAACCATATGGGGAAGGAAACTGAAAGGGAGAAGGAGAGTAGGGAAAATAACATTTGATTTTCAGCTGAATTTTTTTTTGAAGGATGATAAATTGGGGCTATTTTTCCTTTTTTCTTAACATTTAATAGGAAATGTTTTCATCATATCTAGATTTCACAAAATGCCAGTGCTTCTGTATCTCTACAGGAATGATGTATGTAAGCACCATACCCATTCCTAACCAAGGAGGGCAGGCACTGAAAAGAGTTGCATATGCTCTATCATCCATCCTGCATGTCTCATCTCTTCCCTCACGTTTTCTGTGAAGCCGTAGAGTCGAGTAATTCAAAACTTTGAATATAGGAATAACATTTGTGACAATGACAACCATTCTGGACATCTGCACTGTTAGAGTTCTTATAATAAAGTCACATGGCCATGGGGAAATTTCACAGAATTACAATCACAGTAATTTGCCAAGGTTGTATAACTAGTTTGTTTTCAGCTGTTCTTCTCATGAATAATTATCAAGCAGGAATATCTAAAGCTAGCACAAGCTGTCACTTTAAACCAAAATATTCAATATTTAACATCAAATTAGAATTTCATAAATGAAAATAATTACTGTAAAAGCAAATAATATACAGTGTGTATATTTGCATGCCTAAATGCACACAGCTACATGTTAGAATTCAGATTCCAGAGCATCCTTATCAAATGAAAGCATGTCTTCAAGTTGAGGAGGAATAGAAAAGATGTAAGCACAAGTAAATCTCAGCCATTTTCAAGTACAGCTTGGTCTTCAGTACTTTAAGGACTGCCTCTCAATGCAAAGTGGAAAATGAAACCAGCCTCTGCATATGATGGTCGCTGATTACATTGTGTCAGAATCTTTATTAGAGTTTTTAAATATTTGAAAACAAATACTATACAATGGGTAACCAGTTATGTTTTTATATTAATACAAGTGCATCACTAAAATGTCTGCATTCATTTTTCTGAAATGAGTATCCAAGATTCAAGCTCACGTATTTTCTAACACTCTTCACCCATAGTCCGAATGTGAGAGAATGTCACATCACCACATTATTAAACCCAGTAACATATGTATTTCTTTGTATTTATGTATAGGATATGTATTTTTATTCTATTTTTTCAACTCTAGTGTTACAGTAAAATTACTGAGACAGCAAATGAAGATTCTTTCTCAATATCAGAAACCTATAAATGTATATGAGTTTACAAAATGAGTACTTATTTTTTAAGATTTTTTATCCATTTATTTGACAGAGATCACAAGTAGGCAGAGAGGTAGGTAGAGAGAGAGAGAGAGAGGAGGAAGCAGGCTCCCTGACAGGCAGAGAGCCCAATGTGGGGCTCGATCCCAGGACCCCGGGATCATGACCTGAGCTGGAAAGCAGAGGCTTTAACCCACTGAGCCACCCAGGCGCCCCCAAAATGAGTACTTTAAGTCATTCAAACAATTCTGTGCACATTTAAGAATTTTTATTTTGGGGCACCTGGGTAAGCTCAGTCAGTGACTATGGCTCAGGGTCAAGTAATGATCTCAGGGTCCTGGGGACTGAACCCGCTCAGGCTCTGTGCTCCTTGGCCAAGTCTACTTGTCCCTCTCCTTCTGCTCCTCCCCCATCCCCCTCTTTCTCCCCTCTCTCTGTCAAATAAATAAATAAAAATAAAATCTTTTAAAAAAAGACTTTTTGTTTTACTGTTTACTTTCCCATTAGCAGAAAACTTCTCAGTAATAGAGCTTAAGAATTTTTTCATTTAAAATAAAGATAAATGATTTTGGGAAAGAAACTCAAACATGAGAAGCATATCTAACTGAATTGTGGGTAATAGGTAGAAATTCCTTTGGGTGATAAATAATATTTTCACTTGGATAACACCATTTGGTTTTCTGAATAGAATATTAGTTTTCCCAAAACTTTAGGGAAATAATTCTACTTTGTCTCTCTTATGATTTATTTTAATCACACCTATATGAAATAGATAAGAGAAATATATTACTTTGAACTAGGACTTGCTGCAAGTATAACAAAGGTACAAAATGGCTTCCATTTTAACTCGCAAATTATCATGAACTTTCAGATAGTTACATGACTGTCTTAAGCATGAAAGATAATTCTAGTGAAAGGTGTGTTTGTCTGAAAATCAAAAATAGGATAATTTACCAAACTAGACCTATCAGATATTCCTATTTGGATTTATGCCAAATCTGATTTATGCTTTAGTTTTTTCATCACTAGAAATGTGATTATTTGGCACCATAAGAAAGATATTAGTACTACTGTAAACGTGTGTCTAAAATAAGTAGATATAGGGGCACCTGGGTGGCTCAGATGGTTAAGTGTCTGCCTTTGGTTCAGGTCATTATCCCGGGTCCTGGGATTGAGCCCCATGTCTGGCTGTCTGCTCAGCAGGAAGTCCGCTTCTCTCTTGCCTCCTGCCTCTCCCCCTGCTTATACTCTCTCTGTCTCTCTCTCTTTCTCAAAGGAATAAATAAAATCCTTAAAAAAGAAGTAGATATATTTTATCACAACCCAAACATATGAGTGATAACCTAAGGCAGGCAAAAGACTGATCTGCAAATGATGAAATCAGAAATGGTTTATTTTTACATATGAGTTACTCTGATCATTGTATCAGACATGTGCCTGTACATAATTGGCAGATCCGAAGAATCAGTCTTCAATTACACACTCCTCCTTCCTCATCTATCTCTGCACTTAAGACTTTTAACCTGCCATTTCCCCTCCATCCCTGCTGGTGCTGTTTTACTTCATTCTTCCATCTTTACTTGTCTAGCTGATATTAGAGCTAATTGCTCTAATATCAATCTTTCTGCCATCCATCTTTCCTCATTCCACTCCACCATCCACACAAATGGGGTTCTCATAAACCGAGTTACCTTACTCACCTGCACCTTATCACCATGTCCTGATCTCTTGCTACTCTTATGTCTCTGGGCTTTTCCTTCTGCCTACCCCTGACCTCGCTACCTAGCCTCTGAATATCTATTTATACCTCAAGAGTCACATCTTTGTATCTGTTTTCTCTATATCTATTTTTCTCTCTATTACTCTTTCCTATTTCCCAAGGAGAAAAGTGGTTTCGACTCTGTTGGACCATTAATCTTTCAACTTAACTCTGCAGTTCCAATCATAATACTCTGAAGCAAAAGCCATTTTTCTCATTCTACTAAATATGGCATATATTTTTTAAATGCACATAGTAGGTGTTGAATTAATTAATTCCTAAGAAAATGGGTCCTTGTATTTGTTGGAATGAACAAGTGAAAGTACTCCCAAATGCACTCATTATTTATAACCATTAAATGTAGATAATAGAAGACTTCTGGTGTAAAATGGCATCTGGCCACCATCCCTTGGCACTGCCTCTCCCAATCGTCAATAACATACATATGAAAATGGAAAACTCTAACACAGAAAACGAAGACTGACAGGAAACTCAGTGCCAGAAATCTGGGAAAAATTTAGAGTGATTATAAGGCTGATGCATCAAGAGTGAGAAAACAGTCAGTAGCCGATCCAAGCATCACCTCATAAAACAGAATAATCTACCTCCTTGAAAGAGCAGTAGGTTCTCTCTCTCTCTCTCTTTTTTTTCCCCCTGCTCCCATTGTCTGCGGCACAGCTCAGCTCAGAGATTTGGACCCGTTAATAAACAGGAAACAGAGCAGCCATTCTGTTCAAAATGGGTGCTGATTCTGGAGCAGACATAATACCATGCTCTCTTCCTGTCCACTCATATTTCTATCCTTTTCAGATAGAAAAACCCTCAAAAAATAATGACTGAGGAAAAGAAAGGTAGGAGGATAGTTAGAGCACATTGCATCCTGGGAGATATTGCACCTACAAATGAAGTGTAGAAAGAAGAACTGGAAGAGTACTGCTCTCAATGAATCCTGCAGGTTATAATTTCAAGTAATTCCATTATTTTGGTTAGGTGGTGAGCAGTAGTAGAGGATTCCATCCAGTTAGAACAAGAATCATACTACATGAATGCCTCTGGTCACTGGAAATTAGGACAGAAAATGAATACATTCAGCTATAGTATGTGTAGAATGGTAGAAGAAGGAAAAATGGAAAATAATGCATCTGGAAAAAAGTTCTCATTTGAGTGATGGTAAGAGAAATAAAATAACAAGGGACCTATTGTTAAACATGGTAAATTAAGCAAAATAAATAAATAAATAAATAAATAATTTTAAAAATTCAGAAGTTTTATGTATTTCTTGCTCTTATAGAAACGAGGAACAAGATTTAGAAGATTGTTTGCCATTCTCAATATATGATCAAAAAAAAAGAAGAAAAACGATCTGAGCTAAGTAGAAAATAGATTGGGATGAAAAGACTGCTAAGACTTGAATTAAAATGAAAAATTTCATGAATAGGAAAGCTAGGACATAAACCCTTGTGATGAGCCCTAATTTAAATAATTAAACAGAAGTGTTAGCCCTAAATAGCTGATGCAAATATATTTTCAAATCTGAATCCAAATGTCAAAAATAATTCTTATGAAATAATAGATCTGAAGTAGAAATAATTTAATAATATCAGTCTAAGTCTAGTACCCCTTTGAGATGAACAAGTGGGAAATAGGGGATGGGGAAGGGAATTATAAAGCCTTCCATGTGGATAAACAAAGATATTATTTCTTTCTTCACTTTAATATTTGGAAAAAACAGAAGTTGGATATTTTGAAAAATGAGCAGAATTTTATGTCTACCTTCCTAATCACTAGAGAAGATGAAAGCATATTCGATTAAAACAATAAGAAACACAAAAAGGTAACAAAAATTATAAAACTCAAAAACTGAAGGAATGAGAGAAAACATAAAAAGGATGATAACCATAAGAAAAAAAGACCCCATTTGTCAGTTTTGGAAAAAATCAGAAGTAGCTGGAAAACTAATAGACTGAGTCAAAAAATATATTCTATGGGTTGTTATCATGATAAACCTCTAATGTGGAAGTACATATAAATGTCAAAAATAAGTAGAGATTTCTAAAGCAAATAGAAATTAAATGGCCATAGAGATGGCAATGTTAACTTTGGACAATGTAGACTTCAACGCAGAAACCATAAAATGAGATAAAAGAAAGATGTTTTATATTGATTGAAGTTATGATAATGAAAATACAGCAGCGAAAACTCTTCATGTGTCAAACAATATAGCATTCAAATACGTTAAGCTAAAACTGTCAGGCAAATATTAAGTGAAAAGTAGAAACAAAGTTGTCATGATAGATTTTAATACACCTAGGACAAATCACGAAGAATTTGAGTTCATGGAGAATTGGACGATTATAATTAAACTAAAGCTAACATGAAAAATTGTACTAATATAGCTAATAAGATATGTATTGAGCCACCTACTCTAAAAAAATAGAGTTTATTTGCTTTTGAAGAATCTATGTAGGACATATTTGAAAGTTGTTGATGATATTAAAGATTAAAAGAGTTGATATTAACTCATAGGGGGAGGGGCAACTCAATAAATTATCAAAAGAAACAGAAATAGGGGCGCCTGGGTGGCTCAGTGGGTTAAGCCGCTGCCTTGGGCTCAGGTCATGATCCCAGGGTCCTGGGATCGAGTCCCGCATCGGGCTCACCGCTCAGCGGGAAGCCCGCTTCCCTTCCTCTCTCTCTGCCTGCCTCTCTGCCTACTTGTGATCTCTCTCTGTCAAATAAATAAAAAAAATCTTAAAAAAAAAAAAAAGAAACAAATAATAGAGATCAAATAATCTGACTACATGTCTTGCAACTGCAAATATTTTAATCAAGCCCAAGAGATTCCCCAATTACTTGAAAATGCATGAGTGTGCATATGTACATACATGCTTGCACACACATATATAAATATCCACATAAATATCTACACACATATATATCCTAAAAAGTTACTATTACTGCATTTCTAGGATTTGATTTAAAATATTGGAAGAGAAAAAAGTTGGGGACACAGGTGAACAAGTGTGGCAAAATACTGATAATTGCTGAAGCCTGGTGATATGTACACAGAAGTTGACAGAACTATTCTCTTTACATTGCATATGTGTGAAATTCCATATCAGATACCCTTAAAAGTACCACATATCATAATTTATGGATTGCTTAGAAAGCTGAAAACTGGAGGTAAATTTATAATCCTAAAGCTATTACCACCAACAACAAAACCCTAAAAAAATCAAAAAGAAGAAAATATTAAAGATAAAAGATAAAAGTAGAAATGAGTAAAAATGTTAAAAAGCCAAAAATATCTTAAAATTAATAATTGTAAGAGCCAATGTTTGTAAATGTTATTAAACAGTCAACAATTCCATCAAGAAAGAAGATGCAAGTACCCAAAACTTAAATAAGTAATTATAATAATGGGAAAGACATTTTAACATTAAAAAGAAAGGAAACTATAACAATGTTAATAATTGGGCACCTGGGTGGCTCAGTGGGTAAACGCCTCTGTCTTTAGCTCAGGTCATGATCCAGGGTCCTGGGATCAAGCCCCACAATCGGGCTCTCTGCTCAGCAAGGAGCCTGCTTCTTCCTCTCTCTCTGCCTGCCTCTCTGCCTACTTGTGATCTCTGTCTGTGAAATAAATAATAAATAAAATCTTTAAAAAAAACAATGTTAATAATTAATTGCTAAGGAAAAAAGAAACCATAATAATCTAGAGGAAAGCCTATATGAATATTTAACATTCATGGTACACAGTATTCTCTAAGGTTAAAACAACAGATAGAATTAAAAAATAAAAAATAATTGAGTAATATATTTAATGATAAACTTTATACTTATACATAAAAATTATCAAACACAAAATTAAAATTTAGATGACAAATGTGAGGGCCTGAATTAGCAGTGATAACAAAGAGAGAAAAGATTTGAGAAACATATTAAAATACATAAACATAGAGAAAACAGTTTATTTTTATTTGATAATAATAATAAGATGCCACAACTAACAGAGATGATACAGGGGAATAGAGGGAAGATGACAAGTTCAAATTCACACTTGTGATTTCAACATTTATCTAAACAACCAGTTGACAAGCCATTGGATTTAGAATTTTAAAGCTCAAGGAAGAATTTTGGAGCTAGTGAGATGTATGAGCAGTCATCAACAGGTAGTGATAGTAAGCATCTAGGAAGAATGAGTAAAACAAAAAGAGTAAAAGGTGGAAGTTTTAAAACTGGAGAAAACTATCTCTTAATATTAGAACTATTTCCACGAAGGAAAGCAAGAATGAAGATGAAATAAGAATAAGGAGAGAAGAGTATTGTATAAATCAAAGGAGTTGAAGAGCAAATGGGAAGTCAGGAAGCCTACTGGGAAGAAATAGACATCTGCCAGTCCCAGGAGTTTGGGACATCACTTAGTGGCAGCTGCAAGACATCCTGGACCTGGCTGCCCAGGATACATTTACTCTAGTCCTGGTCTAGAGCCAGAGATGAATTATACTAGCCTTATACTAGCCAATGGAATTAGACTCTTGGGACAATCAAAAATCCTGTCATTTTAAATTACCAAATATTTGCTGTGGAGAACCAATGACTTCATATTGCCCTAGTACAAATTTCTGGGCTTGCTACCTATCTTCTAATCTGACTATGGGTTGGTTAAGCACAACCTGGCTGTGGCACACGGCTCATCTGAGATAATGACATGATGGCTGCAAGTTGCACAGGTGTCCAATGAAATCACAATGCCATCTACTGACAATGGTAGAACAGAGGGATGGATCATCACTTATACCCAAGGGGCTGTATTCTCTTCAGTCAGATACCTATTTTCTTGTATGCAAGTAATTTTCAAAAAGGGAGCAATTCTCTGTACAAAGTTAGGGCCAGTCAAAAAAGTAGGAATTAGAGTAAATATTTCAAGATACTGTCCAGCAAGGGGCACGGCTTAGCAGTTAGGGTATGCCCAGCAGTGAGAAATAAGGTTCAAGCCGAATTACTTAATGAGGTTCAAACTCACTGCTTAATGAGGTGGAGAGGCATTAAAACAAATTCCAAAAGCCAAACTTCAGTGATGTAGTTTGAAAAGTTCATAGTTTATAGTTAAGCTCAATAAAATGGACGTGGTGGTGATCACCCTAAGGATCACCTTCCTATAACAATGACTACTCTTATTGTGCCATCTTTGAATAATAATAATAATAATCACAATTAATCATGATAATAGCCAAGACATATTGAGGATTTACTAGGTCCCAGGGACTAGTCTAACCAATAAGATAAGCAGCCAAAATTCAAATTGGGTGATCAGGCTTCAGAGCCAACATGTTCAGCTCCAAGTTTCTGATGCCTCCCCGCCACTCCTACACTGAAGAGAGAGGATTTGACCTGAGGTAACGGTTTAAATCTGGTCTCTGCCACATACAAACTGCAAGGGCCTGGCTAATTTCTCTACAAATTCCTCAGACCCTTTGTTTATCATTACAAATAGGTAATGCCTATTTGTAGGTAATTCCAGCAAGGTGCTGTTAAGAACGGGGTGAGAACATATGCAAGGCACTTAACAGATGGATAGTAAGCCCTCCACAAAGGGCAACTGCAGGTGATAATAATGAGGAGGAGGAATAGGAAAAGGGAGTGGAGGAGAATAATCACTATCCTTACCACCACTGGAACTATTTCTTTGTTTTATGGTTGTGATTATATTAGTTTCCTACTGATCTTATAACAAATTACCATAAACTTCGTAGCTTAAAACAACAAAAAGGTATCTCATTACAATTCTGTAAGTGGCAAGTCTATTACAAGTCTCATTGTGTCTAAATCAATGTGCTTGGAGGGCTCTATTCCTTTCTGTAGTGCTTCTAGGGGAGAGTCTGTTTTCTTGCCTTCTCCAGCTTCTACAGGCTGCCCACACCCCTTGACTCGTGGCTTCCTTCTGTCTTCAAAGCCAGCAATGGTGAGTGGAGTCCTTCTCACATTGTTACCATTCCAATCTCCTTTCCCTCTTCTACTTTTAAAGATCCCTGTAATTACACTGGGCCCATCCATGCAGATAGTCCAGAATAATCTATTTTCAGATCAACTGAAAACCCTGATTCCATCGTCTACTTTAATTCTTTTTTGCCATATAAACTAATACATTCACAGGTTTTAGAGATCTGAACATGTATATCTTTAGGCGGCCATTATTCTGCCTACCACAGGGGCATTTTCAAGAAATTCTTTAGCTACTTGAGGTCTATACAGGGCCATACTGAGCTAACTAAACCCCTATAAACACCATCCGTAAAGCATATTAAGGATGAGGCATTCTACCACCACATTGATGCGTAACCACCCCTAGGCTTTATTTATTTATTTCTAAAAGAAATCTGCATATGGGAGGTGACTGTATTCCTATAGATTGGTGCAGTTAAAAAGATGAACTGCTGAAAAGCTGAGTCTGAATTTTTCCACTGCCTGTTTCTGGCAAATTCAGTAAGAAAGGGAAATGACCAAAATAAAAATACTAAAATAAATAATAAAAATATTCAGTGAAACTTGCACATCAAAGCACACCTGAAATAGAAAGATTATCTGCTCAACTAAGATTCATCAACACACATATATTTCATTTTATATTATTTTCACAAGAACATATTTCTGTATAATCTTCATCCATAACACTACCTCATTCCTATCACTTTCTTAATCAAAAGGCACCCATGGTTTTCCATTATAAATGGAAAAGAACTAAACATTCTTAGTTCATCATTTAACAGTCTTACCATTAGATAAGCCCACCCACCCCCCCAATCTCTAAGCAAATTTCTAATTACTATGTGCCAGAGAGAAATAACCTTGGGCTACACCACTTCTGACTACTACAGTGCCCCAAAACACACTGTTACCTAATTATCTGAATTCTTCCTATTCCTCAAGACCCATTTAAATATATTCTGTGATGCTTTTCCTGATAGGTCCACTAACCCTTGGTCCCTTGCTCCTCTAAAATTTCAGTAACAATAAATGCTGGTACTTTCCTCTGTCATTTGTCATTGACAAATGTCTATGGACAAGATCTAATGTACACACACTTTCAAAATATTTGAAATGATTGGCTGATTGATCTATTTAACTTTGGGATTTGGAATATCGCACAATATTATCTCTGCAAAATTTTCTAAACCAGTTCTGACTTTTGAGGTTTTTTCCAACACATCCTCTAAAAGTGTATTTCTAAAAAGTATTATGCAATTTCACAGACCCAAATGAACATTTAAAATGGGATAAATTACAATAAAATAGTGCAGTACTTTCCTGCCACCAAATCGCAGGGATACTATTATACTAATAAATAAAAATGGATATGATAAACTGTTTTCAATTATGCACTATTTGGAACTATATTAAGTATTCTAATAAGAGGAGAAAATGGCAATATAAAAATGCTTATGGAGAAATGCAACAAAATAAACATTTAATGAAAGGTTCAGAGGGGAGAAATGTATCCTCTTCTATTCTTTTTCTGAGAAACAAAGCTTCTCAATACAAGAGACTAATTCAAATGCAGAATAGGGACAGAGAAGGAGCACAGAATAAAGAAAGTCAACCACTAAAGAGGTGAGGACTCCTGAGCAAGTCATACAACATCTCTGTGTCTCCCTTTACACACCTATAAAGCAGAGAACATTGAGCTATATAGTTTCCAAGACTAATTCATCCTCAGAAATTCTAAGATAATTTGATGTAAAGAATCATCATCTAGGTAAACCCCATAGTTCATAACTAATTTCAAATAACCTTTGTCTTTTTCACAAAACACCAACACATTAGAGTTATTCAGAGTTAAAAAAAAATTATCTTTAAGTTCATTAAAATTAAATCATAATAAAATTTTACTTTTTACCTAAAGGAACAAAATAAAGCAATTGTTCTTAAAAATACAACACAGCCTTAATTTTGAAGTAGATGTTCTGAGTTTATTTTATCATATTAAATAAACATTATTGAAATTCTCCATTTTAATTTCCATGAGACTATTGTATAACGCTGAATGGACCCCTGCTTTCATAAAACAACACATTTCCATGTAATTCTCCCCATGTGATCTTTCGATTTGTGAGATAGTTACTGAATTCAAACACTTGCTTATGAGTATGAGCATTTTTGCTGCCTTCCCTATTTATTCAAATAGGTTTGTTGACCACATATTATTTGAAAGATTTATCAACCACATATTATAAACATATCAAAGAATCTTTTTTTGTACCACAAGGTGGCATCTTCTTATTTTCATATAAACCTCTGAATAATTAACATAATTTGAATAATTCTATACACCTGAACTATTTTTTAAAATTTTGAGACAACCATTTAACAGCTGTGCAAATAAATGGCAATTCTGTTAGCTAATACAAGTAGGATTTGTGGATATTTATGTTCCTGGAATATTCAGAATATTGAATCTTTAACAGAACGATGAGCTGTTCACAGCAAAAAATCAATAAACATTGTCCTCTAAATGTTAAGTTCATAAAAATTAGTAATACAAAGCATACACTGTAAAATATATGTATTTAAATGGGAGCTTCCTTAGAAATGGACACAAAAGCAGAACAGACCAAATACAGACCAATTTACTAATTGCTTTAATTCCGAGATTAAATAAGTAATGCACATTTATGCAGTGCCTACCCTGTAGCTACCACATGTCAGGCACTTTAACTTACCTTTTCATAAAGTTTCATGAAAAATTTCCCCACATATATTAATTCTGTACCCAGAAACAGTAGTCCAGTACTTCTTAAACATTCATTGACTACATAAATCTAAGGAGCTTGATAAAATGTAAAATTCCAACCCCGATTCATAGAAACTTTAAGTCTAAAACAGGACAATACATGATAAAAACCTGTAAGTATTAATAAGGACTTCTATCACATTAAATTAAACTGTAAGATAATCCCTAGAAAAGTAATCTCAAATAGAGAGACTACTAATCTAAAATAAATTGGTGAATATATGAAACATATTGATAAAACCCTAGGCTTGCTTCTGAAAATCATGATTCTTAATATGGCTCCCTTGAAATTTCACATCACTATTTCCTGTCCCACATCTAGTGATGAAATATTGAAGATGGTAGTAATTAGCTTTTTTAAGATGGGAAAACAGGAGACTATCCAGGTAAGACTTATGTCATCACTACAGGGTCATTGTAGCCAGGTTACCCAATAACTTACAATTTTGTAAAGAGTAAGTGGAAGACACTTCCTATGAGGACACAAAAAATCACAGTGACAATTACTTAAGGCCACAGAAGAGCAACTGTGCTAGGGAGTGGTCTCAACTTTTTGCCTCAGATTATGTGCTGATTGTAAGATCTGGTCATTGACAGCTTCTTATCCATGGATATATTGCTGCCCTAGCTCATAAATATCCCTGCAGTTAAAACACTGTAGTGTGGTCACTTACTAAGGATGCAAGCATTGTCTGTGAAGAAAAATGTCCAAATCTATGAAACATTGCTAATAAGATCATAGATCTGCACTGGAAAGAGTTCCCAGAACCATAATTGCCATCCCACAGGCATGCTCCCTTGTATACCCCTAAACATACACATTCAATACATGAAAGCCTCAGGCAACTGCCGTTAAATTTAACTCTGCTTTTTGATAGAAAACCAAATAATGTTGAGGATCCACTGTGATGTATACTGGGCCTACCGGATGTAAAATATGTAAGTTCTTCCTTCCCAGCCTTTTTCTGTCTTTTGCATGCCATTTCCCCATGTTTAGAAGGATAGAAAAGTTCCATTTTAAACAAAATGTGAACTAAAAAGTAATCCCTGCCTCACACCATACATCAAATTTAATTTCAAGGCTTAAAAAAAAAACAAAACAGAAACAAAACTGTAATGGTAACAGAAGACATAATCCCAGGGTAGGAAAATTATAATATATCAAACCAAAAGCATGGCATAACAAAATATTAATGCATTTGGTTACTTAAAAATAAAAACAAAAACTTCAATATATCAAAAAATATATACAAAATCAAAAGGCAATTAATACATTAGAGGAAACATTTGCAAAATATAGGATAACCAAAGTGATTACATATGTTGTATATAGTTTTTATAGTAGGAATATGACAAGCATCTTAGGGGAAACTGAATGGACAATCTGCAAAGAAATACAAATGTCACTAAACTTAAGGATTTCATTCAACATCATTGACTATAAAAAATAAGGAAATCAAGGAAAAACAAGGAAATTCAGATTACAACAATAAAAGATTTTCTTTTTTTTTTAAAGATTTTATTTATTTATTTGACAGACAGAGATCACAAGTAAGCAGAGAGGCAGGCAGAGAGAGAGGGGGAAGCAGGCTCCCTGCTGAGCAGAGAGCCCGATATGGGACTCGATCCCAGGACCCTGAGATCATGACCTGAGCTGAAGGCAGAGGCCTAACTCACTGAGCCACCCAGGCACCCACAACAATAAAAGATTTTCTAAATCTTCAGATAGGATTTTTTTTTTATTCTAACACCTAATACTAAAAAGAGGAAGGAAAACAAGCCTCTGAAATATTGCCATTGGGAATGTAAACTGGCACAATATTTCTGGAAGGCAATCTAGCAATGCATGTAAAAAGTTTTTAATGTGCACATTTTGAACTAGTAAATGCATGTGTAGTAATGTATTCAAAGGATAAATGTGAAAAGATATAATATCCTTCTAAAATTGAAAACCTAAGAATCCAACAATTCCTTCAATTGGTTATACTGCAGCTATTAAATATGAGTTGCAAAAGAAATCATTTTAATAAAGTGAGATGATGTTTATACTCTTAAGAGAATAATGAGTTAGGAGATAAACACTGTATTCTCAACTTCGGAAGAAGAAAAGATATATAAATATAAGAGGAAGACTCTAAGGATAAACATTGAAATGTTAGCAGAGATCACTTGCAGGTGCTTGATTACAAGTGCTTTTTAAATATTCCTTTTCAGGGGCGCCTGGGTGGCTCAGTGGGTTAAGCCGCTGCCTTCGACTCAGGTCATGATCCCAGGTCCTGGGTTCGAGCCCCGCATCGGGCTTTCTGCTCAGCAGGGAGCCTGCTTCCTCCTCTCTCTCTGCCTGCCTCTCTGCTTACTTGTGATTTCTCTCTGTCAAATAAATAAATAAAAAATCTTAAAAAAAAAAATAAAAAAAAATAAATATTCCTTTTCAGTTTATTTTTATTTTCTAAAATTTCCTCAATGAATGTGATGGCTAATTTTATATGTCAACATAGCTAAGCTATGGTGCCCAGTTGTTTGGTCAAGCACCAGTCTAGATGTTACTGCAAAGGCACCTTTTAGATGTGTTAACATTTACTATCAGTAGACTTTAAGGAAAGCAGATTACCCCTGTTGGGCCTCATCCAAACAGATGAAGACCTTAAAAGCAAAGACTTAGGTTTCCCACAGAAGAAAGAATCCTGTCTCAAGACTGCAACATCAACTCCTGCCTGAGTTTCCAGTCTGCCAGCCCAACCTACAAGTTTCAGATTTGTCAGCCCCCTCCAACAATCATGTGAGTCAATTCCTCAAAATAAATCTGAGTCTCTTACTGTATATGTATGTGTATATACTGTACACACACACACTCACACACACACACACACACACACACATTCTGTTTCTCTGGAGAACACTGACTAATGCTATGACATGTACTAGTTCCCTGGCTAAGAAAAAAATGAGCAGGCAGATCTTTAAAAATTAAAGAATGAATTAGAAATGAGAAAAAAAATACTAAATTCTCTTTGAGACAAAGCAATATATCCAAGAAAAAAAGATCCTGTTTCTCTACTTATTATTTAAGGGTCACTGTCTATCATGCATAGGTTGGACAAAGATGTGAAGAAAAATGTTATTTTTGCCTGGCCTAATCACATCTCTACCATCTCTATTATGTGGGATGACGAAATTTGTCACTTGTCTGCTATTTACAGGTGAAATTTTAATAATTTATACTGTATAACCATTTGCTGATAAGATAAACTACAGTCCTGAAGGTATTTTACTTGAAAAATAAGAAACATTTTCTATTTTGTTGCCTTTTCATATTAATATCTGCTAGTCTATCATTGCTAATTAATAAATGTAGCAGGCATTGTAAGTCTCACGGTTTTTTTCTAATTTTGTTTAATTTATCAAATGGAAAATAATCTAGCAAAGAGTCATTAATTTAATTTCTTCTGAGAGGGAATCATTACTAGATATGTTAAATTTTCAACAATGTAGCTTCAAAACAGCTGTAGCCATGGAAAATTTTTATAGTTTTAATTGAACATCTGTGCATTTTAATTGATTAATTTGAAGAAAATACTAGAAAAAAGAAAGAACAGTAGGTAAAATGAATTTAACAAACCACTTTTTGTTTTCTCTGCTACTCAGTTAACAATTTTTCAGTATAAACAAAACAGATTATCAAACAACATTAAATAATTCCCATGGCTATCAATATATTTATACTAACTTAGAAGATAAGATAAGAATTTAAGAGAGGATGGTTTTCAATCAAAAACATGAACAGGGATACATACATGAACATATATCGTGCTTATTAGGGTCTCTGTGTCTATGGAAAATGTTGGGGTAAGTCACTCAGGATAACATCCAAGTAATGTAAAAATTCTTCAACACCCCCACCACTGCTGCCATTACTAGGCACATAACTATGAACAGAACCAAAGATATTTCATTACTTTTTCCAACACCCAAAGATCATCCTTCTCAGTATTTCTTTTCTTTTTTAAATGTATTGCTTTCTTACTAACTCACATTTTCTTATACCTAACCAATTTTACTCTCAAAACTTAATTATCACAGGTATGGCAATCATCCCAGATTTCTCATCTTTTGCCAGTATTTGGAGACAATGTGGCTCTGGAACTTTTACTGTGATTATCATTGCTATTAACTGGTAAGCACACTGTAGTAAGATCTAAAGATATTTTTATCAACATCATTCAGAAACTGAGGAAAAGGATAGACACAAAGAGAAAAAAGAAAAAAGCATTGCCATAGGAGGAAACAAAAGTGAATGTCTCTTTTAGTTTAAAGGGAAGAGTTCCAATAACTTTGCATAACGCTGCACCAAAATAATCATCATAGTAGTAAGATTTAATGATATATGTATATTAGTTCAGAAATTAGTCCAATTGAAAAAGATGTTAGTCTTTGTCACTTCTGTGTTAGAAGAATATGTAGAGAATAATACGCCCATATTAGAAACTGATCTATTTCCTAGCCACTTTTGAAACCACATGACCAGCCATGCCGGGCAGCCCACTGTTTGAGTTATAGTAGTTGCTCATTTAATGTTTGAACATATTTTGAACTCTTTCCATTTACAAAGTGAATATGCCAATTACAGATTAGTCTAATGTATCCATTCATGAAAGTAACAAAGGATAGATACCTGGCAATGAATTTTTAGCTACTGATTCTCTACTTAGGTGAGTATAATACAAGAGTGTTTCACAACAGTTTATCACTACCTAAGCTGCAAGCAAGTTATTGTCTTTTATCAAGCTGGCATCCCTGTCATTATAACTATGCAAAAATCTCCCCCTCTTGGACAACAATTCACATTCCCAGCATTTTTGTAATTTAAATGTACAGCTGACCCTTGGACAACATGGGTTTGAACTGTGGGTTTTTACAGTTACAGTACTTAAATATGTTTTCTCTTTCTTATGATTTTCTTAATATTTTCCTTTCCCTAGCTTACTTTATTATAAGAATAGAGTATAGAGGAAGCCTGGCTCAGTCATTAAGCGTCTGCCTTTGGCTCAGGTCATGATCCCAGTGTCCTGGGATGGAGCCCCACATCAGGCTCCCTGTTCAGCAGGAAGCCTGCTTCTCGCTCTCCCACTCCCCCTGCTTGTGTTCTCTCTCTCACTCTCTCTATCAAATAAATAAATAAAATCTTAAAAAAAAAAAAAGGATAGAGTGTTTAATACATATACAAAAATATGTGTTAATTGAATGTTTATGTTATTGGTAAGGTTTTTGGTCAACAGTAGGCTATTAGTAGTTAAGTTTCAGGGAGGTCAAAAGTCATACTCAGATTTTCAACTGTGCAGGATGTAGGCGCCCCTAACCCTCATGTTATTCAAGGGTCAACTGTATTACCAATTCTTAACTTCAAATACGAAAGATATTCAAATTAGTAGGTCATCTATTTCAAACTGGTAGTGTTGTACAGTGTATGTAGGTAGACATTTAATATATTTTTAAAGATAATTATTATCTGTGGTGAGAGAAAACACTATTCACCGGAAATTTCTTTCAGGTTGAGCACAACCTTTGTTGAAAGTAACTCTCTGATAAAATTAAAACAAAACTAAACACAGGGATGACATTGCATGTGAATGGAAGTTTTCTTAATGAAATGCCTCCACCTCAAGTGAAAGGGGTGGGCACAGAGTATAGAAAATAAATTATCAAAAGACCCTATAGGCTGCATAATATCATACCTTCTCCTCTGTCACTCCTGTCCTTTCCCCACAACACAAATACACATGTATGCATAAATTTAAGAAATGCTTGAAGCTGTGTGTGTGTGTGTGTGTGTGTGTGTGTGTGTGTGTGTGTAAACCAATGAAGCACTGGGTTTGGGGTCCCAATTTTCCTATGCAGCATGAGAAAATGACTTAGATTCAGGAGCATGAAAAGTCAGAGAAAATGAGATAAAGGAACCCACCAAAGGTTGAAAAAGGATATTTATTATTCCAGGAGGTAGAGATGGTCTTCTTGAGTCAGGAGACCTTACATCACTGGGTTACATAGCTATAGAACAAAAGCTGAATTCCAGACTTGAAGAGTACTTGGCAGGAATATTGTAGAGGGGATTTAAGTTTCAAAAAAAGAGTTGTTTTTTTTTTAAGACCTTTCCAAAATGGGAATCCTATGTTTCTATGATTATATCTCTAGTTAAGAGAAATGATTAGCATATTAGCCTTCTAATTATACTTCAGTACTATAAACTAATACAGAAGCTTAGATTAAGGCTGATTTACATAAAGGTACTCCATTGTTTTACCTTGTGGTTCTAGAACAAAATCTTATAAAACAGAAACCCTTTCTGTTTTTCATAGGTGCAACTATTAGAATTCCAGCTATGATATATGTCACAATTACAAAATATTTGCAAGTAGAGAGGTCCAAATTTCCAAGAAAATTTTGGCAATAAGGACATCTAGCTTACATTTTTAGGTCCAGAAAGCCACAATGCAGTGGGTCCAAATATTTACGTAAGCAAAGACTACTTTGGGGGTACCTGGGTGGTTCAGTCAGTTAAGTGTCTAACTCTTCATTTTGGCTCAGGTCATAATCTCAGGGTCCTGAGACTGAGCCCCACACTGGGTGTGGAGCTTGCTTAAGATTTTCCCTTTCCCTCTCCCTCCGCCCCCTACCCACCCCACTGTTCATGCAGTGAGCACATGTGAAGACTACTTTTATTTTGCTTTTCCCTGCAGTTCTGTGTTTATTTTTTATAAAATGTGGATTCTTTAGCATAAAAATGTATGGACAGGGCAATGGAACATAGTATAGTATAAATAAGAGGTTAGTAATTCAATAAGGCAACATTTACAAATTATTAGGATAAATTATTAAATAAAAATATTATAAAATATAAAATATATAAATATATATTTATAAGACAAATTTATAAAATATATTTATAAGAAATGAATTTCTTATAAAATGCAATTTTCCAGAAGTGACATAGAAGAAATAGAAAATTTGCATAGCCCCATATCAACTAAATAAATTTAAATTGTTATTGAAATCTTTCGCCAAGGAAAATGCCAGACCCATCTGGTTTCACTGGTGAATTCTATCAAACATTTTTTAAAAGTAATTGCAACTATCTTACACAAACTTTTCCCAAAAATAAGGGAAGGAAGGTCACCTTCCAAATCATTTTATGAGCCAACATAATAACTCTGTCATCAAAACCTGGCAAAGATATTCTCAGGAAAATAAAAACAAAATACTACAAACTGATACTTCTCATGAATAAACACAGAAGAATCCCTTACAAAATATTAGCAAACTGAGTCCAACAATAAATTAAAAGATAATACATCATAATCAAGTAGTTATGATAATAATTCATAGCTAATACACTTAAGGCTGTTTTCATGTTTGAACATAAATCAATGAAATTCATTATGTCAACTGAATAAAATGAAAAAAGCAGGAGATAGATGCAGGAGAAAAAAAAAAAGACAAAATATAACATTCATTCATGATAAAAACTCTCTGAAAACTAGAAAGAAAGGGAACTACCTCAGTCAGTGTCATAGAGGGTATCAGCTAAAAACCCACAGCTAACATCAGATTTAATAGTTATGTATTGAATACTTTCTTTCTAAGACTGGAAGGTAAAGGTTTCTGCTCTCACCACTTGATTTTACTGGAGGTCCTATATAGTGTAATAAGACAAGAGAAAGAAATAAAAAACCTAAAATTGGAAAGGAATAGGTAAAATGGTCTTTATTCAGACAATATAATTATATACATAGAAAACTCTACCAAGAAAAGCTACTAAGTCTAATAAGGTCTTAGGATACAATTTTAAAAATCAATCGTAGTTCTATATATATGCAACAAACACTGAAAAAAATCAATTTCAAAAAAGCAATGTATTTAACAATAGCAATAAAAGTGATCTCCCTGGGATTACTTCCCAAATAAACTGTCTCCCATCGCCTTTGTTTCAGGCTCACAAAGACAGCTAATATCAAACAAAATACATGTGATAATATACAGACAAATCCTGAAGTGTGAGTACATATAAAAAATCAGGAGTTGCAGATTGTTTTTATTTTTCATTTTACTTAATCATATTATCTAATTTTCCCAAATAATTTTTACATGTGTATAATAAGAGAAAATAGTTATCAATATTTAAAGCTCTATTAAGAAAAATAGCCAAGCAATTTCACCATTTATGATCAGTGATCTAATTTGCCAAATATTATTGACTAAGGTATTAAGATTTAATATATCAACTTTAAGAAATTTAAATGACAATGTAATTGTTAATAATAGGCTATTTGGCTAAATATTATAAATATTTTAAATACTCTTCTGAAGTCAAAAAATTATAATATCTTTTCATAAATTAATATTAAAATAGATAATATTCGGAAATATCAACAAAACACAAAAATATCATTATGCATTTTTTCATATGTTATTCAACATGTGTTTATTGACTATCAACTGTATGGAAGTACTATTCTAAGTGAGTTATAAAACACAAAAACTATTGAGTGCCAGACTTTTCATAAATATTTCACATGTATCATATCCTTTCCCCGTAATAACAGTAATGAGCAGATACTAACATGGTCTCTATTTCATGTGGGAAAACTGAGCCACACAGAATGAAGCAACTGGTGTGAAATGACACAACGGTGGGTGTTGATGACAGCATCCAGAGTGGTGAATCTAATCCCAGAGCCTGCAGTCTTGGGATTGCTGAACACAATGCTCAGGGGTAAGCACTGTAAAAAAAGGTTCATGTTTTCACAAAGCTCACATGTTAGTAGTGAATACAGGAAACAGACAAATAAATAAAGGAAATAATCAGACAATTATAAGCTCTGAAGGAAATAAAATATAAGCATCAGCAGGGGATACATGTTGGGTAAGGCTAAGGGAGGCAGCATCCAAACTGAGATCTGAATGACACGAGAGAGCCAGTCCCATATAAATCTTTGAAAAGAGTGTTTCAGGCAGACAAAACATCTATGCAAAGGCCCTGAGCAAGAGCGGCGTTGATGTGCCTGAAATGAAGGGATGAAGGTACAGAAGAGAAGACCTGAGAAAAGTAGGCTCTCTCAGACAATGAGAAAAATTTTAGCTTTTATCCTCAGTCTTATGGAAAGCCACTGGAAGGATTTAGGAAGAAGTCAGCAC
This sequence comes from Lutra lutra, assembly GCF_902655055.1. Lineage (NCBI taxonomy): Eukaryota > Metazoa > Chordata > Mammalia > Carnivora > Mustelidae > Lutra > Lutra lutra. The sequence goes on from NC_062286.1 coordinate 64,074,316, forward strand.
CTTGATATTACTTGTGTTTTTAAAATACAGTTTTATGAAGCACAGATGATAAGGGAAGCATGAAGGGAGACAGATAGACCAGAAGGCTATTGCAGTGGGATAAGGGAGAGATAGGCAGGTGGTTTAGGCATAGTGGCTAAGGTGGGGAAAGAAAAGGTAGATAGAAGCAGACCAGATCCAATACGTTACAGAGACAGACCCAGCAGGACTTTCGAAGTGGATAGGTATGGCGGGTGAAGGCAGAGCAGAAGTAAGGATGACAACTAAGTTTTTGGCTTGAGAAACTTCAGATGGTGGGAATACTTACTGAAATAAGAATGACTGGAGAATGAGAGAGCCTGAGGATGGAGAACAAGCTAGATTTTAGATGATTATTTACATCTAAAGTGAGATGTCGAATACGCAGTTGGAAAAGTGAAATGAAGTGCGTGAGAAGGGCCAAACTGGAGATGGGAATTTGGCAGCCACCAGCAAAGAGATGGTCCTAAAGCCTCTGGATTGGGTGAAGTCACAAGGGGGAGTGTGTAGGTGGAGTGGCCAGGAGCCCAAAGGCAAGCCCCAGGCACTATAACAAACAAGGGACTGACAGGCAGGAGCCAGTCTGGGTAGGAGCAGCCCCTCAGGCCCCAGGAAACTGAGTTTCCTCACAAGAAATAAAAGATAAGCAATAATCCTAGAGATCCAGGATAGAGGGCTCATCTGGATCAACCTCTGTCTCAAGTTTCAATGAAGGAGAATAGGATCTTACTATAGACCAACAATAAGCTCTTGCAAATCCTATATAAATTTAAATCACTCATTTTTACAGAAAAATCTGAAATCACGCCCCCAAAGAACACTCATATGAAGAATTTTACAAAGTTAAACATCTTTTATGAATGAAGAGTACATCTCTTAAATAATCAAATGAGTAAACCAAGAGTCTCATCTATCAGCTTGCTTAAAACAGGATCTAACTTATAGTACACCAAATTATGCGTGAGATCACCTTACAGTTTGGATTCAATTACAGATTGAGAAATTGAGGCTGAAGTAACTTTTCCAATGTCAGCTAGAATCCTAGCTTGGTCATAACTAGAGACCAGTTCTTACTCTGGTGATACAGTAAATGCCTCAGGGTTCTGTCCTTAAAGCCTCATGGTAAAGTTTATTCCCTCTCTTCACTCTATTATCCATTTACCTAATACATCCATCCTGCCAATAAAATACAAGAAAAACAAGATAAAGTCACAAGAAAAGAATGAAGGAGAAATAGAAGAAGAGATAATCACAGCTGAAAACTTAGCTTAAAAAAGTGAGTATGAATTTTAAGAAACTAAACAAAGGAGCATAGACAAAAAGACAGAGAGGGGTTGAGAGAGAGGCAAACCAAGGAACAGATTAATTACAGAGAACAAACTGATGGTTACCAGAGGAAAGGTGGGTAGGGAGATGGGTTAAATAGGAGATGGGACGAAGGAGTACACTTGTGATGAGCACTGGGTGTTGTATGGAAGTAGTGAATCATTAAACTGTACACCTGAAACTAATATCATATTGTATGTTAACTAACTGGAATCTAAATAAAAACTTCAAAAAAAAAAAAGTTAGTATGAATGACTTTTGAGTTTCCTAGCAGTACAGGCAAAAAGGAATTCACCATGGGTTACAAAATCTCTGTTATCTAAAAAAGGAACACACCCGATAGGCAAGAGACATTTCTGCTCTCCATCCTTAAATCCAACAGTATTTCTTACAGGCGTTCATTTTAGGGAAACTCAACCATATAATGATCAGAGAGCAATTCCTCCAATGGTAAAGAAATATTCATCTGGTCACACTTAGGATTTTCCATTTAAAATGTGGTCAACAGCTCAGTGTTCCCTGGTATGAGACTGTTACACAGTTCACGGTCATCTCAGCTTTTTTAAACAACTGTAAGAGTTGGCCAATGACTTGAGAACCATGACATGAACTTTTACGAGTGTCACATAAGCTCAAGAGAAATAAGATCTACTGTATACTCTGTACAAATGACCTTTATCATATCTCTCTTAGATGCAGAACATCTACATGAAATAAAATCTTGGCAAAAATTTCAACACCTTGCTTGCCCCGCAGCGCTAATTTTTGTCCCCTCACAAGCAAATTGCCCTGGATTTTAACTAATGAAAAACCAGTTTGTTTTTAGAAAACATATTCATTATCAGCTAATATAACAGAAATGACCAGGAAGAGCCATGATTTAATATGGATTAAATGTGAATACAACTTAGAAGCTTTCTTCTTGTTGAATTAGATAATCAAAACTATTAAACAGTATTTCAAAATGCTTTTCATAATCCCAGGACCATTAATGTCATGTTCAAATCACTGTGGATTTTTGTTGTTGTTGTTGCTTTTACTATTCATAGGAATACAATGAGTCATTGGCACATTTCCAGTGCAAGATGTATTTGAATAATACATGACATGCCCTTTAGCTAGCATCATGATGCCAGATTTAAAACAAGGTAAGAAGTTTCCTCCATGTACACTTGCAGTGTTCAGCTGTTCATAATCTATAGCGTTAACAATTTATCATCAAACCCAGCGACTTGCTGCCAACTTATCAAAGTGGCCACTGGATGCATATGATCAAGTCTGAGCATCTGGCTCTCCTCTGTTCCTGACATTAGCACAGACAACAGAATCAGTGGACTATTGAATGCAATTACAGTAAGCGAGACAGACAATAAAGATTGATAGCGCCTTCTCTTTTTATCACACACAAAACTAGTGGGGGTTAAAGCTTTGCCTTGAGCTGCCTTCATTTAACAATGATTGAAAATATGCAATTGTGTTGGTAAAACACTGTAGCCTGTACCACTTCATTTACTGGACACATTATCAAATTAAATGAAAAGTGAACTGCCAAAAGCAACAGTTATTATATATTAATGATGAATATTTACTTAGCATTGTTCACAAATCATACAGAGAACAGAATCCTTCTTGTTATCTTCTTTGCAGGTTACAGCTGAGTAGGCTTAACATTTCTATGTTTACGTTAAGTCTTCTGTCTACAAACCTCTAAATACAGACTTGCACGATTGGTTTTGTGACTATCCATGTGATTACAATGTGTAATTAATAAAATGCTCTAGTTGTAGATGAATCCTAATTATTGAAGAGCTCCCCCCCACCTTTATAACAGTTCCCATTCTTGTAGCTTTCTTTGTAGCAAGAGACACTTAGCCAGGATTAGATGCTGTAACCAGAAGGTTAGGAACTCCAGCATCACTAAGATTCCAAAATATGGAATGTGAAGAAGACCCTCAAGATAAAAACCACAAATATATATTTTGTATTTTTCTCCAAAGATTTTTGTTTTAGTACCCACGGGGGTTATAACAATTCACCCATAATCGGACCTCCAAAATAAGATACGTACAAGGGGCAGAAGGCAAAATGGATCAGTATAGAAGGAACTATTGAGCAGACAAGGGAAAATGGATCCTGTCTCTCAGTTCATATGGGAGTAAATTGCATTCTAAGCTAATACCAGTAAATCTGGGAACACAAAAGTAAGTGTCTTATTGTTTTTGTTTGTTTGTTTGTTTTTTTAAAGATTTTACTTATTTGCCAGAGAGAGAGAGAGAGCGTACACACAAGCAGGCAGAGAGGCAGGCAGAAGCAGGCTCCCTGCTGAGCAAGGAGCCCAATGCGGGACTCAATCCCAGGACCCTGGGATCATGACCTGAGCCGAAGGCAGTGGCTTAACCAACTGAGCCACACAGGCATCCCGTAAGTGTCTTATTGTTAAGTAGACAAACATTGGTGTGCATACTGGTGTGTCAGAAAGACTTGACGGCAGGCAGACATGATTGTTCAAAGTTATGTAGATTAATTCAAGGTTCTTTTTAAAAAACACACACATCTGGCCATTCCTTTCCAACAACAGGTACAGGAAAAGAAGGAGCTCATATATGAAATGTAATCCGGTCTCTTTCTAAGACTGCAATAGCCTGAAAAATTCTGCAACATATCCCAAACAAAAAGAAAAGAAGAAGTAAAAGAAGAGGTGGAAAACTAGTCATGGGCTTTCTAAAACCACCCCACTGCTTATTCTGTAAACAATTAAATACATACTCAGAAGTGTTGACTTTGGAATTAGAGCATCAACCATATGCAGTTAATAGAAATAGCAGCATGAAGTATAGGATATCCAGCAAGTGTGCAAAACTCACCAAAGTAATAGCATCACCACAGTGGATTAAGAATCTGGAAGCCAAAAAGGAGCACTGAATCAGTATTCATGAATGTAAAGGAAACAATTAAGTTCTCTAGAATTTACCTTCAAGCAAAATTTAACTGAAATCACTTTTTCTAGGCATATTAAAATTCTAAGGTTCTCGTAGCCTTTAAATCCTTTGGAGATGAGAAGCCTTCAGCAGTTACTCTCAAACCCAACTAACTGCCAGACTTATCTCAGGAGCTTTGTAAAATGCTAACCCCCTGGATCCTAATCTTTGCGATTTTCTTTTCACTACATTTTGGGTGGAGCAATAGTACTCACTATAGAATATCTGGCCAGTAATATATGGAAAGCAGAAGGAAAACCTATCTCCTATAAAGACACTGTCTGTGGTCTGTCTTTCTATCCATTCATATATTTTTATCAATATAAAAGTCAATCATATTTTCTAAAATCAATAATATTTTCAATCACTGAGGGGAGGCACATAATAAAAACTTAAATGAAAAAGAAATACATGTTGATGACTAAAAATCAACACACTCCGTACAATACAAATAAGAACATGAAAGAATGCTCTTGCTAGGCCCTCAACAGCTGTCCCTCACAGAGTTAATTACTATTAAATATAGATGTGTCTTTACAGTCTCTTTATGTATTCACTTATAATTTATTTGTGCATGCATTTTTCATAATCAAAATTGGACTGCACATACTGTTCTATAAATTAACTTTTTCACTTCATGTTATTCTGATTTATATCTAGATCTATCTAAAATTATCTATTTTTCAGGACTGGGTGGCACAGTCACTTAAGCAACAGACTCTTAGTTTTAGCTCAGGCCATGATCTCGGGGTTGTGGGATCGAGCCCTGCATTGGGCTCTATGCTCAGCATGGAGTCTGCTAGGGATTCTTTCTCCTTCTACTTCTGACCATCCTGTTCACACTATCTCTAAATAAAATCTTTAGAAATAAATAAATAAAATTATCAATTTTTCTCATTATTTTTAATGGCTATATAGTAGTCCATAGTACAAATAATCATAAATATTTTAGACTTTGCCTTGCTTTCACTATTGTCCTAATGTATTAGTTGGTTTTAATTGTGCAAAAAAAAAATGCTCTATGAACATCCTTATATTCTATCTTTATTTGCATGTGTTTTTTTGCAGTATAGAAATGGAATTTTTGCATAAAAGATAGGAGAATTAAAAACTTTAATAGATATTGAAAAATTGCCCTTCCAAAGAGCTGTATCATTTTCTACTCTTACTTACAAAAAGTACAAAAAGGACCATTTCTTCACAACTCATGGATGCTAAATATTTTCATAATTAAAAATTTTGCCAATTTAACATATTAAAAAGAGTATCTTGGGGCAGCTTGGTGTTTCAGTAAGTTGGGCATCTGTCTTCAGCTCAGGTAATGATCCCAGGGTTCTGGATCAAGGCCCAAGTTGGGCTCCCTGCTCAGTGAGGAGAACCTGCTTCTCCCTCTCCCTCTGCTGCACCCCCTGCTTGTGCTCTCTCTCTCTGTCAAATAAATAAATAAAATATTTTTCAAATAAGAGTAATCTCACCTTTAATTTTTATTTTCAGCTGATTTCATAGGTTTATTAGTCATTCTCATTTCTTCCATGAACTGACTTCCTGTTTATATCCTATACCCATTTTTTTATTGTGTGATTGATCTTTTTCTTACTACTTTCTAAAAGTTTTTAACTTTGTATGTAATTTAAATCAGAGATTTTGTTTGTTCCTGAGAAGGGTCCTTCCCAATTGACAATTATAAAAATAATCTCTTGTGTTATATTTTCATATTTTTACAGTTATATACAGTATTAAAATATGTGTTTAAAAAACACTTCAGGTGATTCCTATCATCATCCAGATATAGCAATTACTGCACCGATTGCAATGAAGCCTAAAAAATAAATAACCCAAAGAGTTGGGGTTTGAATCCTGACAATCCTTTTTACTTCATTATTTATCTGTTAACTTGAGATAATATGCCCACCTCGTAGGATTATGGAGAGAATTAAATAAGATAAAAAATATAAAGAGCCTAGCATGGGGTCTCCCATAGAGAAAATGCTCAAAAAACATCTTATTAGTATCCTTGGTGCTATTATTTTAACATAGCTCCAACTCCTTGTTTTTGTATCCAATTCAAAGTGCCTTTCTACTTCGCAAGCTTCTCTCAAAAACTAAGGGCTGCGTCTTGAAGTAGATTTTCACATGGGACAATTCCCTTTATGAAGCCAACCGCTCATTAAGGAAATGCAACCTAAAACAATAGGTAACAGTAGATATTTCCTTAGTTAGAGGACTATTTCTAAAGTAGTTGAACCCTGAGGGCCTTAAGAATAAAGTGCTGGCTGATGCAAGTGATTACAGTACAGCATATTGAGTACTGCTGGCAACACCTGACCTAATCCTGAGAACGTGTTTGGGACTTAATATACATTTCACAAAGACTTATGGATACCCTCTTTCTGACAGCCTGGTCCTGAATGTCCTGTGGCCTCTGCTGTGTCTGGGACTCCCAGACTCAGGTTGAGCCTCTGTCCAGTGAACAGGGAGAGGGTCTGGGGACTTGTCTCACTCAGAGATCAGAGGGACACACACCTGGTATGTCCACTCATGCTTCACGGACTGAGCTTCTCCAGAGGAAAACAAGCCAAACTCCTGGGGACACTCAGGCTGCCAGAAGACCCCATGCCCTCTTTTCCAATGTCCCTCTGACTCATTAATTTTTGACCAAGGATCTTTGGATCTTTGGAGGACAGGAGATAACATTAAAGCCTGCTTTTGTTTTATCTAGGCTTTGTGAATCCAAGTCTCTATCAAAGTCCACCTGAACTAACAGAAAAAGAACTTGCTCCTAGCTCCATCTCTAATAATCTATAATCAGAGGAAATTCAGGAAGAGTATTTTGTCCAGCACCAGTGGACAGTATAGCTTTCTGTGAGTGTTTGTGGTTTTTGTTGTTGTTGTTGTTAGGTCAATTATTATTATTGGGCAATCTCTTAGGTCTGCTAGGGCTGCTATAACAATGTATCATAGACTGCGTGGTTTGATCAACAGAAATTTATTTCTCATAGTTCTGGAGCCTGGGAAGTCCAAGATCAAGGTGTGGGCAGAATCAGTGTCTGGTGATGGCTCACTTTCCAGCTTGTAGATAGCTGCCTTTTGGCTGTATCGCTTTTCCTTGGTGGTGCTCCTGAAGAGACAAAAATCTCTCTTTCTCTCTTCTTGTAAGGGCACTAAGCCTAGCATGAGAGTCCCACCCTCGTGATCTAATCTAAACCTAATTACTTCCCCAAAGGTCCTGCCTCCAAATATCATCACACTGGGGTTAGGACTTTACCATAAGAATTTGAGAAGCACTGGGGCGCCTGGGTGGCTCAGTGGGTTAAAGCCTCTGCCTTCGGCTCAGGTCATGATCTCGGGGTCCTGGGATCGAGCACCGCATCGGGCTCTCTGCTCCGTGGGCAGCCTGCTTCCCCCCACCCTTTCTCTCTGCCTGTCTCTCTGCCTATTTGTGATCTTTGTCTGTAAAATAAGTAAATTTTAAAAAAAAGAATTTGAGAAGCACATAAACATTCAGACCATAATTAGCATTTACTGCGAGTTCAGTGCCATGCTATGCATTTCACACATATCATCTCAATTAATCCTCCCAGCAACCCTTTGAAACAGTTCTACTTACTATCCACAATATACAGAGGCAGACTCAATCATGGGAATAGTGTGGCTGAGCAACTTGATCAAAGTCAGAGTTAGTATGTGTGGCACTGACTTGAAAACCTGCTTTCTTGGCCCCTGTGATAAAACCATGCCCTGCTGCCATGCTAGCCTAGTAGGAGAAAGAGATGACCTTCTCTTTTTAAAAAAATTCAGACAAGATTTGTTTTTTTCTTAAATAAGCTTTTTTTTCCTCTTTCCCCAGCCCTCACTTCTTAAAACAACAAAACACAACCACCTACATTAATTGTAATAAATTACCTTCAGTCAATTCTAAATAAACATGCAAAAGAGAATGAAGCTTAGGGGAATGAATCTCTAAGTAAGATAGTGGAAATGAATGGAAAAATATCATTCTACCAAATATTTTGGAAGCCTAGTTGTTAGAGGATGAATTGTGTGCTCCCAAGTTCCTATGTTAAAGCCCTAACCCTCTCAGAATGTAATCATATTTGGAGATAATGTCTTTAAAGAAATTATTAAGTTAAAACCAGGACTTTAGGTTCAGCCCTAATCCAATATGACTGGTGTCCTTACAGGAAGAGGAAATTTGGACACAAAGAGACACCAGACACATGCACAGGCAGAGGGACAACTGTGTGAGGACACAGGGAGGAGACGGACATTTTGCAACCCAAGGAGAGAGGCCTCAGAAGAAATCAACCCTGCTGACCAACCTGAATCTCAGACTTCCAGCCTCTAAAATTGTGAGAAAATAAGTCTCTGTTACTTAAGCTATCTGGTGTGGCATTTTGTTATGGCAGTCCTAGAAAAATAATACACCAGTATTTTTGTCAAAGAAACGGGGTGATAGCAGGTGGGGGGGGGGTATCCAGAATGCAGGAGTGACCAGGAATTTTGCCCTAAATCATGGTTTCTATACAGGCTACTATTAAGTTGCAAGAATTTTTTTACAGGATTAAAGTGGGAGTCTAAAGGGTACAAAGATAATATTAGCCCTGAGGAAAGTTAACTATTTGCTCTTGAAAATACCTCTAACCAGGACTTTTGAAATTCCCTATATATAAATAGTCAGGTACCTTCTCCCTCTGTGGCTCTCCCTCTTCTTCTAAACATTTCATTCACCATCCCTATTGTGATTGGCCTGTGTACTGCACAGGACAGGTGTGCTGATTACATATGAATACATTGACTACAGAGAAATGAGTGCAATAGAAACATGGCATGAGCTACTAACATCCAGTTCGGATTACATATTGGTTGAGTAGGACAAGTAGCAAGAATCAACTAATTTCTGCTATGTGTGGTTTACCCACTCACATTACCTCATCAGAGCCATGTCTCCTCTTTGCCATCAGTCAATGGGCTGGGAGCAAAATCAAACCCTGAACTGAGCTGAAATGTACTCCCGATCACAGTCATGCTCCCCCAGGAACTGTGGGATAACTGGCTTTATGCCAGGAGAAGTAAGCATTCCCACATTTCTGCTCACTAACAACCTTTCCTTTCTTTTGTTTGGATCTTAATGACCTAAGCCCTTTATAAGAGGTTCACCTCTTTTATTGGGGGGTGACATGAACCCCAAAATGGCAGATAACCCAAAGAAATAAATAAAATTTAGATGCAAAATAAAATCTATCTACTAACGTGTGTATACATGAATGTGTATCTCACTGGCATGCACCAGATTGGACTAAATGGCAGGAATTTCCCAAGGGAAGATAACCTCCAGATACTGCTACAAAGGCTTTATTCCCCACACTCTGCAAATTATTTAATTTAAACGCTGCTTGATATGACTCTCTGAGGAGAAGGGTGTTTTCCCAGATCCATTTTTAATTTTTTGGTGTATATATACACGTGTGTGCATATAGAATTGACCTGACAAACGCATTTACTCCTTCAGAGAGTCTAAGCACAAGCTTCTGATTGCACAATCAGGGACTTCAAGTTGCTGTCTAAAAGTAGAAAAATGATGAGATATATGTGTAATTTCTTCTCCTTCTTTGGTGAGAAAAAGGCAGAGGTTCAGTTGTTTATCGGCTAAGGTTCCCACTCTGGACATTTTCCATTTTCTTGGGAGACACAACTAAATATTTTTTAAAATCTTGTGTGTGTGTGTGTGTATGTACCTCCACCACGATTAATTTCTCACATAGAAAATGGTCACATTCATTGATGCATTTTACTAAGGGAGGAGAAGCAATGCAAAGATTAAAGAATCGGTTTTCATCAGCATTGGGTAGTGCAGTATCATGGGCCACGGAGATAATTCATAGCATTCTTTTAATCTTTCTGTGCCTTCCACTAGCCTACCTTCTACTGCTTTTCTACTACATATTAATAAGGGAAGGATACCCAGTGAAACAAAACCCTGAGTGTCCTATTATGTATTTTGCCAAACTTCATCATGAAAAATCTTGCTTTTTTAAAGAGTTTATAGGTCTCATTAAAGGATTCAAATTAATTTCTCCCCTAGACAGAATTTCTTTACATAAGTTTCCACAGAAGGGCTAACCCCACCGCGAATGCAAACCTGGGCACATAGGGTCCACACTGGAGAGTCTTGTTATCTTGGCTAAATCAATTTAAAAGCAAATAAGCATTAGGCAATAATTTCAATATTAACTTACTCTTCTTACTTCTTCATCACAGCAAGCTAAAGTATGTGAACTCCCTTTCACCCTTCACCTAGGCTTCCTCTATTCTCTCCCTATGTGGTGCCCTTCACACAAGTAAAGTGACCTCCTTCCTCCTACCAGCCTAGTTATTTATTGACATAAGCTTGCATTCTGGGGCATTATCAGCTTAATGCATAATTCAAAATCTCTGGGTTGTGGCCTGAACTTTTGCCTTATCCCCTGCATTCTCAATGAAAGATAAGGGGAAGTATTTCCAAAGTGGGCACACAAAAGCACTCCCGAACATTAACATTGCCTCCTTCCCCTCCCTTGCATGTCAGCCCTCTCCCACCCCTCAGAAAAATGTGCACCTTGCAGCTCACACACAACATACTCACAAAGGTACCATACTAAGAAGAAAACAATCCCAGATATGGTCTTAAAGCTTACACTGAGTGGGGATCCAAGAACCTTTGGGATGAAGGGTCTCTAAAGTGGAAAAACTACAGTTATTACCTTAACAGTCACATTCTAGACTGGCAGCCAGATGTTTTCAGCAAAGCAATAGTTTCAAATCTCTGTAATTCAAAAAAAGAAACACCAACTTTAGAATTTTTTTTTTTCCAGTGGGGCAGTGGAAGCTGTGTGTGTGGTGGAGTGGGAGAGAAGAGGGTGAATGGGAAGAGGGAGCAGATGGAAAAGGCTTCTTAACATATTGGAGGAAAGGGGAAAAGAACCCAAAGGAAGGGGGAGGGGAGAGCAGGGCAAAAGGGAAAGAGAAAGGATGAAGGGTTAGAGTACAAACTGACTGGAGGCAGGAGAGACAAAAGTTTGTGAGGGTTTCAAGATCAGCTATCTTAGGTTAATGCAGTTAAGAATCAATTCAGTAAAAGTGGCTCAAGTGATTTTTTTTTTCCCATAGTGAATTGACTGCTTCTGGCTGAATTGATTAAATTAACTAGTTGTTGTTGTTGTTGTTGTTATTGTTGTTGTTGTTAATGATGTGTGAAGAGAGAAAATGAGTGCATAAGGCCACCTACAAATACACAGAACCAGGTAGCCTGTATGCTCGATTTGGACACATTAACAACTTTACCAAAATAAAAAAAATACACACACTCATATATATATATGCATATGTGTGTGTGTGGAAATGTTGAATTTTGTCAAAATTGCCACTGCTGTCCCCCAGAATATTCATCAGCATATACAATATACATACATACATATTCTGAGTTGTATTCTTCCTATGGTCCAAAAATTTTTTGTCTTTTTGGAAAGCAGTTTATCCTTGACAAAGTAGGTATGCTGTATAAATGCATCCAGTACAATGTGTCAGCACCATTTTTAAAAGTAAGGGTCACCTCCCCAATGCATTTTTGTCAAAATCAGAATATGATACTAAAAATCATAAGGTCGCCAATATCGTTGGACTTATTACAAAATATGGGCTTCTAGTAGATGCTTTGTACATGCATTTCGAGTCCACCAAGTAATAATTCCTCCTTTTTCATAAACATAAAGACATGAATTATTAAAAAATTAAAGACATTTAGAATAATGGTCCTTTATACGCAAAGTATTTATTTCAACTTTCATCATTCATAGTTTATTGCATTGATTTTTTTTCATCAGTTTACTTAGTATTAGGCTTCCACTGAACTCATCAATAAGAAATGAATTTTGGTAACTTTCAAATCCACTATATTACTTTTCCTTTTATTTGTAGTGAATTTTTCTTCTCTCCATGGTATTACTGCAATAAGTCAGTCATTATTTCTTTATGTTTTCCCTTCTTTCTTTAGTATTTCATTTCCCTTTACAGCACATCTTGTGATCACAAAGAAAACAGAGACACTTATTTCTTTTAACAGTTGAAATTGCTGCAAGTGATTTAGCTGTCATTTAATTTGATTCCTCTCTTCTGTCTGTGGAGAAATATGTTTAATGTACTGGAAATTATGTTAATAAGAAAAAGCATTATCTCATTTAATGAAACAAATATACAAATATTTCAAAATAAAATAAAGAGGCAATCTTCACTGAGAAAAATGTCTCTTACGGTTTGCATAAAATAAACAAATGAGAAAAAATCATGAATACATTGAAACACTGACAAAAATTATGCCTACATTCAAAAGGGGACAGGAAGCTTGGTAACCGAATTACCCACAATTTAACCAAATTATTTTTTTTTAATATGGGCACAGCTTAAGGATCAAATTATTAATTTTATATTTCCAATTACTTAAAGAAGATTATTTTATTTTCCTAGAATGGACACTAGATTTTTGAAAAGTTTTCTTTGTATTTTTTCTCTTCTATTCCAATTGGTCTTTCAATGATTGCTATTGCTTGAATTAATAATTATCAGCAATCTCATTGAAAATATAACCCAACCCGTGTAACTATAAGAAAGGTTAGAATTCCTTTGATTTTGCTAATCAAAACAGAGTCAATGAACTCGTTCCAAAGCTTTTTTATATTAAAATTTATCTAATGCACAAAAAGGTTAAATAAATATTGTTAGTGATTTGAGCAAAACTTGAAGCAATTATGTAATAAAAGCATGACCACAGTAACAGAAACACATAATTAGCAATTTAATTACTGGCATGAAGACAAGCTAAAGATGTCAATAAAAAAAAAATCTTTAGTGACAAGCCGATTTTATTCTCTTTACTACAATTTGTAAGAAATATTCACCACCTGATGGGCAAAACCATTTCTATACAAAATACACCTACCCCTCCACACAGTAAAATACCCAATTTAAAATATTTCTGATTTCCTATCATTGCATAGTGAATTATTACATTTTCTCCCATTTAGATTAGCACTTTTTTTTTCTTTGAAAATACAGTATTTCCAGTCAGCAAGTAAAGAACATTACGGTTTTTTTTTTAAATGAGTTAAAGTAGCAGGTGTTCTTTGTTTCAATTTCATTTTTTTTCCAGCTTCAATAATATGCTTGACAGAAATGCTCCCCTATATATGACATTCCAAATATCCTATCTTTTCTCATCTTCTAAGTTTCAGCTGAGAAGCACATATAAACCATGGACTGTTTTAAAAAGAGAGAAATTACAACTACCATAGAAGTAGTCAAGCTAATTGGACATTCCTCTTGGTCTTTCACAACTTCTTTTTCTCCCTCGTATCTGTATTTAGAGTTTTAAGGTGGGAGGTAAAGGAGTGATACGATCCACCTTTACTTTTTCATCATGATTCCAACTTTCTGATTTTTAAATGGTCCCAAACTACTTATTTTAAAGCATTCAATGAATGCTTACTACCTTATATGTCACTGGTATTTAACCAGTAGCAGAAAACAGATATCTCAAGATAGAACCATCCTGAAAGAAGCTCCATCTTATGATAAAAAGTGAATCATCTTGGCTGGTGTTCAACAGCCACTTGCACAAGCCGAGTGCATGGACTGAAATCAGGAAAGCCAGACTTGCTAAGAAGTTTGGTCTATAAATACCCCTGGGGCATGATGGAATACACTTGAAAAATAAACTCCGGCCACTAAGAATATAACAAATACTAATTCTTAATAACACTGCCTTTTATAATTAACCTACTGACTCTAATCATTTTGACACATAGTTCTAATCAGATATGCTAATTAAATATTCAATTCTTGACACAAGAGTATATAATACTCAAAGTTTCTAAGGAAATTGAAAATGTTTTAAAAGGTATATTTTACTTAGCTGTAACTTTATAAATGCAGAGAAAGCAAATAATTGGGAGATAACTTTTGGAACCTCTTGGCTAACGTACTGGTTACTACAACCATTCATTTCTTACATATGTTTGGATTAAAGGTCCCTTGTTTCCATAAAAAGTTCCCTTTTCCAGGGAGTTTTTGATCACTGTACCTTAAATTATTTATCACCACCAGCTTCTAAGTTTCTGCTTTAACCATAAACCTAAACTTACCTGGATTTTTTTAATTGTCATCATCCAGGTTTGAAACTCTCTTTCCTTCTACAGGTACGAGGTGTCATGAATAGGTATGTTAATTTACAAACGTCCATGGAAGACCACCAATATTAGCCATTATGGAAGATATTTAGGCACTGGTGCCTGCCTTTGTGAAGTTTACAGTCTAGTTAAGAAGATGGTGTGCCCAAAGGTAATGCTGCCTCATAATTCAAGTGTAGTTTTGATAAATAACCACACAGCTGATAAAATAAATACAAGAAGGTTCGTAGAATAAAGGCAGCACAGTGCCTTTGTGGGCAGGCCCCCTTTATAAGTGAGTACCAGGGAAAGAAGTTTATAAAGCTTTAAAATGCATATCTCATTTGAGCTAAGAGCTAAACAGCCCCTCATAGAGGTGAAGAAACTGACTCTCAAAGAAGTTAATAATTTACCCAAGCAAACATGCATTCAAATGGGAACTCAATCATAGTTCTGTTGACTCTAAGTTCAAGGCATGAGGAAGAACACATCTGAGATGAAGGAATGATCAAAGAAGCATGTCAGGCAGAGGGGAATGGAAGAGATTTGTGAAACATGTGCAGGACAAAGGTGGTTTGCTTACCTACAGAGAGCAATAGGAACAATGAGTGAAAGATTGGAAATAAAAAAGTTGAGAGCAACAGAAAATTGGGAATGTGTTCTCTAGACAGTGAGGAGACTTTGGTAGTTTCTGAACAGAATGATGGCATGATGAATGCAGAATGAAGTATGAACTGAAAAGATAAGAGAAAAGACAAAAAGTGAATGCTGTTGATTCTCCACTCAGACTCCTTTACCAGAGGGCAGCCATCCCCCAGCTGCTGGTAGTGTTGGCTGCTAAAGCCTTTGGCTGCCCCCTTTCCTACAGAATTGTTCCCAGCCTTGAGGATCCACTTTACCGGAGAGGTTAAAAGACCCTTGACTATCAACCCATACAAGGACTGCCCGAAATGGGAGATACAAAAGCCAGCTCCTTCAGCTTAAGGTGCATCAACTTTGCAGGCAAGCTGAAATTAGACTCTAGCTTATACCACATGCCCTACCCTACTTTCTCACTCCCGTTCCTCCCCACAATCCATCCTTGTCTCAGACTCTGCTGCTAGGGAACCTGACCAGAGAGGAGGTAGTGAAAGCCTGAACTATCTTCCTCTCTCTTGGGGGGGAAGAAAGACTCACACGATGTTAACAGGAGAGTGACAGCAGCTTTATTTACCCAGAAAATAACCAGTGCACAGGAAAAGCAACCAGGGCAAACATGAAGGCCATCTAGATGTGTTTTTACTTTTCTGGGCTCCTCGTCTTTTTTAATTGCTCAAAGAATGAAATTTGATGGTGTTGCTGGGGAAAAGTTTGTAACTCAACCACTCTAGTCTGCATGAGAGATACAATGAAGCCTCCACTTTGAGTGGATATGGGGGAGGGGGGGAAAGGAATATTATTTTATGATAGTAACCCACTAGAAACTGTGGTTTTCCCTGTCCAAATCCCAACTGTGTATTGCACAGCTCAGTACATCATTAACTTCCATTTCTCACAAAATGGGAAACATTCTGGCTGTCTACAAAAAATACACTATAAATTTAAATCTCTCCAAACTGTGGAATCAAAAAAGAAAAAGTAATATTTTATAATACTAGGAAACAAAAAAATTTTAAGTTTTTTTCTTTAAATATAATAATCAGATTTCTCTTGCACCCAACATAAATACCACAGTACCTTGTATTCTTAAACGATGCATTGATACTCTCCATTACACCACTTAGGGATATTAAATATTATTTGTGTCTAGGGGAACTTTCCTATTCTCCTCTAAACGAAAACAAAAACAAAAACAAAAACAAAAAAACCCACCCTGGTGCTATTTAGGATGATTATTTGCCACAAAAAGAAATGAACTTTCAGAGCATAAATTCTAGAATACCTCACAACAGTTCTATAATGAGGGAGGGAAGCACAGAGGGGAAGGGAGAGAGGAAAGAGAGGGACAGGAATGACCCAGGGGAGACTATAAACATGTCATGCCTAAACCACAAAACTTCATGAGCTAATATAGCTTGAATTTCCTTTTCTCCTTAATGAGAATCCTTCAGTTTTCATGAGAGATTTCTTTAAAACAATTGGGATCTAATATTCAACCTTTCTCCCTCTTTTCCTATATTGATAACTACCTTATAGCCAATCTCTTTTTCCTATCATGGAGTCTGGTAACAAATGTACACCCAGAACGAATGTCCTATCTGTGCAGTGGGATCAGATGATTATTTGTAAAAATTAATAGAGATGTCAAAGAGAATGCTAAAACTCAACAATAGTGTTCTCAAACTTGAGCAAGCTTAACCTGGGAAGCCTGTGAAAATACAGATTCACACTGTGCCACACTTTCACCATCTTGGATTCAGTAGATCTGAGGACTGGGCAGATATCTCTGTTTAGTAGGCACTGTGTGTCATTCTGGTACAGATGCCTGCAGAACAGACCTTAAAAGCCACTCCTATAGTGATCCCATACTAGTCTTTGAACCTTATGTGTAGTTCATAATCTCCCTTCTACAAAACCTCTTCTCGAGGCTAGATGAGTGTGTTATGGTGATTCCACTAAAGGAGACACAGAATCTAAAAAGGGAAACTGAATTGTTTTGGTAGGGGAATGGGGAATGGAGATAATGAATTTGAGATTGGAAGGGTATAGTTTTAGGTACTGTATGTTTGACTGCTCCTAAGTCACAAAATTCCTTGCTTTAAACAACGACAGGTATCTTGAAATGTACTCCCACATGGAGGGAGAACATCCCCAGTCAACAGAATAAAAGACAACCCCTGAACATTGATATTGCCCTTGAAATACAGCTACCAACTTCCCTTAAATAAATATTGGTCCTTAAATTATATCATACTGTTTGGAGATTAAACTTAGATCTCAGATCAGTTTTGAGAATGGACTCTAATTATTTACAGAGATGCATTTAAAAATTGAGTAACCTTTGCCTAAATGCACAATTAGCTAAGCGTAAACAACACGTTTGTTGCTGACTTGTTTTCCCTCAAAAAGAAATACTCAGAAAAACATATTTCACTTTCCTTTGGGATAAGGTAATCCCTCTTTAGCATTATGTAGGACACATAATTGTGCAACAACAGGGATACACAGTTCCTCTTATTTCTGGCAGTTTCTTAAAATAAACATTAAGGTCCACTAAAATGAACCCCGATAGTAATGGCAATGATGAAAATGAAAGAGGCTAACCTAAACACATTTAAATGTAAAGACAAATTAATAGTAAATGCTTTCCCAAAACACTATCTCTGGGGCAAGTATAATGAAGCTGAAATTCAAAGGGCTAGCATACTGTGGGTTGTGTGGAAAGTGGTGCCATGGAGAAAGGTGCTTTTTTTTTTTTTCTTTATTGAATGTAATCCAACAAAGATTTGGCAGACTACATATTTAAAAGGTTGGGAATGCTTGCAGAAATTGATTCCTTCACACTGTTGTGAATCATTTAGCACACACTTCAGAGAGAGTTTAGCATCTTAGTCTCTGCCTCCCACTTCCTAAGAAAGGCTGTTAATCAAAATGGAAGACTCGTAGAGGTAGCCTTGGGAATGGGACAAAAGGATGAGAAGGAAGGCACACCATGTGGCATGATTTTCTCCTCTAAGGGCAGTTTGTTCTTTTTTTGTTTTCCTTTGAGGGTGGAATGTTTAATGCACCTAAATTAATATATAGATTCTCAGACTGGGGTCATGCTTTTGAATGAGCCTGAGTCAAAAAGTATACTGCCTATTTCACTTAAATGTAGCTCCTCTCCGAATTGTAAGATTATGGAGTAAAAAAGAGCATAATTATAAAATATCTAAATTAAATGATTAAAAATTCTCCATATTTGCAAAAATCTTGTCATGATTACAAAAGAGAATTAAGTTTTTTTCTTTAAAGAAAAAAATTTTAGGGCGCCTGGGTGGCTCAGTGGGTTAAGCCGCTGCCTTCGGCTCAGGTCATGATCCCAGGTCCTGGGTTCGAGCCCCACATCGAGCTTTCTGCTCAGCAGGGAGCCTGCTTCCTCCTCTCTCTCTGCCTGCCTCTCTGCTTACTTGTGATTTCTCTCTGTCAAATAAATAAATAAAATCTTTAAAAAAAAAAAAAAAAAAAAAAAGAAAAAAATTTTATATGCCATCTTAACACATTTGTTTAAAAATAATAAATCTACTAATCCAGTGGTGGACTTTAGACTAGGACATTAGAAACAGACCATGTAAAAGCTGAAGTTCATACATATGCACGTACATGAAACTAACAATTTAATAAGGTCGATAAAATTTGCTATATTTCTTTTATTTTCAAAATGCCAGTAAATTTACTAGTACTTTAAAAATAAAAGATGATAAATTACCAGTTACATAAAATGTACAAGTGAAAAATTGCTAATGGTTAGGGTTGATAAATGATGTTTTCAAATAATTAAACAAAAAAATCATAGTAAAAAAAAAATACAGAGTAAGTATGTATTTACTTTCAGAAAGATGGACAAAAACAAATGTCAGCATTTATAAAGCCAAAGTAAGATGAGCAATAGCACTGGATGGAACCCGGAAGTGTACTAACCACATCTTTTGCATCGAATTCCTCATCCACTCTACCATGGCCACTATTCACAATGTTACACTTCTGGATATGCACCCTAGCCCCAGAAAGGTCTTGTCTCACGATTACAGCAATATAAGAAAGCTGAAGATATAATAAAGATGAACATCACATTCATCTAGGAAAAAATAGTAATAGGAAGGGAAAAGTGAAGAGGAGGAATTTATTTTTTAAGTATCTGCAAAGAACAAACAGGCAATTCAAACAACAGCTCATTTAAAGGTCACTTACATTTGGTTTTAAGATGCATAATATACCTACTGATGATCCATTTTAATCTATCCCTTTGGTAGATAGAAACAAAAGTAATGAGAGACAAATTTACTGCTTTGTCATTTGGCCCAAAGCAGAAACTGTGATCCTTAATTCTTAAAACACTTCTTCCATGCCTTCAATACATGAATCTGTTAAGTTCTTTACTCTCATAACCACCCTATTCCTATCACCGTTTTAAAGATGACGATGAGTGGAGAGAGTGGGTGAGCAACTCCTCAGGCTTTACACATTCAACGCCCTGTCTTCACAGAAGACAGAAGAAGGCAGAGAGAAATATGCAGGGCAGCCGTCGTTTTCACATTCAACTTGGTCAGGGCTTCTGTTTGAAGCCTCGGTCAAGTGCGTCATTCTCAGTGTAAGTAGGTTACAGAACTGAACTTCATACCATAGATTCTCCTTCCCTCCAGGTATATAATTAATTTTCATTTGTGTAAGAGTAGCACTCTGTGACTAAAAATGTAGAGGCTGAAAAAGTGATTCCTGTAAGACTGAGGATGAACTTGTATGTTGTTTCATTTTAAATAGTGGTTCTCAACCTGGCTGCACAATTAGAATTACCTGGAGAGCTTTTTTAAAAAAAATCCTTGCCCAGGCCCTATCCCCAGAGACGCTGACTTAATGGGCTAGGGTGGGGCCCAGGCACTGATTTATTTATTTATTTATTTATTTCCCCTCAAACCTCTCCAGGTAACTCTAATGTGCAGCCAGGGTTGAGACCCACTGATTTTACAGCCTGAGTACTGCAGCCAATGTAGAACTACATTTCTAACTTATGCTGTACAATGGATTTATGCTGGTAAGCAAGTGGATCTTAATTTACAAGCAATAAAATGGCAATAATGATAAGTATTACATACCAAAGCTAAAGAATTAAATTAGAAACTTTCTTTCTTATCCCTTTCAGATATCAGTTTACCTGAAGCTCCAGGCACGCATTTTGATATCTTAGAGGAGAGGAAGTAAAACATGAGTATAAAAATAAAAGAATATTGTTAGCGCCAGTTCTTGAAAAAAAATGAATGTTCTCCAATTAGACATGGGGAACAAATGTATTTGATAAATATATGTTAAAAGCTAGCTTAGAATTATTTTTAAATCGCATTTTTTCAACATCTCATTTCAAGTTCACGTTTACTTTCATACAATTTAAGATCCTTCGAGGCAATGAGGTATTGTTATAAGATGGATGGATTCATCTCCCAACATATTAGGAATAATGACACTGCCCATATTCATGCTTCAACCTTTACCTGAGAAATTTCTGCTAGGAAAAAATCCAACCCTGAGAGACATATGTCAAAACTTAATTGTTCAACTTCTCAAGTAAAAAGTTACAAAAATATGATAGCAGACCACCATTTTCTTTTAATTTTTAAGGAAAAGTATTCCAAATATTAACAACGTTCAAATGTATTCTCGCTTCACTGATGTTTTTTAGGATCCCAGTTATAGCACGGTGTTAATAGCAGCACGGTGAATGCCTTAAAGTAAAATCAGCAGGGCAGGTATTTCATTAAACAGATGCCTTTTTAACTCTAGTGGTAGGACTGGATGACATGATAATTATGTTATATAGAGATTTATTACATTTTGATATCAGGCAACATCCCTTGGCCTATATTTGTATCTGTGATATACCTGAGGTTTTCACGGAATGCAAGATGAGTACAAGAGTGATGAGGAGCTCAAACACAATGCTTGACCTAAATACATTATGTAGCACCAGGTATCTGTTAAATAGGTCAGCCTGGGCTCTTAAAAGTTATGCAAAACTTATTTCTGCCACACAAGAGATATGTCACTAGTGAAGCTGTATAAAAATCAGCTTTCTAGGCAGGAAGAAAATGCTCCTCTTCATCGGTGGAAAAAAAAAACCTCTTTTACCATACATAAAATGTCTTAAATACTATACTACCCTTGTCATATGTCTCTAGGCCACAGAAAGTAATAAAAGCAATGAGGCTGATGAAATGCTAACAATTCCAGGATTCCTTTAAGTGGATGGGAGTTCTGTGAGCAATGCTACAGAAATTCTTATTCTTCTAGCAAAAGCAAATGGGATTCGAAGGTGCACAAGGCCTAGCTAACTAAACCAAAGTGGTACCTATTGTCACAGGATGCAGACCTGACTGATGGCTTTTCTAGTAGTGACGAAACATGGAAAGTTCTCTCATCGTGGCTAAGTAGTTCTCAAAGGTAGTACCAGGGATCAGCAGCATCAACACCAACTGAGAAATTGTTAAAAATGCAAATTATAACCTACTCCCCAACCTCCCCAGAGATCCATGAATTAGAAACTCTGGAGTTGGGGTGAGATGATCAATGCGTTAATGGGCCTTCCAGTTTGGGAATCCCTGAACTGAACCATCAGTAACTTAGCTTGAGAGTAGACATAACAGTTTCAACTTAACAAAATAATTTTTTTTTTTAATTTGACAGACAGATCACAAGCAGGCAGAGAAGCAGGCAGAGAGAGAGGAAGGGAAGGAGGCTCCCCGCCGAGCGGAGAGCCCAAGGCAGGGCTCGATCCCAGGACCCCGAGACCATGACCCGAGCCAAAGGCAGAGGCTTTAACCCACCAAGCCACTCAGGAGCCCCCAAAATAATTTTTTTTTTTTTAAAGATTTTATTTATTTGTCAGAGAGAGAGGGAGAGAGAGCAAGCACAGGCAGACAGAATGGCAGGCAGAGGCAGAGGGAGAAGCAGGCTCCTGTCGAGCAAGGAGCCCGATGCGGAACTCGATCCCAGGACGCTGGAATCATGACCTGAGCCGAAGGCAGCTGCTTAACCAACTGAGCCACCCAGGCGTCCCCCAAAATAATTCTTAATCATCCTTACAATTAGGGACAAAAATCAAGGTACAGAATATTCTCCATCCTCATATTAGCCAACATCAACCTCTTCCTCCAAATAAACTTTTTATAAACAGTAGATAAGTCCAGTGTTTCTAAGAAGTCCAAAACCCTTTTCAACTTGAACTTAAAAACTCTCTCAGGCTTTTCTGCTTCTGGAAATATGGATTATGGCAGTACCCTTGTTCATAAGAAATAAAGTATGTGGAAAATAACAGCAAACTGTTCAAATTACTCAGTAATCATACAGCTGAACCCTTAGGGATTAAAAAAATTCTACAGAAGTTAATAAGGATGGTAATTCATAGTAAGATGCCATTTGTGGGCATTAAAAAAAAAAACAACCAACAAACAAAAACACTTTCTTGAAGAGTGACCCTTCACAGGTAGGCACTCAGAATATAAATTCCCCAAATCCACGTAGATTAGTGAGCATAATAATACACACTGTTTGAATGTTTGGTCCTGATCAGTAGCTCGTATATGCTAAAATCAATCCTTCTCAAAGAAGTACTGAGATTTTACCTCTCAGCTTATTACCTTCCACACACTCTTCGTAGGTTTAGTTTAATGTA
Organism: Lutra lutra; assembly: GCF_902655055.1. Taxonomy (NCBI): domain Eukaryota; kingdom Metazoa; phylum Chordata; class Mammalia; order Carnivora; family Mustelidae; genus Lutra; species Lutra lutra. The sequence goes on from NC_062286.1 coordinate 64,097,175, forward strand.
TTTGAGTTCCATTTCTGAGAACACAAACTCTTATGACTTTTGCATGACTGAAAGACATTCATTAAAAAGACAGGAAATGAAGTATATGCAAATTTGAAGCAAGCTAATAAAATAAATTTCTTTAAAGAAAAAAAAAAAAAAAAAAACACCTATCTGTTCCCGGCAACACACTGAAAACAAAACTCTGAGCAAAACAGATCGCAGCTGCTCAACTAAACTGCAATACGCTCTGGGAAATGGCATCCATCTTATCCCATACACCTGTTTGCCAACAGTGAGGCAGCAGCAAAATCTGCTTGAGGAAATTCAAAGGCAAAAAGTAAACAAGCTTCTTCATTCTGCATTATCACCCTAGACTCTAAAACAGGTTTTTACTACTAGCTTCTTGCTGATATACTGAACTTCACGGAGGTTAGTCACATACTACAGGTAACTTCTGAGTCAAATTCACTTCCTCTGGGACAAGTGATTATTTTCTTCTCTCTCTGACCTATGACCAATGCTCCACACATACAGTATTTCTGCCCTAAAGGCATTTATGTCCCACCACCTTACCCCCTAATGCTTATAATAATGCTAGGCAAAGTGACAAAAATAAGTTTGCCCTTAGTTTGCATATCAAAAACAAAATACATACAATGCTGCTGCTGTTTTTATTGCTTTGTTATTTCATCATTATTCACCACAGTTCTTGCCTTCATTTGCAGAGTTTGGATTTTAATGTAATGGCCATTCAATAAAAATGTTGCTTTTAAGGGTTTGCATATCATCCCATTTTCTCTTCAACCCTTCAGCAACCATATGGCAAGCAATCAGGTCTGCAATCACTAGGTCCATATTATGTAGAGCATGATTTCGGCATTATGCTATTACCCATCTGTTTCTGTAGAAAAAGACATGAACCCGTGTATAAGAGGTCAGTGGTTTCATTGCACACCGTATTCCAGAAATCTATCTCTGTTCACTTGAGATCACTTTTGTGATTTACTCTAGTCTCCAGGCCAGACTTTCTCTCCCTCTCCTTTTTTTTTTTTTTAAAGAAATACAGCCTATCAGCACAATTTGTCTGTCTATTGTATAAAATTATTTGTAACTGTCAGAGTAGGCACTTAAACTTTCTTACTTAAGGATATTTATCCAGAGATTCTGCACTTAAAAAAAAAATGTGGGCGGTGGAGAGAAGAGAAATCAATCTCACCTGATTTTACATTTTTAACTGTCTACATAATAAAGATGACAGAATTTTCAGGCAGAAGCAGACACAGAAGAAGAGAAAGTTCAGGCTCCTGCCTCCAATTTGAAGGCTCCTGGCACCAGCCTAGACTAACCAATTCTTCTGGGCTCAAGGAAAGATTTCCACATATGTATATATGTATATTTTATATCTGTATATATGCCTGCCCTGTGGGTTCACATACATAATTTTTGAATGGTAGACCTAATTTGAGTGTTCAGTGTTAATTCAGTGGAATGCGTACTTCGGTATTTCACAGTTGGAGCACTATAATGAACTTCAGTTGCAATCAGTTATGCCTATGAAAAGACTCAAAGTTTGGAATTCCTTATATTGTAATAAGTCAATGACTTTGTTAAGTAAAACTTGCTACAAAATACTTCCACTGTCTTTTATACTGGCTCAAGATATTACTGGCTTGAAATTGATTTAGGAAGCAGGACAGGAATACACCAAATGGGTATGAAGCCCCAGGCACAGAATCTTTTTCGAAACCAATTTTGAGGCCATCAGGAGTGACTCAGAGCAGATATGTTTTTCTGCCCTATCCAGTGGTTCTAAACCTGGCTGCATGTTAAAATCAGCTGGAGATTTTTAAGAATTCTGATTCCTGGGTCCAAAGATGCTAACTTAATTAATCTGGGTACAGCATGGACAGCCAGATTTTTAAAAGCTCCCCAAGTATTTTTATTGTACAACCCGGCTTCAGAACCTCTGGTCCAATAAGACATAACTAAATAAAGATCATCTTACCTCATTTCACTATTCAAAAAAATCCAGTGACAGGGTAGGGTGTAAATACTATAAAAAATAATGCAAACTGTAAAATGTTCAAGGTATAAGAAGGTAAAAAAATTACAGGCTGACAATCATCAGTTGTAAATTATGCTATTCAGTGGTAGAAAGAATAGAGGCAAGACTTCTACATAGGTTTGGCCTACACTTACCTATAACTTTTAAGAAACTTGAATGCCATAAAACATGCATAAACAATGTTAATGCTGGAAGTTTAGTAAGATGCTGCCAAATTTAACTAAAATTCTATAATTAATAAAGTTGATTACAATGTAATAGTTGAAAAAACTAAAGCCAAATTGCTCAGTGTTTATTATATACGTAGTAATAATTATTCACTTAAAAATTATACAGAAATAGGCTACACGTCCCTTTCACAGATAACTTCTATGACCATAAACTCTTAAAGTTTTGATACATGTTGTATTTTGAAATTAACATTCTTAAGGGCAAATACTTTGGAAAACAAAACTGAATTATTCACTGGTTTTAAAAGATAAAGTTTCAATTACATTAATGTTTAACACAATTGGCTACAAGCAAGAAAGTCTAGAATTAAGGCTGATGCCCAGAACCTAATTAACTCACAGAACTGAACCAGAAGATACATGGATACACAGCAAGTTGGTTTATACTTAGGCTGTTGGGAATCTTTCTGGAAAATACCCTGCCCACCCCAACAACCAGTTCACAAACAAATGAATGAATAATAGATAAATAAGAAAAACCTACCAAACCTTCCTGATCAGGAAAAGCAGAAAGGATCAATGAGAAAATTATAGTTTCTCCTTCTCCTGTCTTCCAACACAACTTCCTTCACTGCTGTGCTTTTTTACCCAAGGTTCATGCTTTCACACCTCTCAACCCCTCTCCACACATCAAAATCTATCACAATTCATCCAAAGAGTAAATGCGGGAAAGAATTACAATGTAATGTCACACAGATGATCTCTATATAATCAAGACCCAAAGGCTTAAGTGGCTGGAACTTGAATAGCAGTGCTGAAGTACCAACGTGAGTGGAACTGTACCAGGGCATGGTGAAAACACACCCCTAGGTAGACTAACTCCATCTTCCTGTGGCCATGGTCACAGCCACCCACAAAAACACATCTTTATGCAGAAGATGCAGTTGGTAGGACTCTCATCTTACTGATGGATGTGCCCCTATTTGCACTGAAAATGACAAACTCAGCTATCTCACTTCTGTGGGATGACATCGGCACGAGGGAAGCTGATCCATAGATTCTAGTGGGGCACTGTACACAACTACATAAGTTACTCCCGTCTTTCCTTTAGGTATAGCTTTCAATGTTACTATTCCTTAATCATTTACTCCCTATTAGAATTCACCCTCTACTGGGCATGCCCCCAAAGGCAGGAACCAGCTGAATCAGTTTGGTTAAGAGGAAATGAGCAATCCACTCTTCTTAGTGGTGCAAAAAGGTCACTATTCATCCTTTCCAATGTCACTCAGAATGGAAACAAAATGTGTTGATTGATTATATGTTGATATAACAGTCATTACTCATTATAAGAAATCATTTCCAAAAGTGATTTGAACTGGGTTACAATATAGAACATACATACAATAAGATTAAATCATTTTAAGTATTCACAGAGAGAAAAGGAAATATTTCAGTTGTGAAGGTCAAAATAGTTGTCAAAAAACTGGGCCCTGTGCTTCCTAACAGGAAAAGAGGTGAAAAGAGAGAAACAATGGTAATTTATATAAGCTGTATTATCATAAAAATAGGAGCACAACAGTTCTTCAAGTTAGAAGATTTTTCTGGCACTGAATTTTAGAAAGCTGCCTCATGGGGATATCATTAAAGGTGGCATTGACGAGCATAATGGGCACTGTCCTCAACAATCTCTTTACTGCAAAAGAAGACACAGCTACTAGATGTCTGTGCATGGATTTTGTGTACCTTCTTCTCCTTTGATTTCTGCTTCTTATTCATATTTTCTCTTCACTTATATTTCCAACATATTATTATTAAGTTAGGTTTCTTAATTATTATTATCTTTAATGTATTGTATTACATATATTTTATAAGCCACCTTTAACTATTTTTTTGTAACAATGCAGGTGATAGAAAGTAAGTAGCTATATTTTTAAAGAGTTAATGAAGAAGTCCATCAGGTCTGTGACCCGACACTTAGTTAGAACTCTTGCAATTCAATGTGAGATACCTGGATAATCGTGTATTGTCATAATCTAGGTGTCGTCATAGAAACATAACGGTCAAGAGTCAAAGCATCAGACTCCAACGCTCTGCTTTTCAAACTTTAATGTGCTTGTGAGTCACCTGTTAAAGACAAAAGTTCTAAAATTGAGTAGTTCTGGGTTTAGCTCTGAGATTTTCCATTTGTAACAAGCTCCAAGGTAATGTCGTGAATACTGCTAGTGTACGGACAATATTTTGAATAGCAAGAATAGACAGACAATGATGGGTTGCTCTTTCTAATCAGGGCACAAGTATTCTACATTGCTAACTAGAATTCACAAGCCTGGGAAAGTTAAGTGAACAGGTAGCAGAGTTTCATTTTATTGAGAAAGCCTAGCCATATAGACTCTGCATGCAAGTGAATTATCCATCTGTGAGTGCTCTTGGCTATATGTGAAAAAAGCTCTTGTCTCAAATTTCACACATCATTAGTCTGCCTAATTGCTAATAGGTGTTAGTTGTTTACAAATTTTGTTTTCAGTCAACTGAGATAGTAAGCATCTTGAGGACAAACACTATGTTTATACATCTCTGTTATCTCCCACTTCTCTCAGTCAATAGTAATTACAGGTGTTTCACAAATAAGTGTTGGTTATAATGGAATAGTCAGTCAATAACCAAAATATAATGCTATGGCCCTACTCCAGGTAAGTCACAAATAGTATTCAAGTTTGAAAATCATTAAAATCTCAATCTTAAAAGTGTCAAAACATTTTAAGGACAGAGAATGAGTAAAACTGGGAGTATTTAGCTGACAAAGACCACATTGAATTTCATGATCTATAAATCTGCTCAAAAAGCCGTTCATTCATTCATGAATTCATTAAAACATTTATTGAGCATCTCATTGCTTACAGACTGTTGAAACTGATTGAAATAAGGTTGACAAATAATTAAAATCCCAAAAGAATAAAAATAAACTAAAGCACTGTGTTATCTGGGTCTTCTGAGAAGCAGATGCCAAAACGGGATTTTAGGAGAGGCAAGGACAGCCCTTAGACCATGATGCAGTTTGAACATGAGGGAAGAAGGGATGGACAGAAGCTTCCTAGACTGTCCTGCTAGGAAGGTTCAGCAAGCCATGGGGAGTCCTTATGGCAAAGTCAGCTGTCAAAGGAGATCCAAACGTCCCAGGAACTGCCCTGACTTGGTACACCACCCAAGTTCAGTGATAGGTTGAGCCACATAGGATGCATGGCCTTGGAGCAAACTCTGAAGTGGATTTCAGAGCAGTAAAGCTGGGGTCCTCGATCAGTGCACTCCCAGGAGTTGCAGGTATATCCTCACGGCTGCCACAGGCACTGCACAGATGTTGATACACATACGAAGCTACTACTTGACTTTTGACACATTCAGAGGTATGAAGAGATATAAAGAATGTTCTAATTTGATACCGACACACAAAACATAGTGAGACTGTGGACGTGATATCATCAAATGTATGTGTATCAGTCAATACACTCAATAAAACCATAGGTGGCTCACTATAACAAAAAAAATTAATATTATATGCTTTAACAGATTCCTCTGTTCAGATTGTATCATTTGAGATTCCTGAGCCATGTAAGATACTACAGGGATACAGCAAAAGAAAAACACACACATACATAGCTTAAACCACGTTAAATACTTAGCTACCAATCTTTGTTCTACTTGATTTATTTTTTAGACTCTACAGTCAATTATAATCCTTCTGTTTATCTTATAGAAGTGGCATTTTACTTATATTTGTGTGAATTTAAAATTGTTCGATGTAGGGCACCTGGGTGGCTCAGTGGGTTAAACCGCTGCCTTCGGCTCAGGTCATGATCTCAGGGTCCTGGGATTGAGTCCCGCATCAGGCTCTCTGCTCAGCAGGAAGCCTGCTTCCCTCTCTCTCTCTCTCTCTCTGCCTGCCTCTCTGTCTACTTGTGATCTCTCTCTGTCAAATAAATAAATAAAATCTTAAAAAAAAAATTGTTCGATGTAATTTTTGTATGCTGTTCAAAACAGACTCAAAGCTGGAAGAATTTAAGATGGGTTTTTATTCACTATTTTTAAAATAACATAGTTGTTTATTATTTTCTTTATTTATTATCTACCAGTTGCCAATTGAGTTAGGATGAATTTGAGAGTATTATATACTTAATACTTTCAAAATAAGCCTGTATTATATTGATTGTCAAGTCTATTTTTTGATATATGGTAAAAAATCTATTTTTCTAGTTCTTCTAAAAGTCTTTTGTATCTGAGACCAATATTTTATTTTTTGGCAAAAATAATGTATAATTCCACACTCTCTGATCACAATTTCCCAGTTCCGTATTAAATGCACTAGGGGACATTTTAACTTCGATTTGTTATACCAATCAAATTTTATAATCCATTTCATTTGGTTGCCTGCATTGCCATTCTGTGGCCAGCTATGAATCAGTTTCCCCTGGGTATAGATATGATTGCCCAGTTTGATGTTCAAAAGAGTCTGGATGAGCACATTTTTTGGTCCCTTGGATTGTCCATTCTCATGCCCAAAGAGGTACACGGCAGGTTAGGAGGGCACTGTCATAGCTAAACTGTTTGATCCCTGCTGCTGTTTCCCAAAGATATAGAAATAAAAGATGCCTGTGGCTCCTCTATTATTCCATTTTGTCTTGTTTTAAATGTGATGGCCTAACCTTTCACACAGCAGCAGGGAACTTTGAACTTTTCAGAATTCATTTAAAAATATTCAGCTCAGAATTTGTTAATGATATAAAATTATATCACCACACAATTTACCATGGACCTTGAAAATATGAAATAATTTACAAGTCTAAAAGAATCTTTTTCCTTCCAAACCTGGGAATAAAACTTCAAGAGAATAAAATCTCTCAAATAAGATCTCAAGATATTACAGTCAGAAATGGAGAGAGAGTATGTCAAAACCCAATTCTTATGGGAAGAGGTCAAACTCCAGAGCTAGGAGAAATCTGACACGTTTTTCTGTGATTAGGTCATATGAGAATGCTTGGGGTAAGGGAGACAGAGGAAAGTCATGTGGAGTGTTACATCCTTGTCATTAATGAATGTTTGCCACATTTATACACACACACCATACATACATACGCATGTATATGTATGTATATTTCATAACAAACACATTGGAATGAGGTCTTTTCCAACATTCTGTGCTTATCCCAATTAAACACTTGAGGGGGTGGACTCAAAAGCCAAACAGTCTTAGCAACAAGATTATAAAGCCTTCTTATTTGAATACACCAAATGCAAACCAGCGCTTGAAATAACAAGAGAAAAAGAAAAACAAAAAGAAGAAAACAAAAGAAGGTAATACTTAGTGTGAGAGCCCCAAAATGGGTTATTGTTTCTTGGAGGAGAGGTTCATGTTTAATTAGCTGTACTATGTTTTTATAACTCACATTAAAACAAAAAAAAAAATTTTTTAAAGTTAAACTGAAGAGATTCTCAATTACTAATCAATGTGGTTATAAATTTGTTATATCAAATTTTACTGTTCCATCCTCATGTAAACTTACCACACCAGAATTCTGCACAAAAAAAGTAAAATATATTTATTTAAGGGATCATCAAGTTATAACCATGTAATTCCATGATTATGCTCTTAAACTTTTGAAAATAACTCTCTTGGGACTTTTTAAAATTGACACGGAATGATTAAAAAATGATAATAACAACAACATAACAACAACAATTGTACATCAGCAGCAACAAAACATCCCTCTTAAGAAAAATCTCTGACTTTGACCACTTAGATATCAAAGAACGGCAAACATGTGGCATGTCTGTTGTCACTCCACTCTCCTATCACCATGGCATACATTGATAATCAATAAGGAGGCTCTTGCAACTAATCTCAGACTTATCCCAGAAGCCTCAATATAGCACCAGAAGCAGCCACTGCCAATCAATAGGATTTGGCAGGTGATTTTAAACCTGTTGCCATTGCAAACTTAAAGCATGTATTTTTTTGGAATGCCCAGTTTAGCATATATATACATATAGATAGATATACACACACCATGATATCAGTGTGTGTGTGTATGTGTGTGTGTGTGTGTGTGTGTGTGTGAAGAGACAAAAAAAGTCTCATATGCCTTAAAGTCATTATAAATTCTACAGGGGTAAAGAACATGCTTCTATTCCTCTAGCAACCCCTTGGGCACCTAGCACAGTGCTTGGCTCGTATTTGTTAATTAATAAATATTTGTTGACTTTTTATTAAAAACAAAACAAAACATTGGGTCTCCCAGGAAGGTTCTTGTTATATTTGTCACAGTTTGCTTGCTTGATTACAGCAATATATAATGACCCAACTGAAATAAAAATTAAAACTATGACACCCAAAAATAACTGGAATGTTTGAGTGAGTATAGAAATACTGGTCTACAATCTCCCATCTGCAACTCTGAAAACAAAAAGCTCTGAAAGGTTTTTCATAACTCATGTGGCAGCAAAACCAGACCTGAACTAATTTCAAGGAGATTATTTCCAGTCTCTATTCATCCCACTCAGTGTGAATATTCATACATTGCAATGCAGAAATATGAATGTGTTTGATTATAGGGTGCTGCCCCAGACCCAGCTGGAGGTATTGCGTAATCTGCCGTACATGCACCATATTACCTTTCTAAAATAGAAAATTTCGGAGCGCAAAAATACATCTGCCCCAGGAGCTTTGGGTAAGGGACTACAGACCTGCGTTTATGAACTTTCTGCAACTCAATCCCTAACCTATTTCGCAAATGAGGTACATCACTTGTCTCATTAAACAATTTTTAAAGAAGAGATATTTGAAAGAGACAATGTTCAACAAATCAACTTTTATGGCACATCTGATCATTTCCTACTACATAGTGTTGAAGAGATGATGAATCTAAGCTGGGGATCCCTATACATTGGAAACTTATTTCCCATCATTTCTGCTTAAAGGTATTTGCAATCTATGTATAGCCACTGGGAATTTCACACTCCCTCTACTGGATTTTCAGAATAAATCCCATTTGAAAGACCGGTTAAATCATAGTTGAATTTCATCTAAACACATATAACAATATATATACAAACACATATAACAATATATATGAAATATATAACAATGCGTGATATCATAATAGGTTTCCCTCATCAATGTTCCCTTGATGACCTGGCTTCACTGAAAATACTAATATGCATATGAAAGAAATACATCTTTGTGAATTATTTTTAATGTCTTAAATATAAAAAGAAACTTATTTGAACCATACAAAATGAAAGGAAGAAAAAGAATCAAAAACGTGATTTTCAGTTTTTAAAACCAGAAGTTCTATGCAAACAACATACAAAGGCATTTAACAGGGTCCCTTAAAGCTTGCAGCATTATTCATTCAGCCTTTGCCAAATGCTTCCCTTTTTGCCACCTCCCAGCAATGCAGTTTATTGTTGTGTGTGATGGGAAACAGACCTGTTTGTGCTGTCACAATGGCCAATAAAACTGAGCTGGAGACTCTTCATTTTAAACCTAAAATAAATAACTAGATTTCATTTAAACCTCCCTGTGTGAAGCACCACAATCTTTCCATAGTCCTCACTTTAGCTGCTTTTAATGTCCAACTACTTAGGAATCAGGAGAGTGTTGGAGTGTTTAGTGACTCTGATCCTCCCATCAGTAAACTGATCTGGTGATAAAATGGAAAGGGCCTTGTAGTATTTGCATTTTTACTCAGTATAGTCACAGATCACAAAATAAATTAGTAAATTGAGCAACGAGGCTTCCCACTTGTGAAATCCCAATGTTTTCAAAGTAATCATCTATGCTGAAATTCACAAATTCCTAAAAATGTAATAATTTCCCTGTAAATGAATGAAAATAACAGTGCCACAGTATCCATTTAGAATACCCTCCATGCAAAAGGCCCTGGCTGTGTTTGAATTTGGAATCTATATATATATATAAAATAAATGTATAGGTTCTATAGGTGAATTTTCCTGCCATCTTTCCCTCCTGCAAATATTCAGAATGCATAATGGTGGTAAGGGAGAAATTGAGAGAGGACATCTAATAACCCAGCAGATTAATCAGCAGTCAAGTTCACTCAAATTTAAATGGCCACAAAATAATGTCGCAGGTAAGGTCTCTCAAGCCATGAGAGAATCTGGCTTAGCACCCTCAGCCAATGTGACAGTCCAAAACAGGTTTGCTCCTTATCACCTCAGGCAAAAAACTCTATTGCTTAGAGATAGCAAGTTCATGACAAACGCTATAAAAATTTCAAACTCAAAATATCATTGCTTCCCAAAAGATGCTGAAGTGACTCACAAGGACACCACTAACTCACATATTCAGTTCAGAGTAGAAAACTTGGTCAAGGACTTTGGAGGAAAGACTATATTATTGAGAGATATGCAAGAGTTTTCCTGTCTACACAGTGCTTTAAGCAAGGTCTCATCTCACAGTGGCCTTCCCCCAGGTAATATTTAGCTTCTCTGTCTTAAGGAGAGATAAAGAAGATGTCATCACCAGTGAGATTTTAACTGGCATCCTGGAAATTTAGGTTTGCAAATCCCGAAACCAAAGCCCCCAAACTTCGGTCCTTTCTGAAAGGGAGCGCTCTTGAGTGGAATTAAATCCAGACATCTGTGGTAAGAAGGCAGAAGCCAAGCCTTTGGACCACCTAAGCTGAGTTAATTATAATATACAGTAGCAACAAGTACAAAAGCCCTGGGTTTGCCCCCAGGCTATGCAATATCTTTATCAACATCATGGCAAAATGAAATGCACAACTTTGAGTCTTTTTAAACAATGGTTTCAGGTAACCATAAAAAGTAATAGAAAAGGCAAGCTAAGCAAAAGGAGGGGAAATGCCAATACCCAAACTCTTTGACTTTGGAATGTCCAAGCTATTCTTTTTCAACCAGACTCACTGAACACTAGAAGCAAGTCAAAAATGAACTTCATCAACTGAAATCCAAATTATCAGGCAGAAATTGTTTGTTTTTATTGTGCTTGGTTTGTACCAATGGTTGTGAATTATCAAACATGCCACAAGAAATAAGGTACATGACCTAATATGATACAAAAGCTGCCATGAGCACAAATGACTCTGAATAGCTGATGGTTTTATTGGTAACTGCTTTGTTTTTTAATAATCACAGGTTTAAAATATAATTTACTGTTGATTTTTTGAAAAAGAGCACACAGAGGTAAAAATAAATAAATAAATCATAGCAGCAATGTAACCCTAGGAATATATTCTTGTCTGGTGAGGTATTTTCTTTATGTGTCATAAAAATAAAGATGAAAAACTACCATTCCTTGAGTTTGAAACACATTGTTTCTGAAAATGTAATATGATTCCACATTACTTCTACCAAAGGGTGCCAAAAGAAAAAAACCTGAACAACACAAAAATCCCTATCTGATTTATCATAATACATTCCTTCCTGATGCTAATCTCATTTCTTCACTGTGATACTCCTCGATAATAGTGGTCATCTAAGTACTGTTAATCCTTTTAGCAAGCACTAATAATTATGCATTAGTACAAATAACATTAAAGCCTTCTTTCAAATAATTACATATATAATGGATGTGTCTTTTAAAAGTTGTTTACAGCTAATTAACCAATGAATAATTGTTTTCTCCTCCTGAAACAGGGAAAGCTTATCTTAGAGTCACAGTTAAAAATGCTTTTTTTCCAATTTTACAGATGTTGTTAGCAATTAAAACTGTTAAAACACTATTAAAAAGAAATTCTTGTATTAAAGGGCTCACTCATTCCAGGTTTTGCAGTTTCTTAGCTACTGAATCTTTTAAAAATCATTTCTAGTTTGAAAGGGTACTGGTGGCCCAAACACAGCGGAGCCCTCTCTAGATAGTTCAGACCCTTTAGTATCGCAACACAGTGTGCTTGTTGCTATATGACTAGTTTAATTGTGGGCTGTAATAAAGGTCATAATTAATATCCCAACACAGACACTAACAAACAATTTTAAATTGCCAGCATAATCAAATGATGCAAACATCTATGAGCTACAAAAGTTCATTGCCGCAACTGACAATTTCTTAATTGTATTCAGTCATTCATGGAAATTTTATTAACATCGAACTGATGTATCCTGCCCTTACTCTGTCACAACACCAGGGATCTAATTTCATTATTTTCCACAAGATTTGCTTGACTACTGCCATGATTCTAATATTGCTTTAGTCCAGATGTTTATGCTATTTAAATTAGGAAGAAAAGGCTTTTGGGTAAACACAATTAAAGAAGTTTTTTTTCAAATTTAGTTTAACAAACTTCTTTTAATTAATGCATATAGCTGCAATGTTGAGGCTTTTTCACTGGTTTTATGTTCATTTCCTACTGTGTGCGACATACATTGTGTGTACAGCTATAGTTAAATATAACCACCTTCTAATTTTTCACTTACATCTGAGTACTCATTAACACGAAAAATATAAGCACACCACCGTACTTGCAACTTCAATTTCCTGTGTGTATGTGTGTGCACAACTTGCAGAGATACACATATACACTCACAAATAGAAAGAAACCCCTATACATAGAAAAAGACTCTGGACAAATCTCTCTGATACTTGGTCATCTTAAAAATGACTTTTTTGCAAAATAACCCCACAGAAATATGTATCATTCAATAGCCCCCCCCCCAATATTCTTTAAAATTGAATGAAATTTTCAATGCACTGAGAAGCATTTAAACAACAACAAAAACTGTTAATGGATTACTTGGGGCAGTTCACCTGCATGGGATGGGGGAAGCTTCTGGAACTCATATCCATCTCATAGGAGCTGAGCTCTAACAAGATCTTTGTTCTCTTAGGCAACAATTGTTTTCTTTGGCTTCTTCATTTAAGTTATTATAATGAGTCAAAAATAATGGCATGTTGTTTAATGCTAGAAAGCTAGTAAATTTATGTCACTTTTGGAAAAAGTGCTATGAGTCAAAATCCCAATGTATAGCTAATGGAATTGTATATCAACTCTTAGAATAACATTATTTATAAATATTGGGTAAATTATCAAATTTATTTCCAAGGAATGTCTTCTATTTAATAGTGTATGCAGATATTACAGTATGCATCATGAAAGACTCAGCCCCTTCAATGTTTTTTAAACCAAAGAATTAGTCTTAAATTCAGGCAATCTGAAGAAACTACAGTGTTTTCATGCAAAACAGAACTTCAGAGATACTTTAAAATCAACTGTGAGAATGCCAGTGACAAGAATTTCAGGCTTACCTTGTTTTAATATCTTATTTTAATTCTGATATCACCACAATCAATTATACAACTTCAACTGACTGATGAAACTCCCCCAAGTATATCTGAGCAAAACCAATAAAATTTCCTCTAAGATCTAGGCTTGAAATGCCTCAATATTTCACAAGCACAGGGATATTTACAAACAACTGCAACATCTGCTATCACTCTGAAATCATGCCTGCTTTCATTTATCTGGAAGAGGTTAGAATTTTCTCAATCCATAAAATCTTTTCCCCACCAGGAGTTTGGAAGAAGCATAATAACACTTTATTGATGGGTTTCTTTTACTGCTATTATTTCTCTGTAACTGCATTGATTAGAACTGGCTACTTCTCGGACATCTCATATTACCTGAAAAATCCTCCTACTAAGAAATAAGAAACACACATTGTGTCAAACGTTTCCCTTCATTTTAATAACTTCATAATGAAATGGATCCTGGCCTCCTCCCTGCCCCATACAGAATTCAGGTGACTGCAAGTTTACACTTGCTTAGGGGTTGTTCTGCTTAGGGGTTGTTCTTGGGTTTATTTTATTATACTGTTACTATTACCAAGAAGGGAAGAATAATAAGTCAAGCATCTGGTTATTCTCATTCTTATAAAATAATCAAAGAAAGAAAGAGAGAAAGAAAGGACGAAAGGAAGGAAGAGAAAGAGAGGGAGAGAGGGAGGGATGGAAGATGGGAGAGGGAGGGAGGGAGGGAAGAATAAACTTGGCTTCTCTAATTTTAAAAGGCTTCCATAAAAAACTTAATATGAGGTTTTTGCATGGTGTTTGTTTCTATGTGTGTGTAAGAGAGAGACCGAGAAATCGAGTGAGAGAAATAGTTCATGACAGGCATAATTCATCTGGATTACTGAAAAAATTTGCCCTGGGTGGGTTCTATACCTTTAAATGTTAGACTATTTCCCTCTTGAGTTCTCTGTTTTAGAGAGCCACGTTTGGCAAAGTTTCCAAGTATACCGTGTCAATTTTATAAAAACTAAAAATATTGTTGAAAAAATATTATCCCAAGAACATACGTAAAATTATAAATATTCAGCACATCAAGCTTTTGATATACTTTAGTGCACATGAACTGAGTAGCTGTCAAAATTACAACAGGCAACTCAAGTAATTATGCAGATTTATGCAAAACATTAACAAGAAGAATTAAATGCACAAATGAGGTGGCTACACTTGAATTGTTAAGATTATGAATAATTACCATGAATCTTTTTGCTCTTAATATAACTTGTTTTTGATAAACAAAGCCTTAATTATCAGAATACTTTTGAGAATTTTGGTGACCTTCATTAATCTTACAAAACAAGTCTCTTGTGTTCTGCATTGTAAAAGGCACATGCTCAGAATAAGTACACGAAACCTTGGGAAAAGCATATGTTAATGGCTACTACAAACTGGTGAAGGATACCTCTGGTTTTAGGTACACGGCATTCTGCACACGTAGCCAAAATAACACTGAGCACTAGAAGGTACTCTCAGTTTAAAGAAAAAAAAAAAGAAGAAGAAGAAGAAAAGGGGGAAAAAAAAAAAAAGCCCTGTGACAGAACTGTGAAGGCAGGATAAATAGAAAAAACTCTGAAAAAGTATTTCAATTTTGTAAAATATTGGGTTAATTTTGAAACAGAAGGAAAATAGCAAGCTATTAATTCTTCCTTTCTGAGATGCAATGAGTTCAATAAATCATTTCTAAAATAACAAAGTACTGAAAACATTCAGTCATAACTCTTTTACATGTATCTTTCAGCCACCAATTTTCCTTAGGCAAATGCCTCTCCCAAAGACTATGGAAATTGCACCAGCCACCTTGATTACTAGGCACGATTTTCTGAATGTGTTCCTCACTCAGCTCCACTGGTAATTTTTACCCTACCCTCCTTCTCTCAGATAAGCAGTGGGACCTCTTCATGTCCCCTCAGTTAATTTCAGAATTAATTTGCAACGCTGTCATCAACACTGTAACAATTCACTGATCAACAGTTGCAATTCTTCATAACACTGTCAAACTCCCAGCTGCCACCGTGGCAAGCTGCATTGCCCCGGCTCCAGACACACTGCATTGGGACTGGTGGTAGAAAAGGACTTTGGAAGCATTAAGGCTTTAAAGCTACCCACAATATCTCTTCCCAGGAGAGCAAGCTGTCAGATCAACGGTGGTTTTGTCATTAAAAAAAAAAAAAAAAATACTCTCCAAGAGACTTGAATTTGTTTGGGTAAATGTCAAATAGCTTTGATGCATAAAAATTAACTTAAAGAGGTCACACTCCGACAGGGTACAAGCTTGCACTTTAAGAATGGCTGTATCTTTATATATCATTACATGACAAAATAGACCAGGCCAGGAAGGTCTAAATATCCCAGGGACAGTACAGATTGTGCAATGACTCAGAGGAACAGACAGTAAATACTGCTAAATTATGCCCAGACGAGTTAATAATTCTCAAGCATATTTCTGAAGACCATCCTGGCTAAAACACATTACCAGCACATTGCCAAGTCCTTGCCTGCTGTCCCAGAAACTTTAAAGATTTAAAGAGAAGAACTTATTTTAAATAATTTTTTCCCCTAGGATTGTGTCCAAGTCAGCAGAAAAGTAGCCGCCTGGGACAATCTGCTCCCATGTCTGTCCCTCATCTCATCACATGTGTGACTGTGTTACTGGAGTCAGATTGGTGGCTCAACACCGCAGAAACACAGAGGGGTTGACCAACAAAAAAAAGAAAAAAAAAAAAAAAAAAAAAAGGGAGAAGGAAAGGAAAACCCTTTTCAAACTGAGAACAAAAGAGACTTTAGTTTTTTAAAAAATGGGAGAAATCTATGTAAGAACTTGGCCTGGATCAGTCAAGTCATAACGAGATCATTTCTTCATTCACAAAAACAAAAAAAAACCTGAAAGCTGGACTTGCCATCTACAACAAGAAAGATTTTTTTTTTCCTATTCACCTATAATTCATTAGCAATCTTTCTCATCAATTCTCACTACTTGTGACAGACAGAATTCAGTGGTGTCTTTTCCCCTTCCTGATAGTCACACTCATTATACACATACATATACACACACACACACACACACCCCCTTCTGATTTTGGTTTGGTGTTCACTAGCCTTAATGAGGTGAAAACGCGGGTAGAGCTCAGTATCATGGCCACTAGAGCTGACCCTTGTACAACACAGGTTTGAACTGCTCAGGTCCACTTTTATATGGATCGGGGTTTTTTGATTATTTGTTTGTTTTTATAAATACAATACCATACTCTAAAGGTATTTTCTCTTCCTTATGATTTTCTTAATAACATTTTCTTTTCTCTAGCTTACATTATAAGATACAGCATGTAAAACATATACAAGATGTGTGTTAACTGTTACTGTAGGCTATTGGTAGTTAAGTTTTGGGGAAGTCAAAATTTTTATGGATTTTTGACCATGTGGGTGATTAGTGCCCCTAACCCCCTGATTGTTCAAGGGTCAACTATATTTCCCTAAATGGGGCTCAATGAAACAGACTCAATAGAGGAAGCATACCTAGACTTCTAATTGGGAAATCCACACACATATTCAAACGGTTATTTCCTCTGGATGCTCTAGACCAAAATTCCATCATAGTTTTCTTTTCCATCTGTGATATGAAAATATACAACCTTCTATCCAGTGAAATGCCACTTTTTTTGTTGTTTTCAAAATTATTACTTAATATCTAAAGGTAGAGAAAAATCTTGAAGTTTATGATACATAAGTCAAACAATTTGGAAGAAAACGGTTAAATGTACCATCTTAAAATTTCAGTTTTTTGAAGAGAGGAACACAGAGGGACATAAAAAGACCTATTATCAATGAACTATAGCTATTGAGGAAAGAAGCTAGGAAGTTGTTAGATATCCCATATGTACATAGTAGGTCACAAATTACTCCATCCCTCCCCTTAGGGGATCAGTTTTTCCTTCCCTTCTGTTGGTGACTCTGACTGGAAGTATCCTGAGGAAAGATTGAAAGAATGCAGGGGGAATTTTCAGTTTCCTGTCTTCACAGGAAATTTCAACTGGACTCTATTAATAATTAATAGAGTAGATGTCCAACTGACCAGAAATGATAACCAATTACAATGCCTGAACTTGAAGGATGTTTCCAAGAACAATCTACTCATCCATCAAACATTCATTCAAAATTATATATTAAGTACCTGCTTCACTATTGACATGTCAGTTCCAGAAACCCATATTTACATAGTATGTTCGGTGTTTCTGTTTGATAGTGTTCCTGAACTCTCTATCATGGCCAATCATGGAGAGATTTGGCAAGAGGGAGGCAAAGTCATTTGGTCTTGACCTCAAATTCATGAAAGGCCTCAAATTTAGACCAACTTTATACAAAGAGAGGAATATTGGCAGGATTCAAAGATGATGTTCATCACAGAACATTAAACAACTATCCCATTACTGGATTACGGTACAGATGATGTTCATCATATTTGTTTCTCCTTCCAGGAACCCAGAAAATTCACTTCTCGGCAACCTTGCACTTAGGCAAAAGCCATATCACTAGATCTAAAGGATGAAAAGTGTGGGGCACCTGGGAAACAGTCAGTTAAACGTCCAACTCTTGGTTTTGGCTCAGGTCGTGGTCGTGATCTCATGGGTCAAGGGATTGAGCCCCACATAGAGCCTGCAGCAGGCTCCACACTCAGTAGGAGTCTGCTTGAGATTCTCTCCCTCTGCCCTTCACCCCACACACATGAATTATTTATTTAGCGTGCACGCTAAATAAAAAAATAAATAAAAATCTTTTTTAAAAAAATAAAATAAATAAAGGATGAAATGTGAGCTAAAATGATCTTCTCTATTATACCTCTCTGTCCCTCTTAATAGATGGAGGCCCTGTGTCCCTGACAGGGCAGTTATGGGAAAGGGGAGCATTAGTCAGTATAGGCTGCTGAAGCACCAAGAGAATCATCAAGAATCTATAGTGGGCTTTGCATGAAAGAAAAAACCAAAACTTTGATTGTATGCAACCACTGAAATCTTAGGGCTGTTCATTGCTTCAGCATAGTTCAGCCATTCCTAACATACTGACCTTAGTATTTAGTGTTTTAAATAAATGCTGTTACTGGGATTTGCACAGTAATACAGCATTGTGGGGCTGCTAAGGATATTTGCTGTGCATGTGTGCTGGGAGTGGGAGAGCTGGCTGTAAAACAGGTTAACAGTTTACTTGTAAACATTTAAAATGTGCATTTTCAAATGTAACATTTGACCACTACAATTTAGGAGCCCTGTTTTTGTATGCTTTTTCTTTTTTAATAATTCTTCACAAAATACACAAGGATCTTAGGCCTTTCTCCGTCTCTGAGAAGCTCAGCTTCTGACTGAATGACCTGCAAACATTAAAAAAAAGACGCACTACAAAACTAATGTTTTAAGTCATTGAACTGGTGGTCACATATCACGGTGCCCAGACTTAAATATGAATAAAGATTGTTAATCTCTTTGGCTATAGATTCTTTATGTATATGCTAAAGACAAGAGCAATCTGTGCCATTAGATCCACTGAGGTCAAAGATTCAAAGAATATTTACAAAATAATATTCCAAAGTAGGTTCCAACTCTTCAGATCCAGAACTGAAGAGAGTGGCTGTCAATTCCATGAGTAAGATCATAAAAATATGTTGTAATTCAGTAGGCCGGTTTTTAGCACTTGATCCAGAGTAGAGATCCAACACAGGTTTCATAAGATACCTTTGAACCAGGAAATAAACTGTATCAAGTTCCCAGGAGAAAGACATGCCAGAGAGAATGAGCCGTCCACTTAATATTCATTCCACCCTTTTCTTATTGTCATACTCTTACATTAATTTAGGAAGGCACTCTACTCAGGTAATAGATTCTATTTCCCAGCCTCCTTTTTGTATCTGCATATGATTATGTGACTATGTTTTTTTGTTTTTCTGTTTGTTTTGGTTTGGTTTTGGGGTTTTTTGGTCAATGAGAAGTTAACAGAGAAGGCTCTTTGATAAGTTGATGGACAGCTGGAAACCATTTTTTTCCTTCCCATTTCTTTCTTCCTTCCTGACTATGACAGCTGGAGATTCAGTCACCATCCTTCTACTCACTGGCACTAAGGATGGTGGAACATAAACATAAAAGAACTCAGGCTCCTGAGACCCCTGGGAAGTCCACCTGCGTGGCCTGCCTGCCCTTTCACAGGCTTCCTTCATATGAGAGGAAAACTTCTAACTTATTAGGCCCCAGACTTTCCCGTCTCTGTTACTATCAGCAGAACACAATTCATAACTGATAGAGCAGTGTCACAGGGCAGGCTCAAGGGATAGGGCTGTAGGAGTCTGAAGCCAAGATAACCACTTGATGCTGTCAAGTTCCCACAAGCCTCTCCCAGAGGAGTTTCTAGACAAATCTCTGTTCCGAGCACAGGCTTGAATCAGGAGACAATGTAACATTAGTGGTTAAGAGTATGGTCTTTGGAATGTGACCATCTCTGGGTTGAATCCCAGCTCTGCCTACCTACTTATCTGTTGTCTTGCCAAGTTAGAGAACAACTCTGAACCACAGATTTCTCATATATAAAGTGAGAAGAAGAAGAATTTTTCTCTTTAATCTGAGAATTAACTGAAATAATGAGAAATGAGATGAGCACATTGCCTGGCACACAGAAAACCATAAAGGAGTCTTCTCAATTAATACCATCCTCTAGACGGAATTCTAGTTATTCAATTAGCCTTACAGGTTTACTTTTAGTTTCCTCGAGAGTGTCATAGATGTGTGGCCTCTTATAACCCAATGACAAGCTCAACAGAGCAGACTATACAAGTCCTAGAGGATCTTGAACATCTATGTGGGCTCCCTGTCCACCTGGACCAAGAAGCAGGGCATAGACCCAGGTTAGACTTTTACATTAACTAGAGAGTCCACGGACTGAGAAGGAAAGAGATATATTTATCTTGGTTAAAAAGAGAGTAATGTTATCCTGAGAATTCAGGTTCTGAAAGTTCACAGTATGGATTACTCAAGAATCCAAAATAGTCATTACCTTTATCTTCATCATTATGGAAGTAGAAATATAAGAGAAACAAAAACATAAATATGAATGTTTCCATGTCTCTATATGGCATTCTGTAAGATTTAGTGACTTTTAAAGTAAATAAAATGCAACTTTTCTATAATTTTGAAATCACATCAAAATAAAAAATTTCAAAGAGGTTCAGCCCTCCTGATCTCCTGCACAAGAATCACTTCAAGTCCTGCTTCTGTGATAAAGCTGTCGAATACAAAGCTCTCTCTGTACTTCCAGCTCTCGTGGTCCTGGATCTTACTAGTCTAACCTCACACAGGGTCAGTGCACAATAAATACATTTCGAAAGAATAAACATATAAATGTAATGGCCCCCTAACTAGCCTTCCTGTTTCCTATATCTCTCTTACTCACCTCTGGAATGACCATGTTGCCCTTCTGTTTAAACTCTATCAGGATCTCCCCTTTGTCCACTGCTGTGGCCTTCATTTTTTAAAAAAGGGTCCAGAACAATTCTTTCAAAAATCTGACTCAAAGCTCAGTAGAAAAAAAAAAAAAAAAAAACAAAGAAAAAAGGAGGAGCTGTCCTGGGGGCAGTAGGGGCAAGAGGCCTAAAGCACTGCAGATCAGACCATGTTGCACAGCCCCACCCTATAGTCTCTATGGGGTTGCAGAGGCACAAATGGAAAACCATTGGTTTAAACACTCAATTTTAAATCCCTGCTTTTTAGCACTCACCTCTAGCCCCTGCCCCAAATATAACAAAGCAAATACTCAGGCATCCAGCATTGCCCAGTTTCCTGTGCTTTTGCATTTGCTTGTTTTATTCCCTTTATGGAGAGTTCTGTTCTCCATCTTACTGTCTGGTAAAAGCCAATCCATGGTTGAAACTCTAGCCCTTCTTCTGCAAAGTATTCTCCAGGGGGTACAAACCATGTTGGTCTCCTCTTCCTTTGGATTCTCATAGTGCTTTGCATGTGCATTTCTGTTAGCTTTCACTGTGCCGTATTATAATCATATGCATTCCTCATTCCCACCCCTCCCATCAGAGGACATTCCTCAAGGACAAGCCCTATATCTTGTTTATCTTGGTGTCTCAGGTGTCTACTGAAGAATCTGTATGTAGTAGATGCACAGTAAGTCAGTTAAATGAATGGCTAAACAAACATACATTATCACACTGATTATTTCATATTGTTTGCTATTTGTTTTGTCACTCTGCCTTTTCTTCATAAGCATATACTAAGTAATTTGAAGACAGGGACCAAGTCTTACATTTTTCTTAGTTTTACCTTAACATAATTCTAGGAACATGAATACTAATAAAATACTTTCTAATTGAAATAAATTACATTTGAAATAGTTGGCATTGTGTCAACCTATACATATAGGGCATTCAGCGCACAGCAAGTTGTACTAACATCCAACAAACATGCAATGGAAATAAAACATTTGCATTCTATCCCAGAGACAAGACAAATATATTTTTGGCAGCAAAAAATTAATTTTGAAAATAAATGTGGCATTTAAATGTCATAAAAATGTAAAAACTTAGAGTTTGGGGACATCAGATGTTTTTAAAGTGACCGCGTTATTTCGAAGTTCAAGAAGTCAGAATAAGAAAGAGCTGAGCAAAGTTATAGCGGTACCACAGACTTTGGAAAAGGTGATTTTAAAGTGTCACATGGAAAGATAACCAACTCGGGCCAGTGACTTATAACAGCAAAAGCTGCTCAAGACAATAAGGACATTTTCAAAAATGAGAGTCTGACAATATAAATGGGAGAGGTATCCAACCAGGTCATATGGCAGCCCAGACAGCAACCTGATGACTGCAGATTCTGCAAATAGGGTAAAGGGGTATAGGACCAATGCTGAAGAAAGTACCCTCCAAGGGAAGAATGGTATCATTTAATTAGAAAGCCCAAAGTGAGTGGAGATTGTGAGAGGCCCTAATGACAATACAAAGTCTTTTAAAGCTATACCTAAAACAAAAGGAAGGTGAAAAGCATCAAAGATCTACTTGGGGCAGAAGGTATAAATAACTGATAACAGAGAGAAAGTAAAGCCATTTAACTCTTGTTTGCTTTCTCTGTCAAAAAGAATAATTTTTTAAAAGATTTATTTATTTGTTTAAGAGAAATAGCACACACATGCGTATGAGTGGGGAGGGGCAGAGGAAGAGAATCTCAAGTAGACTCCCTGCTGAGCACGAAGCCCGACATGGGGCCCAATCGCAGGACCCTGAGATAGTGAGCCAAGATTCAGAGTTGGATGCTTAACTGACTGAGAACCCAGGTGCCCCAAGGAGAATAATTTTTTTTTTTTAAAGATTTTATTTATTTATTTGACAGAGAGAAATCACAAGTAAGCAGAGAGGCAGGCAGAGAGAGAGGAGGAAGCAGGCTCCCTGCTGAGCAGAAAGCCCGATGTGGGGCTCGATCCCAGGACCTGGGATCATGACCTGAGCCGAAGGCAGCGGCTTAACCCACTGAGCCACTCAGGCGCCCCGAGAATAATTTTTTATATAAAAGAGCAAACATATTAAGGGTGACACAGGTAGTCCGGAGTAAGTGGAAAGATGGGTGGCAGGAAAGTTAGCGGTACCCAGAGGTTGTCAATAACTTTGTGGCTCATGAGAGTAATCTTGCTCAAGACACTGAGAGAACCCGCAGTTGATATCTTGACCAATTCTTAGAAAAGTGCTGATGAATCTGCAGAGGAAAAACTTTCTTCAACATGAGAGGTTCCACAGTGGTGGACCATAGAACTCTTCCCTTAGCTTTGTCCAGCGTCACTATTTTGATTCAACATGTAGATGCCATGTTTACTGAAAGCCTCAAAGCTGAGAAAACTAATACATCAATGATGACACAATGGGGGTCTGGGAAATAACCCAGCATGTTGTAATAATATGTTGAATCAAGTAAGATTCAATTTAATAGGAAATAAAAACGGAATTCTTAGAGATTTGTAAATCTTTGTGATAAAAGATTTGGAAGATGCGGTCCATAAGGAGTGGCTTGCCTGAAAAGGATTTAAGAAACTTTGTTAGCTATAAGCTCCATGTGCATCAAAAATTATGACATGCTTCCAAAAATGTTAATTCAATCTTAAGTGGTATGAATACTAGCAAAGTTCCAATAATAAAAATAATGGTCCCATTTTACTATTAAAAGTATGACCTCTAATATTTTGTTCATTTCTGAGAGCTATATTTAAGATGATACATCACTCACGGAAATACATTAAAAAAGAGCTACTGAGGGGTGCCTGGGTGGCTCAGTTGGTTAAGTGTCTGACTTTATTTCTGCTCAGGTCATGCTCTCAGGGTCGTGAGTTCAAGCCCCATGCTTAAGATTCTCTCTTCCTCTCCCTCTGCCCCCCCATTTTCTCTCTCTCCCCCCCCAAAAAAGAAAAAAAAAGTGATCAAATAGTGTGGAAACTCAAAATCATATGCTATTTATAAAGACTAAAGGAACTGACAGCCCTTTATCTGTAGAAGGGACACTCAGGGAGATTAGTATGTTGTTTTCAAGCAGTTAGAAGGTTCTCAGACACAAATCTGTACTGAACATATCCTACATAGATCTATGTTCCATGAGCAAAAGTTAGAGGGAAAACAGTCTTTGACCTGGCATGCAGATCCCAAACTTTTTGATGTCAGGACCCCTCTACACTCAAAAAATACTGAGGATACCTATAAGCTTTCATTTATGTAGGTTGCATCTGTTTTAATTATTGTATTTGAAATTTAAAAATGCGAAACTGAAAAGATCTTTATCAGTTCATTTTAAAGATTTTTTACTTATTTATTTGACAGAGAGAGATCACAAGTAGACAGAGAGGCAGGCAGAGAGAGAGAGAGAGGGAAGCAGGCTCCCCGCTGAGCAGAGAGCCCGATGTGGGACTTGATCCCATGACCCTGAGATCATGACCTGAGCCAAAGGCAGCGGCTCAACCCACTGAGCCACCCAGGCGCCCCTATCAGTTCATTTTAAAATAAAATAAACCCATTACAGGTAAACCTAGATAACATTTTGGATGAAAAATATCTATTTCCAAAGACAAAAATAAGCTTATAGGAATAATGGCATTATTTTTCTTTCTTTTTTTTTTTTTTTTCAAATCTCTTGAATGTTTGGTTCAATAGAAGGCATCTGGATTCTCTTACGTGCTTCTGCATTCAATCCAGTATGATGCCACATGTCATGTAGCCACTGAAAAACTCCACTGTACTCTTGTGGGGCAATGAAAATAAAAAAGGCAAATAATGTCAGTATTATTATGAAAATAACTTTTTGACTATGAGGACCCCCTGGAAAGGGTCTAAGGAACCCTTGGAGAACTGCTGGCATAGTATAAGGAAAAATTATTAATTATTAGAGTTATACAAAATTGAGGTGGACCACCTCACACAAGTTCTAAGTTCCTGGAGCTACTGGAGGAAAGGCTGAACAATCACTTACCAAGATTTTCATATTTGAGGAAGAGAGTGCACTAAGCCAATCTCCCTTCTAAAAGTCAATGTTAGAAATCACTCTTTCATAGACACCTGTTTCTAAAGAAAGTATCATTTTAAAAATACTCATGTCTATCAAGTAGGTATAGTCTTAGAGTTGCTGGGGAATGTTGAGGTCTGTGGTTCAACTCTTCACATAGTGCACAATTCCCCATGCAATATTTCTGAGACATTATCTAACCTCGGAGGCACAGACCCTTTGGTGATAAACATCTGTTTCAGGGAACTCAACCATTTCTATTCTCTAAATGTTACAAATTCTTTTGTTTTCCTGGATATCTCTCTCTCTTCTGCCTTTCTATCTACAAAAGTTTTTTTTTTTTGTTTTTGTTTTGTTTTGTTTTGTTTTGTTTTTTTTAAAGATAGTTCCTTTATAATACTATGCTGTGTTTCAAAAGAACTCTATAAATCACCCAGGTCCCCCCTTACATAAACAATTAATTTACTGGTCTGAAGTTGACTTGTTGAAGGTATTTTTTAATCTATATCAAAATGGAGTTTTCAGCCTGATTTATAGTAGATTAATCAAGGCAGACTACAAAGTGATTTTGTGTTTTGTGAAGTTACATTATATGAAAACTGATTCAGGTTACTGAACTGATTATTAATGAAAGAAATATGTATTATGTATCATAACCTGGAGTCAAAATCTGTTTATGTTTGAGCTGACCCATCAGTCACAAATGAACTTCCCCACCCACTTCCCACCCTAATAATAACAGAAATAGAGATCAACAACAGCCTCTGTGCTCAGAAAATATACAATCTAGCAGAGCTATGCTAATCAGCATTCACTTTCAGGAACACTCAGTTCACACACATTGAAACCTAGGGCTCTGCATCCACTTTCAAAAATGCATGAGGAAGGGGTAAATGATTAGTCCCTGTGGTTGCCTGTGTTTGGAACCACATCTAAATTACTAGATACTCTCCAGCATTCAAACCTCCATCCTCCTGTTTCGTCTAACAAATTCCTCATCTTCTTCTTCAGTGTTAGGTATTCAAACTGAATTCGGGGTACCACTTGGGGGCTTTTGTAATAGCAATACAGAACAAACCCAGTCTTTTAGACTAGGAATATCTCCTATTTTCCAAACTTGAGAAGGTGCTTGTGTTATTAGAAGTTCTGAAATCATGAAGACTCATATAACATGAGGAAGATTTAATTTCTTTTTTTGTTTGTTTGTTTTCTATCAGCATGAAGGGCAGAATAAAATGACTATGGACTGATGCTTTGTCTAAACTTAGAACACTCTCTACTTGAGAACTAAGTGAATTCATCTCTTCGAATCATTGCGGTAAATAATATCTCCTTTCCTGCCCTTAACCACTAACATCCTATTGTTTTCTATAAGGTACGCCCTTAATCCTTCCATTGTCAACTTTTCCACTTACCATAAAAGCCTCCCCACCACATTCTTTTTTTTTTTTTAATTGAGGGAAAATTTACACATGGTTAAATGCACAGATCTTAAGAGTACAATTAGATTTGTTTGGATAAATATACACATCCATATAACCACCACCCCAATCAAGCTATAGATCATTTTCATCACCCAAGAATGTTCTCTCATGTCTCCTTTAATCAATCATCATTCACTCACAGTTTTGCCTGTTCTTCAACTTCATATAAAAGAACGTATGTTATCATATCAGGCTTCCTTCACTCAACACAATGGTTTTGAGTTTTATCCATGTTGTTGAATAAATCAGTATGTCTTTTTATCGTTGGTTAGTATTTCACTGAATGAATATACCACAATTACCTATTCTCTTATTCTTAGGCATTTTGATTACTTCAGTTTCGGGCTATTATGAATAAAGCTGCTATAGAACTTTCCTATCAAATCCTTTACTGTAGATCTAAGTTTTCATTTCTTTTGGGTAAATATCTAGGAGTGGTATTGCTGGGCCATAAGGCAGGTCTAAATTCAACTTCAGAGGAAACCATTTTTGTATGAGAATTTCCATTGTTCTGTAACTTCACCAAGCTTTGGTTAGGGGAAGCTTCCATCCACCTCCCTTATTTTGGCTTAGCACCAATTAAGTCAAGTTTCTTACACTAAGTCAATCTGACATCTTTAAACATCAGGACTCATATAAAAAAATGTTTTGACTTTCCCACCAGCTTCCCAAAAAAGGGTTTTAAAGATTCCAGAAATATATATATAAGAATATTGCCTATGTGCAATGTCATAGATCATTCCCACCTACCCTGCCACACATGGTTTTTTAGGATTGTTCTCAATTAAATCAGATTTCTTGCATTATGTCCCTTAAAATTTTTAATCAGCTTTTATGATCTAAAGAAATGTCAAATAAAATATTCCCAAATGGGAATAAATTATGATTCATGCTAGAGATAGAATTTTAAAACTGGATCTTCAATATAATCTGTTTAAAGCCTAAGTTTTACAGAACAGGAACCTGAGACAAAGAATTTAAAGAACTTTCTAAAGAAGACACACCTAATAGGGGACAGAGACAAAATTAGAACCTTCTCTTCACCCTGTCTGACAACTTAATGACAATTTCACACTGACTTGTTTTGGTTCAAAGCATTCTATTTTAAGAGGCAAATTTTAGTCCAAATTATCTTTATATGACTTTCTTCTCTGAAAGCTAACATCAAGTGGTTTATTGTAACTCATGCTATTAACAACATCTTGTATTATTCAATAGCATATTAAAAAAAATTTTTTTTTAATTTTTTTGAGAGAGAGAGGGTTGGCAGGTGGGGTGGGGGTGGTGGTGGCTGTGGGAGGCTGAGGGAAAGAGAAAATCTTCAACAGCCTCCACACCCAGCATGGAGCCCAACACAGGGCTGGATCTCACAACCCTGAGATCATGACCTGAAATCAAGAGCTGGATGCTTAACCCACGGAGCCACCCAAGTGCCCCAAAAGTATTTTCTGAGATAAAAGTATATCTTTGATCAATCTTATTAAGTAGGGAAGAAGAATTGCCCCATACTTTTATAAAGGGCAAATAAAGAACAAAGAATTAAATAATGCCCAAGATCAATGAGACAAAACTCAGGCTCCCTAACTTGGAAGCTTTCACCAAAGCAGATTATTCTTTTTTGCACAGAATTCACTAAATGTTCACTATTTTTATGTGTATTGTGGTGTTTGCTTTTTGAAAATGTAAAACTGACCCAACTTTTTAGCATAGCACATTTATTCCTGGAGAGCTTTCTCATGGAATGGTTATTAGTGTGAAGGAGACATGGCACAAATTGCTTTTTAATCACACAGCTCCGGATGCCCAAGCAAAGCACGCCTGCCCTGAGCGCTCCCCTCTCCACATCTCTGTAAGGATGACCTCACCTCAGGCTTTTTTTGTGTATGTTTTTTTTTTTTTTTTCTTGTGGTGGTACTAACCAAGCAGGCAAAAGGATGTATTTTCTTACACATTTATGTCAAAATCAATCATTTTTAAAAGTTGAAAAATCAGTTTTTAAAATCTCCTGTAACATAAAGAACACTTGATTTGCTATAGATCAAAGAGTTTAGCACATTTCAGATGTATTGGGTCTACAGAAAAATGGAAGAAATAAGGAAAGTTAACATTTTCTAATAGTAATCCTGAAGAGCCTTTTGGAGTGAGTAGACAGGATTTATTTTTATGTTATGGAAAACCGGGTGGTTTGAAAACACAGTTTGTTGCATTATATCATTTTTCTAATGCTGTCTTTTCACATGCATTTTCCTCTAACATCAAACATTTTTTTTTTTTAACACCACTATTTGGGGCAGTTTTTATAAACAATTACATTTATCTTGGAAAAACACAAATGTCTTTTATCTCAGGTATTCAAGCCACTTTGTGAAACTTCTATCAACAGAAGCTAAAAATCTATCAATTGGTTTAGTTAATATTTGAGTTTGCAGGAGTAAAATCATCAGCCGACAGCAGCTGTGTGCTGTGTTAAATCTAGAGCTGGCATTAGTCTATCAGATATGCAAATATTTATATCCTCATTGGCTAAGTAAACTGTTCAGTTCTGCAGAAATGATAGGTTTGTTTTGGAATACTATAAGTGACTCCCTTTTCTAATAATGGCTTTTCTTGTGCTGAAATTCACACTCCTAGTTTGAGTTTGCCTAAAAATTTCCAACACAAAAACTAGCAGAAATCCTTATATATACCTCTAGAAAAAGAAATCAAATAAGTAGTTACCAGAGGATATAAAAACTGGCATGCCAGATATAGGGGGGAAAAAATTACAAACTTGACCCTCAGTTTTCAAATTTACAAATGAAGGAATCCTTAAAAAAAACACAATATTCATTTTAAAAACTTTAAAAAGCAACATATTAGGTATATTTAAAGGTATTAAAAAGCAAACATAATAGGGCATGTTAATGAATAAAGATTCAAGTCTTCACTCTTGTGAACGTGCCATATGCAATTTAAATAATCCCTTGTTTTTGGAAATTCAGGGCTTTTTTTCTTAATTTTATATAAGTAAGCCCATGATAAATATGGAAATACATACATCTTTGGGTACACCCTTGATTTTGTTTCTTTAGGATGGAATTGTTGAGTCAAAAGACACTGATAGTTTTAAAAATTTTTATGCTTGTTGACAATTATTAGGCAAATTTTTAAATCTATTTGAACACCAGTGTCTTAAATTGTGAAATGAAAATAAGACGTACAGGGCAAGATTGTTAAGAGGGCTAGAAGCAAAGACTTCAAAAATAATTACATAAAGATTATTCTATTTTTTTCTAATTTTTCTAAAGATTTTCTAATTTTTCCAAAAATGTGGGTTTGTTTTCCAGGGAAAATAATTATCAATATCCTGGATGAATTATATTCTTCCCATTTCTAAATAAGATAATTGTCATCTATCAATGATGACAATCATCAATAAATTAGATACTATGGTCAGGGTAGAAATATTTACAACCACCAACAGTGCCAGGCTTTTTACACATATTTTCTCCTGTATCTCTACCGGTAATGGCTCAATTAACTTTATGAGGCAGCATTGATACCATAACATATAGATAAAGAAATCAAGGATCAAATGAGAGAATAACCCACCCTAAGTCTCCCAGCTAAAAGGCAGCTCTACCTCACTTGAAACCCATGTTTTTCCACGTGCTAAGACATTAGTCATGCACTGTGTAATGGGAAAGAGATTGTTCAAATAGGTCATAATAGGGTTCATCTTAAAAACAGCATCTGAATTAAGTTAAGCCAAGAAGAGGAAGAAAAGCCAACGGAGAACAAACAGGAAGAACTGAAACCATAGAACAGAAAATGACATTGATTCACTGAATAGCTGTCTTGTGCCAACCACTGTCCCAGGTGATAAAAAGTCTCTATCAGCAAGAAGTTCATAAGCAGGTAAGACAGACAAATAAGCAAAATTACTGTGTTAATGTAATAACTGTTATGTTTGTGCTATGCCTAGGATGTCATAAGAAAAAGGACAGATATCTAACCCAGAGTAAGAGAAAAGGGCCACCTAGGTTGAAGTTTGCAGGACGATTAACTATAAGCTAAACAGAAAAGCATTCAAGTGAGAGCATTTTATGCAGAGAAACCAGTACACACAAAGTTGTGAGGTGAAAGAGACTGCGACGCATCCTCCAAAGTGCTGGAAGTTCAGAATTTCTGGAGCACAGATGGGTTTACGAAGATAGCATGAAATGATCCTAGAATACTGGCAGAGCCAAACCACAATGGTTCTTCTGTGCTATGACAGAGTCTTGAACTTTATCCTAAAAATGACTTGTTCCTTTACAGATATCACTAAATTATTTGTTATAATTACTGCCACAACAATGGTGACAATAATGGTAACTAATGCCTAACATTTATGTTTTATACCAATAATCTAATTTAACTCTTAAAACAATGTTAGGAGGTAAATACCATTATTATTATGTGCCAATCATTGTGTTGGTCTCTACTGATAGAAGAGTATACAGGAATGTCATGGATATTAAATAAAAAAGGGTATATTCAGATTTGCATTTTCAATGATCATTCTAGCAGGGATTTGGAGGATGACATTGAAAAGGCTGGCTGGCAAGATGAACTGGTTACAAAATATCTACCATATCCGGACAAGATATTATGAAGACTCGATTTAAGGCAGAAGTGGTAGGACTTTAAAGGAGGAACAGCTAGGAGAGCTACTTAAAGGCAAACCATGGTTACCAATTAGATATGGAGGATCAGGTGACAGGAAGAATCCGGGACGTCAACCATGTTCTGGTTTTAGCTTCTGGGTGGAGGTAATCCTGTTCTCTGAAATACACAAAACAAAAGGAAGAACAGATCTTATGCAGGAAGGTAATCTCTTTAGACTAGAAATGAAGATTTCAGAGTCATAGTTTAGAGCCAGTATGTCCTCAGACATGGGTATGTATGAAGTCATAAAATAGGCAGAGCAAGAGGAGAAGAGGGCTGATAATGAACTCTAACAACAGTTTAATTAAGAGGCTACTTATCAGTTATTGGGAGTGCTAATATATGCATGGCAGGGATCTAAAGCTGAGGGAAAACAATGTATATTTGGAGCTATACACATATAAGTGGAAATTGAACCTGTAAATGAAAATAAACTACCTAAAAGAAAGATTATCAATTGAGGATGGGGGTGGGTGAAGATGGAGATGAAATCAAGGAAAGTATCTACGAATGCTCTATATGTAAAGAAGACCATTCTAATGAAGATATGATAAAGTCTTCCAAAATATAAGATAAAAAGAACATTTCGAAGAGGAGAATATGGCTTTGTGTTGATCCAATTATCTTCTCGGCCTCCCCTATTTCCTTTTAGATCACATCACTCAAAAGCAAGAGCGTCAACTCTAGCCACATGCCACAACCATGACCTTGTAAGAGAGTGAAAATAATTGATGGGCATGAAGAATCAAACTCCCAGAGTTCTAACCAAAATTCACTAATCAACTATCCCCTTTCTAGGATCATCCATATTTCTAGCCTAAATACCCATTTCTTTCTATTCCTTTTGATATGCAAAGTGACTAGTTAAAGATTTTAATTGACATTTTCAAGAACAAGTCATTGAATCTCACTTGAAGTCTTCAAATTGAACTGATATGTAGAAAATTAATCCCATGGAAACTAGAAAAGCTGTTTTACATGTGACATGGAGAAAAGACAATCTCAGCTTCACTTAGGCTGAGGGAAAAAAAAAAAAAAAACTTTTTCTATCATAAGTTTCTCTTTTTTAAGGAGAGATAATGGGTTGGAAACCATTTCCACAATTGCTTCTAATGCTATTACTGCCTGAGAAATAATACACCAAGTCACTCCTGGCTGATCTGTTTAGATATGCTTTCTTAATATACCATTCTACCAAGGTGAAAATGTTTAGCGTTTTTCAATTCATAAAGAAATAAACTTCTAACCTGTGGATGGTGAAACCAAATATACATTTCATATATATATATATATATATATATTTGGTTATATACATATATACACATATATATAAACAATACTTATGATGCTGTATAAACATTCTTTTTTCTACTTTAGAGCAGAAGTACTGTATGGAGATAGTAATCAACTGTAATTATTGCTTTTGAAAACTCAAGCTTTAAAACCCACAAAATA
This sequence comes from Lutra lutra, assembly GCF_902655055.1. Lineage (NCBI taxonomy): Eukaryota > Metazoa > Chordata > Mammalia > Carnivora > Mustelidae > Lutra > Lutra lutra. The sequence goes on from NC_062286.1 coordinate 64,129,850, forward strand.
CTTTAAAAATAAATGCAGGAAGCTTCATAAAATACATTTTCTCAATTCAACAAAGAAAAAAAATCAAACCAGTTAGGACACTCAAGTGTTATTTGCAGCAATCATGATAAGTCAATTTTGGCTTAAACCATGATTGTTATAAACACTCACAAAACATATTATTTACCAGATGGCAATCTTACTCAAGCAAACATATAAAACTTATGTTTCATTATTATCAAATAAGGATGAACTTGCCACTGGGATAACCTCCAGTAGTTAAACAAACACATCTCCACAAAATGAGTGCCATGGTTTCTATCATTGGATAAGTATACAGAGTAAAGGAACCATCTTAATATTTAGCAGAACTAGCTTATATTCAAGAACCAAAGCTTACAGCAGAAAACACACACGTGCAAAATGGCATATTCTTGTCTGTGCTTACAGTTGTGTTTCTACTTTCTTAGTAAAAAAAAAAAAAAAAAAAAAAAAAACTACTGCCTTCTAGTATTCCAGGAAGGAACTGTCTGAAACTATGATCTAAGCCATAACGCCTGTATTAGACAATTATAAATAGATATTATGAAATGTATAAAGTGAACCTCAGATTTTATTGTTACTGCCCCTCTACCAAATACAAACAGAATATATCAGACTATCACTGGTGGAATGTACAGTCTAAGAGTTGTACCTTATGAGTTATACGATCACAGACTAATGACAGGATACTAAGGTCTATTTGTGATGAATACCAGATTATTATATCTGTGTGTGTGTGTGTGTGTGTGTGTGTGTGTGTGTGTGTGTTAGTCTGGTGGAAAGTGGCCCTTTTTGTAACTGAAAATCATAAAATTTTAAAATAGTTTTAAAATTAGTTTTTTATTTTGCTACAACAATTAAAACAAAATGAGGATTAAGAGCTTCTTTTGCTTATTTGTTTCCTGGCCACAAGCAATTCTCTCAAAACAAGCCGTTACTGAGAAACTCTATGGCAATATGAGGCCAACACTCCTTGAACTTGTACAAGCATTGTGAAAGTTCAGAGGTATTACAAATAGAGACCATGGACAGAAATATCAGGACTTTGACACAAAAGTGATGGACCTTTCATCACCTCGTCAGGTCCTTCAAGGCCAACACCCAGGCACTATGGAATGACATACTATAGAGCACTTATGTCCAATGGGACAATTCAAAAGTCCAGGTTGTCTCTCTCTATAATACCTCACTGGTTGTGATACTTTGTGCTAAAAAAAATCCCGAGTTTCTCTTTACCCCTGAATTAGTGGCTATGGCAGATGTTGGTAAACTGACAGCATTCTGAATGCAAACACAGTTCTTCCACATGAAGACTGCAGAAGTAAAGAAACAAATTCTGGGTTTTGACAAGTTAAATGCTATATTAAATTAGAAAAGTGCTCTGAAGACTTTCCTCTTCCCCACATTGTTCTCTAAAACTAAGAGTTAAGGGCAGGGACTCTTCCTCGGATAGCACCAAGGTGAAAGACAATCTCTCTCCACAGAGGAGTAAGCAGGCACTTCACTTGGCAGAACATTGCATCACTGAAGGACAGATTGCCTTTCGATTGCAACTTCCTTGAGGGTTGAGTCTCTTTCTCTATTACTTCCTGAATTGCATTGAAAACACTGAGGATTTTCAACGAATATTGGTTTGTGACAGACAAAATGGATCACTTACACTGTACATCAGTACCAAAAACTTTAATGCACTCAAGCAAAGTTATTTCATTGTTACCAAGGAGCCAAAGAAAACTAGAGAGAGAGAACCTTTTTGACAGTTGTTCCTTTACAAGTGCTCTACTAACATGGATCAAGATTGAACTATGATTCCAGAACAACAATAACAAAAGCATATGATGTGCTCACAACCTGTAGTACCCTGATAAATTTACTTGGGGTGTATTTTTCTTTATAAGGTCTATTATACTTATTTCTAGCTGCTTAAAAAAAATAAATAAATGACCCAGGCAGGACACTTGGCATCACAACCAAAATCACTTCTTTTAAGTGACCACTTCATACATATATATAATTGGAATGTGTACTACTGTTAGTCTTTCTTCTTTCCCCTCAATTTAAATGCTGGTGGAAATATTTATAAAACTGATAACACAACTGTAGCATCTAAAAAAGACTTCTATTATTCATTGGAATTATAAACATATTTCTTTTATATAATTAGTGTAGCTTCATTACTAAATCATTTGGAAAACTATCTCCCATAATTCCTCCACCCTAATACAGCTCTTCTCAGTTCTTTTCTCTTTCTGCAAGGGATGAATATGTTACATGAGAGAATAGTATTTAGCCCTCACTTACCAGCTTACCGCCAGTCACAGAGCCGCATCCTTCCAGCAACAGGGCAACAGAAAATTTTCTTTGAGATAAACACCAGCTCTGTTTTTAAATGAGCCATCATCATATAATTGCCCAATGAATGTAATCATTTCAATAATTCTAACTGAATTCTCACAATTGCAAAGATTGATATTCCTTATCAAAATGGAAAAAAATCATTTTATGGCTACAGAGAAGAAAAAATTAAACTTCTTTCCCTACACCCTTTACTCCCTCATGGACAGAAGGGATACAGTGAACAGTGTTTCTTACTGTTAATGTGGTTTGAAATTCTGCAGTACATTCAAATAGGCTCTCTCCAGAAAACCACTGGGATATATCATCTATACGCATTTGTGCCACAGTTCTCATATACACCGCTCAGTGCCCCTGGTTAATAATGTGATATTTCCCTAGATAATGAAAGGCATAGAACCATGACCCTTTTAAGCAGAAGGATAGCTCAATAGTGTAAGTCTGATCTGCCATGAAGGTAGGATATGGTAGTTTTTCCTCTGCAGCTACTTCAAGTGTGTAGGTGGCTAGAGAGGCTTCTGTTAATCAGAATCTCAGTGCCATCTCCAAACTTTGCCAGGTGATTCTGTTGGTGATAAAACTGTCAGTGCTATTAAGAGTCTGAGTGTGAGGGATTCTTTGATTTTTTTCCTCCCTCCACCAGCAAAAGAGGAACCACACTTGGGAATAAGAATACAAGGATCCAGACTCTAACTTCATGGCGGGCCACCTTCTCTTGCCAAATCTCACCTATCTGAGCAATGGTGGGAGCATACTAAATGCTCATTTTGTGAGGTTGTCATGGGAATCTGAGACAATGTAGTCTTAAGTATTGCATTAAATTCTTGAGAATATTGTACATTTCTATTATTGAGAATATAACTGTGATTTATTAACATTAGCACACTAGGTTAGGGCTATTGTTTTCTTGGCATGTTTGGAACTAGAAAAATCAGAAAATAATTCCTATTGATCTCATAACAAGCATAAAATATAAAGCTGAAAAACAGCCACTTGTAATTAAGCAGCTCTGGTTCTCTCTAATTTTTAGAGTACAATACAATATTGTAGCTCTTTACTTTTATTAACTGCCAAAATCAATCTCAGAACCCATTTTCCCAATACCCTGGAATAAAAAGGACAGGATTTTTTCCCTCAGACGCACAGATGCAGTTTCATCTACATGCATGCATTTCAGAGGCATTATTTAAGCCATAGTGCATATAATGAACAAACTGTAATCATATCTTTGTCCCAACTCAATTACAAAATGAACTCATAACTTAGAGCCCTGCAATAAATATCTATTTCCAATTTTAGGCTGATCATTAAATATGGTTCACACTAGGAATCTGTTAAATGAAAGAATGTTAAAATTCACTTACATCACTTAGAGCATATTGATTCTGATGACTATTAATCCACATAAAACAAGTAGCACATCAACAGAGACAACAGCATTTCAGGAAAATTCTGCTCAGCTCTCATAAATTTCTGGCTATGTTCCCTTTAGTTCCATACATTCTCCCTCTCCCTGTCTCCCCATCCTATTAACCTTTTGTCAGTGATACCCCTTCTATTCCTCTCAGACACTGGTGTTCACTTCCTTTCATCAATCTCCTACCTACCAAGTCTAACTCTCAAGAAAGAAGTAGAATTAATTATTCTTATTCAGGTATACTTAATAATAAGGCTTCAAAAATAATAAGCACCAGGTATAACTGCATTTTAATAAGCAATGTTTATCAGTCTAGTGAAATTATCCTTTACCTAGGAAATCCTCAAAAAAAAAAAATTACACCTGTTTTGAGATGAAAGAACTCTTATTTTAAACAACTGCGTCATTCATTCTTTAGAACTCTTCTTCTCTATCTGTGAAATAAGAGTGAACTATATGGAATTTTTAAGATTCAACCACCTTTTAATTTTTTTTTTTAAAATGCCAATTTCATATGGCTCAACTCAGTAGATTTGAAGTTATGAACATAAATACTTTGATAGGCTGGGTGGGTTACCTGTATGTGTCAAGAAGTTAGCTGTAAAACACTGGCAGTATTGGGGTCTACAGGAACCTGAAGAACACATGCCTCATTTGTTTTCAGACTGAAAACAAACAAAATCACTACACCAGTCAAACTAAATAATGCCAAGGTGAAAGCTGGTAAGTACCAGTTTGTGAATGCGGAACTACATGATTATGGAGATTCCCTCCAGCCCCAACTTTCTGTTATTTCATGAAGTGCATTGGCTAAGGAAGAGGAGTTCTTAAAAATACTAATTTTTCTCTTCCACAACCATTGAGATGTCATTGAGCAGCTATGTTAAGACGTAACAACTTCAACAAACATTCTGCTATTGCCCCTGTAAAGACAGGCTCTCAAACAGGAGTTACCATGATTGGGAAAGTTAGAAAGGAAGAAAATGACAAGTCAACATGAATAAAAAAGGAAAGTCAATAAACTGCCAAATTTTCGCTGTGACAAATACAGACCTTGTGGAACTCTGCTTTACCTTCTCCATTCTAGAAAACAACATACTTCTCATCAGTGGTCATAAAAAATAAGTGAGGTGACTCTGAAACGCATTACATACTATCATGTCCTAGGACAACACAGTAAGTTAGTAGGGTGAATTTTTAAAAAATAGGAAGAAAACAAACCAAAGGTCTTCTTCCAATATTGCCTTATATATATTGTCCAAGAAGAGCTCCATTTCCCCATTCTTAGCATTTGCTAAACAACAGACAGAAAATCCAAGCCACACAAAAATGCAAAATCCACCATGTGAGTTTGGTTAGGTTAAATGCATACTCATAATGGGTTATAGGTTTAAAAAATCAATTTTACCCACTTGAGTCCATTGTGGAAGTCTTAATATTGACCACCTTTACTCAACTGTCTGCCACATATATCTTGTAGCTATTTCAGGGCTTATTTATAAATGATATGTATATAATACCCTGTCATTTTTTTTTAAAGGGTGATTTTAAAAAATCTCCTTTTCTCTTCTCTTTAATGGGGAAATGTCATCAGATGAAACTGTGTGTGTGTGTGTGTGTGTATACACACACATATATTTAGTATGTAGATCTTTATGAGAACATCTACTGACTATAGGTAGAACTACTGTAAGCAGTACAGAGGAATCTTAGAGGTGTAAGGTTCTTACAACAAAAATGTAATGTATTTCAAATTTTACAAAAGTAAAGAGAAACACTTTTCTTCTTTTATTTCCTGAGATTTTGTGCATAACTGTATTTGAGATCTGATTCCATTTCAAAACCTATATCAATCTGGTCATTTTATTCTAAGCACTTGAGCACTAGAATTATACACCACTGATAAAGTGTGGTAAATTTTTAACATTTCTGCTAATGAAATAGACAAAGGAGATGCTATTGAGGTGCATGGTAAAGTTAAAAAAAAAAAAGAGTTGGTTTCCAATTCCTTGGTTACATTTGTAAGTATACTCAGAATCAAATGTTCAAACAAAATATATTTGTTTGGGTCTTCCTGTTGTTAAGCATAGATGCTTATAAAATATGGATGTCTAGAATCTATATACATTCTGCAGAAATCACTGCAATCTGGTTTAAAACATTCCTGGGAGGTTTGTAATAAGATTTATGATAGTGATTAATTACCACCTTATAATTTCAAGCACCATGCTTTATGAACAAAAGCATGAATCTACTCATAAAGAAATAATAATAGTACTTTACAAAATAACTATTTTTATGAGCAAAACAGTGGATTGATCCAATAGATATATGATTATCAGTATGAAATATCTTTGACATAACTAACTTAAAATCATTACAGAACCTTAGTGGTTTATACCCTTGGATCTTCTCACAACTCTCTCAAACAGCCATAAAAACAAATGAAATCTTGCCATTTGCAACAACATGGATGGATCTAGAGGGTATAGTGCTAAGTGAAAAAAGTCAGAGAAAGACAAATACCATATGATCTCACTCATATGTCGCATTTAAGAAAAAAACAATGAACAAAGAAAAAAGATATAATAAAAAAAACCCAGATTCTTAAATACAGAGAACTGGTGGTTGTCAGAGGGAAGGTAGGTGAGGGGATGGTTAAAATAGGTGAAGGGGATTAAGACTACACTCATCATGATGAGCACTTAGTAATGAATAGAATGTATAGAATTGTTGAACACCTGAAACTAATTTAACATTCTATGTTAATTGTACTGGAATTAAGTAAATAAATAATTAAAAAAAAACATGGAATAGTTTAACCATGAGTTATCAGTTAATCATACCATACTCAAAATATATAATATATGAGGGGCGCCTGGGTGGCTCAGTAGGTTAAAGCCACTGCCTTCAGCTCGGGTCATGATCCCAGGGTCCTGGGATCGAGCCCCACGTCGGGCTTCCTGCTCAGCGGGGAGCCTGCTTCCTCCTCTCTCTCTGCCTGCCTCTCTGCCTACTTGTGATCTCTGCCTGTCAAATAAATAAATAAAATCTTAAAAAAAATATATATATATATATATATAATATATGAAATGAAAAAGATAATGTTGAAATTTTCATAGATTCAGAAAAATCTGAGGATAGAAAAACCCGTAAGTGGGTGAAAACTCCAGTGCTTACAGAGAACAGGGAAGTAATGAGATTGTGAGAAGTGGACTATGTTGGTTTTTGGCAAAGAGGCCTATGTGCCATCTCGAGGGACAGGAGCTACTTCCCTCTGGCAGGTTTGTCATTTATAAAGGTTAGTATCCCATTGTCAGTTCTAGTTTTTCAAGAAAAGCTAGAAATCCAAATCTTGTGAATTCTCCCAACTTTTAAGTGTTGGCAACTAGTTCAAAATTATAAAACCCAAAAGGGACAGACAAAACCTATCTGGAGACCATGGCCTGCTTCTGGGTTACCAGGTTAACAAGCTGTGTATAAGCTCCTTAATCCAGGCTTTCTGACTTTTATCTCTTATTACCACCTTCCCGTCAGGGTGCTTCTCCTTGGTTTAAACACTAACTATGAAGAATTCAGTAGTCCTCAAGCCAGAGACCGTATTTTGGACAGCTCTTCCTTATTCTGCCTCAGAATTTAGTTGTCATCATTGTTTCAAGAGCCGTCCCTCAGCATCACAGAAACCTCCTTCAACATGAAAATCTTACAAATACTTGAAGATATAACCTTACAGTATATATTTGGATGAATCAATAAATTTAAACTTCCCAAATATAAAAATACATGTATGACTCTCACTATTTAGGGATGTCTTTTTAGACATCAGAACAATTTTCTTTCATGTAATTTAATAACAAAATCAAAACAAAAAACAAAAACAGGAATAACATCAGACCAGGTGTTAGAAAATATGAAGCATATTATTAGGGGAACTCTTGCCAGTGGCTGAGAAAAAAAGAGGAGAAGAGAACGACCTTGTCGGAGGCTGACACAATCAATACTCTACGCCTTCCCAATCCCGGACCATGATGAGCTCATTTCTGTACTCAGGTTAGCACATCAATGCTTGTGGACAATGGTCCTGTCCATTTCCTCACATGTATAATTTGAAATACTACATCCCACTCGCTTATCCTCAATCAATTCCTCTCACATGTACATCCAATTCAACATTCCACTTCTGGTTTCCAATCCTCCATGGGCCTGCAGCTGACTACCCCACATCCTTACTCTCTTGCTGATCTCTTCAAACCACTTTCCCTTCCTGCTTTTTCCACAGAAACTTGTTGCTTTCCTTGCTTATCTTTTGAACAGCCTTCCAATAAGTCTCCGCCCTGGCAATTCTCCATTTATTACCATTTCTCAGTTGCCCATCCCCCAAATATCGTTCCACACAAAAGACTGCCAGTGATAATTATTGGATATGTTTTAGAAAATAGTTGTGTAATACTATTCATTTGCCACCTGTATTTAGCTGTTGAGAAATCCACGTTGAAAATGAATAGCATTGCGCTTTCTTTCTTTCTATTTTTTTCTCAGACATGTGAAAATGTGATTTTGTGACAGTTTTGTTAGGGGTGAGAATTTTGCCTTCCTTTCCTCTTCATGCAATGGTCTCCAGTGTCAACATTGCCTATGAAGCGCGTAAGGGCTCTTGAATTACAACAGTCATATCACTTCTTTTTTAATCAAGGGAAGGAGGATAAGATGAAATCTCCCTCAAGTGCTAAAAAGATAGCAGTTTATTTAAAGAAAGTATTTACACTCCTCATTAATTACTTAGGTGTGTCACACTGATACCAGCGCAGAACTTTACATCCTTCAACCATCTTCAATATATCATTAAATTAAATTCATAACGAAATGTGAGTTTAAATCAGAAACATGCTTTAGCAATTGGGAATATAATATCTTTCAATTTTCTCACTTTTTAAAAATAGAAATTAAAAAAAAAAAAAAAAGGCAAAACAAAACAACTCCTCCTTAGAGGCAAAGAGCCTTTCTACAACTGGACATATATTCTCAACATAAATATAGCATGACTGCCCTCATCTGATTGAAGTTTTGTAGCAGAACAAGTATCCCATTTTCCACCTACTTTACCAGGAAAAAAAAGAATTTTACTAAAAGAAAAATATAGACTGGCCAGTTTAAAGAAAGAAACTTTAGGGTGCCTGGGTAGCTCAATCAGTTAAGATGGCTCTTCCTTTGGCTCCGGTCATAATCTTGGGGTCCCAGAATCGAGCCCAAGTGCCATGTCAGGCTTCCTGCTTAGTGGGGAGTCTGCTTCTCCCTCTCCCTCCGCTCCCCCACCCCCGCTTGTGTTCGCTATCTCTCACTTGTTCACTCTCTCTCGCAAATAAATAAGATCTTTTAAAAAAAAGAAGAAGAAAAAGAAGAAGAAAGAAAAAGAAAGAACTTTTATCCTTTCCAGGTTTAGTAATGGAATATTTTCTCGTCCAGATTCTTTCCTAAATTTTCCATATCCCCAAAGGAATTCCCTCTCTTTTTTTTCTCTTTCTTTCTTTGGACAAATATTTACTGAATGCCCTCTGTGTATAAAAAACTCTACCAGACACAGGGGGAAAGCAGAAATCAATATAAATAGGACCTCTACTTTCATGGATATTACCATCCCATTGGGATAGTAAAATATTATATGACTATTACTTCAGTTAACTATTCAGTTACACTTTTTGATGTGCTAGACAAAGAAGGATAGTAGAGTATAATAAGGGCATATAGCAGAAGGACCTGGAAGGTCCTCAAATGCCTTCTTAGGAAGTGAAAAGCAGCAATTATTTTTTTAGCATGTAGAGGAGGATGGGGATTTCCAGGGTAAGGGAACAGAGTATGTGAAGTCTCTCAGCCGGGAAGGAACATGGGTACTAAAGAATCTAGAAGTCACAGAGTGAGTGGGAGAGGGGTTTAAGCTGGTAGTACAGGCATATTCCCCATCATTTAGAGCTTGAGACTGTGTTAAGGATTTTGATTTTTAGTTTCAGAGTCTAAAGGGAAGTCCATGCCAGAAATATATACTTACAAGTCATCACTGTAGTGATTCTATAACACAGAACATACTTAAAACCATTGGCATAAATAAAATTTCCTGAGGGAGTAACATAGATTACAAAGAGAAGAGGGACAAGAACAAAGCTTTGAAAGTCTCAAACATTTAAAGATTAAGAAGAAAAGAGCAAGCTGATAAAGGCAATTGAGTAGAGTAGCCAGAGGTAGTAGAAGAAAAACCAGAAGTTTAATGTCATAAACTAAGGGAAGAGCATGTTTATTCATTTAGCAGAAAAATGCCAGATGCTGCTGATGGGTCACAAAAGTAAAGACTAAGAACGCATATAGGTTATTGTCAACCTGTCTGAAAGCAGCATTGGCTCAAAGATGGAAACCCAAATAGAGTGTGTTGAGGGGTAAGGAAATAAAGACAGCGTAGAAAAAATTTTAGAAACTTGACTAACCTTCGTATAATATCTTGGCCATATCTGGAAGTGTCCTAAGATTGAATACTCAAGGAAAAATAAAACTACCATGTCACACACTGTCATAGCCATACAGTTTCCCAATTCCCATCTCCCCCTTCCATTGGCTCTATCACTCAGCAGAAAATGCCTTTTCCAGTCATCTCGGCCAATCTTGTGCCCACTCACTTCTCTCTCCTACCCATAACTCCTTAGACTTCAAACATCCTCAGCAAGCACAGACTCAGTTGGCAACTTGTAGGCAGGGGACACTTTATAATACAATTGTTCAGACATATTCCAGAGACACATTTAACTCATGAGTCTCACAGTTCAAAAGACTGATGGCTGATAATTTCTTAAGAAAAGACGGAAGGACTTGATTTTTTAATGTAATAGGGAGTTAAATAAAAAATGTCACTGTTCACTTGTGCTACCTCAACCATAACTGTACTGCATTGAAATTGTCCTTATCTATTCAATAACTAACTGTATCTTGTCATGTAAAAGCTCTGACATGACAATTAACATCTCTGTTATTCTGCAAGTAAAATTAAATCGCTCACTAGTAAAATAGAATAAAGACAACCGGAAAAGGCAGATATGCCACCTATCTTCCTACCCCATTCAAACCCCGTATGCCTTTTTCTCTATAACTTACAGAAAAGGGGGGAAGAAAAAGACATTTGTCCCACAATGTAATAGAGGATTCACTCACCAAATTATGTGTCAAAGCAGATTCCGACCTGTAAATTGACCTGGTGTATTGGAAGGAGACAAGTATAGGCAAACATTATACACCAAACCCGGCACAATTCACCTTGCCAAAAATCTCTCCTGTATCCTTCCCAGGATGCCTGCAAGGGTCAACTGAGGTGATGGCGACACTGAAGTTACTATCATGTGTTCAGGACCTACCTGTGCCAGGCACTGTAACAGATGTATCGTGCACATTCTCTCCACAGGTGATCAGCTGGTATTTCCGTCCTCATTTTTCAGATGTGGCTAAACTAGAGAAGTTAAACAATTTGCCCAGGGTCGGCCAACCATGAAGCAGATAATAGCTAAAAGTGACAGTCTTTCCACTACATCATGCTGTCTTCCTAAATGAAAGTGATTTTCAAACTGAAGAACTAAATCAATGAGAATTATGAAATTACATATATATTAGAAGCCATGAGAGAGCTATAGAGCATCAGGGTTAAGAAAATGGACTCAGAGCCATTTCTTGGGTTCAAACCCCAGCACTATTTCTTACTAGGCATGTGACTGTGTGACCTTGACAATTGGGTGAGTTATTCAACCTTCGTGCCTCAATTTCTTCATCTGTAAAATGGTGATAGCAATGTGCCAAACTTACAGTTCTTGTGAGGATTAAAGGAACATATATATAGAGAGAACTCAAATTAGTAGTAGGTACACCCAGATTCATTGGTCGTCAGTTAAGATTCCTATAAGGATTAATTAGCTTTGCAAAAAGGAAAAAAAAAAAAAAAAACCTCTCCATTCATTCTATGCAGTTAAAATAACTATGTGGACCAGTAATTTCTAACTCCCACTGTGTATCCAAATCACTTCCAAAGCTAGGAATGTTGGCCCTAACTCTGAAATATCTGACTGAGTTGATCTAGGGTGAGGCTTTGGGATGTGAATTTTAGCACTCTCCACCTGCTGCACCGCCGTGGCTGAGAACTGCTGATGTAACATCAAAAGATATCCACTTTCACTGCAATGTGAAAAAAATCAGATTAAAATAGCATGTTCCTTTTTTTCCTTAAAAAATTCAAGAATGTTATCCACTTAAATGTTAACAGCATTTATCTCTGGGTGGTGGATGTATGGGTAATATTTACTTTCATTTTATTTTTTATGAAGTCTTTAAATTTTTACAATTCATTGATATATTCATTCCACATATCTGCTGTGCGGTACCATGTCCTCGACACTATTTTAGGCACTGAAGATATGATCCAGTACAACACAAAGTCTCTGTGCATGTGGGCTTACAATGTTATGGGGAAGGCAAGGGATAAACAAAAATAGAATATGAGGTCAGCAAGTGGCATATACAATGAAGGAAATTAAAAGCACAAAAAGATGACTGAGAGCAACTGCTGGGCTATTATATTTAGGAAGGTCAAAGAAGACCTCACCCAGGGTGATAGTCAAGATAAGACTTGAATGAAACAAAGGACCCAGCCTCAGGCATCACAGAGAGAAGAGAATTCTAGGCAGAGACTACAACAATGCCACAGCCCTGAGTGTTGTAAACATACATTTCGCTTAGAGTCAGGTTAAAAAAAAAAAAAATGAAAAAATCATTTCATTTGAGTAAAAAAAGAAAAGAAAAAAAAAAACCTGTCAAGGTCATACAATGTTCCCTGGTCCCAGACCTCCATCATCAGACTGGCCTCTCTAACAATTTGAATAGCAACTATGAAATGAGGATGGAACTGAGCTTCCACCCTTGATTTTATGGCAGTAGCTTCAAAAACAAATTACACAAGGAATAGGTGGGTCTCCTTCTTTCATGTACATCTAGGAGGAAAGCATGAGTCAGCATCATTACCTCTTCATGCCAAGGAATAACTGCTGGATGCTGGCATTTTGCCCAATAACTGAGTGATACAGGGAGCGTAAGAGAAGCATGAAACATATCACTAGCTATTGTTGTAGCAACATCAACAAAAACACTACATGTCTGGAACAATACAGAAAGTCATTAAGGCCCAAACTGTTATGTGCTGTAGATGATGAGGACAGAAAGGGAGCTAAGAGTGGGTTTCAGAGGTTACTGTGGCATTTATTAAGAAAATAATAAGGACAGTCATTGATCAGATGGATCCCCTTCACACCCCTTCATCTAAATACATTGTTTCATTGAGTCCAGAAAAAGCAATAAAAGTTCCATGGTCAGGCAAAGCCCTGCAGGTACAAGTTCAGGGCATTTTGATTGCTAGGAACAGAGACACTCTGAAGCTAGTGAAAGGAGAGCTATAAGAATGCAATGAGGTCAGGGACATCAGGACACCTGAGGACAGGAAACACAGTAGATTTGGACCATATTGGGAAACCAGGATGCAGAAATTGAAGCCACCCTCCATCCTTTAGGGCCTATGGAGTTTCATCTTTCCTTCTCTCTGCACATTTGATCCATCCCCCTTGCTTAATTACTTCCTCAGGTTTTCACTACCCAGCCCTTTATGACTTAATGTGCATGTGATATTAGGAAAGCAGTCCTGGCACTAATACTATGCGACCTCGACCTTTCATCTCAAAGGTCTTTGAAAGACTGCAAATTCCTCTTATTCCTGCTTCCAATTCTCTAAAGGAAAAAATCTGATTGACTCAGCCAGGACTTGTTGTAGGCCACCGGGCAGCCCCAGGGTCAGGGGCCATCAGTGTTCTAATCAGCGGTGGCACAGTGTGGGCCCTGAGAGGAGCATACAGGCGTAGCAGTCAAAGAATCCTGCCTAGTTCTGACTAGAACAGGATCGTGGTTCTCAGAATATGTGAAAAGATGCACCAGGTCTACCAGGTATTTCTAAGAAAGGTAATAAGTGCACAGTTCATGCTGTCAGTCACAATCTCATCTGGTATAAAGGGGTATTAATTTGCTGGCAAAGGGTTTTAAGGAACAGACTTTAGAGATTCAAGGGACTTCTATGGAAAAGTTAAAAAAAAAAAAATCTCAGAGTACTAAAAAGTTCCCTTACCAGAGTTTAAACCAAATTTCCTCTATCCAGATGGCTTCCAAGGCCAAGAGGGAGGGAAGTCCTGCTGCCTTTTTATGTTGGTCTTGATTGTTGTTAATGATCCCCAGCTGTAAGGCTCCCACATCTCTTTAACCTCTCTCTGGTTGGCCTCACATCTCTGCATCTCTTGCAGGGAAAACAGAACACTAAACGCAGCACCCATTCCCCAGCAGAGCATGTGCTGCACAACACAGGGAGGTCAGCCTCTAAATGGACCCCAAGTCTTGCTCAGTTAGCATTGCCAGGACCCTTCATTCATCCTGGAAGAAGCTGGCTTCAGCATTCTCATTCCTGGAGGCAACATGGAGCCATGCCAACTGCCAGCAGGAGAACTGGGGCATACAACCACCAGTGGCCCATGATAAGGGGTTTCTTCTTCTGGATGCATAGGAATCACTGCCAGGTAATGGCATAATTTTCAGGGATGAGATATGCATTAGGAATTCTGATTCTAAAATGGGACTCTATACCACAAAAATTTCCTTACCAGGATTATGCAGCTGCAGTAGCAATGAGATGTTCAAGACAGTTTCTCCAGTATTCTCTTACTGATTCCTTCAAAAAACTTTTCTTGGGCTAGCTATGAATTGCCAACACCACAGAGGCCAGGAGCACAGAGCTAAAACAAGTCTCTATGACGAATGAGCTCAGAGTCTGGTCAGGGATGTAGCATTTGCCCTCACTGCACTCTGTGGAAGGTATGCCTAGGTGCTAATGTAGCACAGGAAGAGGAACACTCTGCTTAAGCTAAGGGCAGTGGGGCAGGGACAGTGGGTGGGGAGCAGTTCTCTGGACTGCTTCCTGGAAGAGGTGGCACGTAAAATACACTTTGAAAGATACGTAGGATTCAAGCAAGTTACATATGAAAGAACAAGGGAACAAATGAAAGGAGAGAGGAGACTTCCAGCCAGAAGGAGCACATATACTAAAATGCAGAGGCCTGAGAAAATAGGCTACACGAGAGGAACCGTAATTATTTCTTAGATTAAATATGAGGACCTGATAAGATGAGTCAAGAAATGCAGCCAGGCACTCTGTCTTATTGGCCATACTAGGGAGTACCTCTTTATCCTGGTGTGAAATCCACTCCCAGGATCCCCCTCCTGGCTACTCTAGTAAGTGCTGATCATTGACCTTTCAGACCACCCCCATATCACAGACTACTTATTGACATTTATAGGCTAGTTAATTATTGCCTAAATTTATAGGCTAGTTAATTATTGCCTCTGTGTTTGTTTTTTTATCTGTTTCCTGTGTATGTTAGCTCTGCCTAATCATAATACCGGATCCTAGAAGAGAAGGAAGCCCTTAGCTCTTCCTGTCCTGCATGTAGCAGACAATCGACAAATACTGGGTGAAATGAATTGAAAGTGTCCCTGAAAGGAGACTGCTGCCTCACTAGCTATGATTAGCAGAAGTTTTAACCTTCTTTATTGAAAATATATCCCCAATCCTCCCCGCAAATACACACTCCATAACACATCCACCAAGTCTGCACAGTGGTGTTCCAACTGCCTACCCTAAGGTCTTAAGCCACGTCCAAATGAAATGCCCCCAAGTCCAGGTGAATCTCCTACTCCAGGATTTTAAAAATGGACCCAATAAAGAAAATTCAATTTGCAGCATGGAATCAAGTTTCCTTTGTTCTTTCATCTTATTCTAGGCCAGAGGGAGCAAGACCCTCCTGGTACCTTTATTATAGTTCTAAAAAGGAAGAAAAGGAGAGATTTGAATCTTAACCCTGAAAACCCCAGTCGAGAGAGAGCAGCCATGGTGGCATCCAGACCATGGAAAAGGAAGGCAGGCTTGTGAGCACGCAGTGGTGTTTTATAAGTACAACAGAGGGCCCACAATGCTTACCAAACCCTCACTCACTGGCCTTGGTCTCTATTCCCAGCCCAACACCTTGGTCCTTCTCCCCCAATTTTCTCCCTAGTGATATCTCCCCAATATTCTGTTCTGTTTAACAAGGCTCTTCTGTCTTTTGTTAGTGCCATAAATATCACCTTTAAGCGCAAACACAATAGAAAAACAGGAAATCACCGCTTGTAGATATTTGCATGGTAATATAACTAAAATATTTTAAGGTGCTGTGTTAAGGCTCTTGTTTTACTTGAGCCCTCTATAAAAAGAAGAATGGGTTTAATGTCTATCTGATTCCATTGCTCTTATTCTTCCTCCCTTATCTCACAGAAAATTCAAAAGAAAGGCCATACGATTCATATAAACGCTGTACTGAGTTTGCTCTACATTTCTAGCATATCTAGCATTTAGACCAAAAGAAGCAACCAAAGCATGAAAGGAAATGAGCCTATTTCAAAAAACTTAATACACACCAGCATCTTACATATGCTAATTCACTTATTTCTAACATCTCTGGGAGGAAATTCTTCCTATGCCCATGATAAAAATGAGGAGAGTGAGATCAAATCAGTAAGTGACACTCCAGACTGAGGCCCAGACCTGTCTGACTTCCAGAGCCTGTTCCTTTTCCCATATCACACAGCAAATAAAAGGCACCTCCTACTCCCATATAAACATGTACCTCCTTCCAGAAGATATTTATTATACCCCTATTGTGCCAGCCATTATTCTAAAGGCCACAGATACAAAGCGGGGTAAGACAAGGAA